>NC_051853.1:43293819-43610604 GCF_905115235.1 Hermetia illucens
AGTGTTGCGGTTCACGATTTCGGCGGAATTCAGTGATTGTGCTGAATCGATGGGCCTGGTATGGCCACCCTTCGCATAAGGAGAAGTAGACACAGCTAAAGATGCAGTAGATACAGTTGAAGCCGCCGGTGTAGGGAGTCCATTTGGTACCAAAGCAGAAGCCTGTTTATTAAGCAGCTGTATTGTATCTGACAGCGTGGAGCCATGGCAAGTGTTGCAGCGATAAGATATGTTTATGGCGAACTTTGCTCGAATCTATAAAAATGCTGCGGGAATACCTAGGCGTTTGATATGGTAAGATTCGAAATCGCTGGATTAAATTTTGACTTCATTGGCGATTAGTGTATGTACCAAATAGTCTATCCTACTGAAAAATTCAAATATTCATATATCACCATATCATACCGAGGGTCCACTCCTCTTGAGGCTTGGCTCTTTTCCAGGTACTGGCTACCATAGCATTTCTTGTGATGAGATTGATTTCTAACTGGCCTACATGTGTTATGCTGGCCCAGTTTCCCATTGTGTTGTAACATATTGTTCAGCCCGAGCTTGGATAAATACCCGAAGTTCTTTTAAGGACTCTTCCATTATCATCCTCTCAACAAATACAGCCTTCTGCTGCAAAATTAAAATTTTTCCCAGCGAATACCAGTAAATGTATTCTCCCATTCCATTATGTGGTAAATGTTCATCAAAGGAATATCAACTAACCTGCATCTGGTCACCTCGATCCTATCAAATGGTGTTCGCTGATCCGAACACAGAGGCTTCCACACTCAAAACTAATTCATTATTTTGAACGTGATACGAAGCAACAAACAACTCCGAAAAGGAGCTTCCCCGCAACCGTCGAGTGGAGAATCAACAAAAGCAACAATCATTTTTTCCAACCTAAAGCCTAGGGAAGAATTCAAATGATACGCCAATCGAGCACATAAATTGTATCCCCTACAGCATCCCCAGCGCAACAACTAAACAGAAAGAGCGCCGAGGCCAGGATCCCCGTGAAAATCGATGAGCAAAAATAAGGCTTGTAAATCTGACACTCATTCATAATTCATGATGTAGATAGCCTTTGAAAAAAAGGAATATATTACACCAAAAATTCATATGTTTGTATACGTGGGCCGCCCCTTGCCCTTCTCACCCGCCACGCTGTCCATAAACCTGAATGGGAAATATTGTCGATATACTAGATACGCTATGTATAAATATCGCATATTCCGCTGAGTATTCTTCTCAACGTTTTTCGAGGAAAGATAAAATTTATCCTGAAACTTCTCACGTTCCTAGAAAGGAGCAAGTCTCAAAAATATTCTGCTACAAGAAAACTTGGCGATTTTTTTCTGAAAATTGTTGAAAATGTTTCGGTGTTTTATTGATTTCGAGGTGGGGGTGGATGTATCTGGTGAGAACATGGTAGCTGCCAGATAGAAGGTAATCAAATACTCCGTAACCTTATGAATTGCATTAAGAAGTTTTAACACCCGCCTTTAAGGACTCCCATGATTTTAAACGCAGCATTATTGAGGAGTTCGAAAGTAGCAGGGATATGAGAAGGGCTTAATTCCTTATTCAAAGGAGCCACGTATTCAGCTTGAGTACGATACAATTCTCTCGCTGGATAAAAGGAGTGGGAAAATATATGCAATAGCTTGTATATCAACGGGAATGCTGTTAACGCTATATTTTTCGGAGGGTATCCTCCTGGCCCGAACCGAACGAGTTCTCAGCATGCTATCTTCTTAGGTCGTGAAACCATATTCCCTCATACGCATGGAAGCCCAGTACCAAGGTTCGATATTACATAATACAGCCATCATTTTTCTATTCATGTTTTTATTATTCGGTTGAAGGTTAATAGCAGTCATCATTGCTTTCGAGAAAGGATAAGCCTTTAAGTGTACTACTGGGTATCGTATAAAAACGGACTAAAGATTTTATGAACGGAAAAAGACCATGGAGATAAAACTTGTGTCTGTGTGCGAGTCTTTGTTTTTGTTGCCAGGACAATATTCAGGCATGCCGAATCACTTTCGATAAACCTATACAGGATATTAGTCCTGAATCCGAATTGGGTATTAGATGATATTTTACGGTCATTTGGTTTCATATGTAGATACAATATGTTATGGTAAGGAATACAAAGATGTCGATAGTAATGAAATAGGAAGAAATTCGATAGTTTTTCTCCCGATTTTCGCGACCCTGGCAGAAGTTTGGGAGGAGAAAAGAACTACCATCAAAAACGCAGGAACTGTACTTAGCTGGTCGAAAATAATGGACGAGTTCTCGACACTTTAGCACTTAGCAGCAATGGGAGGTTTACACTTAATCATTGCGTTTTATCAATGCGGTAGTTCTTCTTCTTCTTCAAACTCATAAGCTGTGACATTAAAAACCAAAGGACAATATGCTCAGGTCCTATATCCTAGTTTACCAGCAAAAACAAGAACTTAAGACCCCCAAATCCACAGGACCACAGATATCTTGCATAGTCCTTTTACGGTGGGAAGTCTGTGTGGGAGTATCTTTCCAAAAACTGTGTGATGCCGCCCCCTATAGGCCAGTTCTCCGTCCAAATCGTAGTCCTACGTCTTTGCAGGTGTGTAACCTAGAAACTCTTGTAATGCAGTTTTGTTGCAGAAGAGCCCGGTGACAGAAGTTGCAGGAGAGAATTGGCGGGCTCTGCAAACTTTTGAACACTAAATTGTTTAAGGGGAATGAATGAAAAGATGAGAGCCATGCAAGGCATCTATCTAGCGATACAGCAGGAGGGTATTAAGCACTTATAGCAGCTTCTAAGAAATATTTTTCGAGGATCTCTTGCTCTGGGCAAGATATTTTCCTTTTGGAGAAGGTTAAGGCACTTTTCATACCTAACCCTGGGAAAGATGACTATTCAAATCCAAAGAACTTCAGACAATTCAGCTTAAAATCATTTTCGCTGAAATGTCTGCAGAGGCTTTTTAAGCGTCCCATTTGTGAGAAGACGCTAAGATCGCACCCACTTTGCAAAAACCAACAAGCTTGGCAACGTGGAAAGTCCGGTGAGTCGACTCTTCAATCTTTAGTTTTAAAGATGGAGAGCGCAACTCTGAGAGGCGAGTACGCGATGGGGGTATTCGCGTACATTGAAGGGACGCTTGACTGTCCGCTCTTCCAAAAGCTCTGTGATGCCGCCAGAGAACATGTGTTGCAGAGTCTTTAATTAAGTGGATCTATGCTACGCTAACACATAGATTGCTGTGTGCTGAGATAGGTGTTGATCGGTATCAATAACGGATGCTGCTATCGCCACTTCTGTGGAGTATATTGGCCCACTCACTAATAATGGGGAGATGAGGGGTACAGCCCTTCAACTCCCAACAGAAGTGGAATATATGGGAGTTATTTTAGACAAGAAGCTTCTTTGGAATAAACATGTAGAGGTGAAAATGAAACGAGCTCTCACAGGTGGACCTTTGTTTGGGAATGATGGCCTCGTCCAAAATTTGCAGTACCTACCGATAATAGGGTAACTTTAAGGGAAAAAACCTTAGATGAATATTTGGCTTTCCCTTGGGGCGGAACGATCAATTTGCGTGGAGAACGCACGTTATTATAAATGCTTTGGAAAGGGTCGGCCATGACTTCGAAAAACAATATGTTGACTGTGAGAAGACTGATAAAAGTGCAAGGAAAACTGATGGGAAAACGAAAATGAGGGCGCGGGAAATAACGTAAGGTAGAGTTATTACCTTCTCGGACGCGGAATTGGACTGGCTTTGCGCAGGCTCGAAATAGGTTTTCCGGAGTGTATTAGCAGTCAGACGTAATTGCGTCTGCCAAGCGTCGTTTCTAAGTGAACTGCTGGCCGTGACTGTTACAGTAGTCATTATTGGTAATTTCTATGACACGTTCGATCCAACGATTTTCCACAGCGAAGTAGGAGGAAATAAAACACAGGAGCGGCAAAATAAATTTCACTATTAATGTTATAGCAGTTTGCAATAGGTTCCGTTAAATCTTTAAATTAAAAAGAAACGGCGTAAAAGGAGACACAGGACTCTTTTCCTTGTCTTTTCGCCCCTCTTTTCTTCGGTTCCTTCCAGCTTGCGTGTCTCTCGTGTATCGGTTGTGTTTTCGGGTTGCTTCGCTTAATCTTTGCATGTCCAGGGACAGAATGAACATGGTTCCGCCAGCTCAAAGCGCATTTCGCAGTTCGCAATCCGACGTGGACATTGCACGATTTAATCACGCACTTGTCGGGCTTGATGAGGAAACAATTGAGCCTGTCTTCCATATGCTCGTGGACTGCTCCTACAAGTGGCTAAAGGGGCAGAACATTAACCACATGTCAGCGAGTGAGACAGCCAAACTTATCCACTTACTGGCTGGGCTAACGCTTGGTGGACGTACAACAAGTTAACTGCTGCGGGACAAATTCCGCGCCGAGCTGGCATGTGCGGATCTCTGAATACGTTGGCCACCACCGCGGTAGTTTGCAAAGTGTCTCTTGATACGTCAAATCATGTGGTTCCGCTGCTGCAGACGGTGACTGCGTTAACAGCCACCGTTTCTAAATTGAGAGAGGCAGTTGGTGCTTTGGGTTCGGGTAGTAGGACTAGGCCACAGTCTATATCCGTTTCCCGGAGAGAGCGATCGGGTAACAGGTCGTCAGGACCTTCGGTAAGTACCACGGTTAGTTTGTCGAGGAAGCGTGCAAAATGTACCAGCCCCTGCCCTTTCTCAACTGAAAATTTTATTTATCGAGAGTTGAGGCTACAGGTACCCAAAATGCAGCGCCACGTAGCCTGCCAGTTTGCGACCTCTTGAGCCGGCGCCACTCCTTAACCATACAGACACTGAAACCTCGGTTCTTCTAGCATCCCGGAATCACAATTTTACACCCCAATTATTTAAATTGGTGGCAGTTAATTTCTCGACAATGCACATGTATGGCTACAGGCAGGTAGACTTGAGTTCAATACTTCGACGAGCGTTTTCTTTGCGCTGCATTGCTGCGAATATCAGCACTCCCATGTTAGACGCAGATTTCCTGTGTCACTATGGATTGCTAATTTATCTGCATAACAGATCCCTCATTTCCCTTAGCTTATCAGCAAGAATGTCAACTTAAAGGCCCCCCACTCCCTCCATCGTTTCTGAAGATGTTGCTGACCCATGTATACCAACACAACTGGTTCCTCTACCTTTCCACCGCAAAAGCTCGGCGGAAAGACGAGAGCTTCTAAGACAAGGTATTGGCGGGCCTTCAGACTACTGGTTGTCTTTACAAATTTACAAGGCCTCAAGCCCAATGGCGAATATAGACCTTGTGGCAACTATAGACCTCTAAATGCTCAGACGATGCAATACCGATATACCATTCTACCCAGATACCATTTTGCGCACTCTATCAGATACTGGCGTATTTTCTCAACTTTCGATTTAGTCAAGGCGTGTCATCAAATCCCTGTAGCTCCGAGACATTCCGAAAATGGCAATGTACACAACTTTCGAACTCTTCGATGGTGAAATTTTTCGACCACCTGATTACCCCTGAAGACATCCAACTGGGCCCAGTCAAAATGCAAGAGATTTCGAACTTTCCGCTTCACCACCTTAGAATACCTGTGGAAAAGTGCATGTGGGGTTCGAATCTTAAACTTCAAAATCATTATGCCTCTTGCTTGAACCAGATATCACATTATGATGCTTCACAGAGTGTGAGCGCATCCACGCTCGAAATTCTTTTTGGTAAATTCAAGGTCCCTGAAGTGGATTGGAGGAATTTTGAGAATGCATTCACGCGGAGTATCTCTGCCGAAGTTCCGATCGATTTTTCCAATTGTTGAGTAGTTACAGTGTTTCACTGCTCCATTTTGCCATAGTATCGACAGATTGTTCAATTCCAGAAGTATGTTCTCCCGTAGAAGGCGAACACGGCTATACGGCTCTTACCAGGTCCGGTCCAACATCAAGTGAATGCCGACTTAGGACCCTTCAATCCTTCAACAAAGTATTTTCAGCTCTAGTCAAGCTTTGGTTCAAAGTATGCGCAGCTTTACGCTCAATATAATTCGCATTCATGTCGAAGAAGAATAAGGATAAGAATAAGGATAGGAGAATACAACTTTGAGACCGTTGACAATTTCTCCTATCTAGGGTCGAAAATGATGAAATCCGCGCACGGTTGTTGTCAGCCAACAGAGCCTATTTCAACTTACAAAAACTGTTCCGCTCGAAACGTCTCACCATCAAAGGGTCAAAGCTCTTACTGTACAAGACTATGATCTTGCCAGTCCTCGTGTATTCCTCGGAAACTTGGGTTCTTAGCAAGAAAAATTGCGAACTATTGGCCGCGTTCGAGAGAAGAATCCTCCGAAGAATTTTTGGCCCCCTACATGAGGATGGACGATTCCGTAGCCTACACAATGACGAAATCTATGAGCGATACCATGACCGTCAGGTTGTGGATAAAATCCGGCTCAATAGGTTACGGTGGGCGGGTTACTTAATCCGTATGGATGAAGATGATCCCACTCGGAAAGTCTATAAGAGCAATATCTATGGTAGAAAAAGAAGACGAGGCAGACCCTGCCTAAGATGGAGCGATGGCGTGGGCCAGGACGCCAGACAGCTTTTAGGGATATCGAATTGGTGGACCTCGGCGCAAAACCGGGATGTCTGGAGTTCCTTATTAAGGCAGGCCTAAACCGGATACCGGTTGTTGCGCCGTTGATGATGATGATGATGTCGTGGGCTGCGAATTATATAAAAGAGCACTTAACATCTGTAAGCCGCTTTGGTCACGCTGCTCCCAGGGCAAAGGGGAAGCAGCGTCTGACGATTTGCCTCTGCTATGGTAAGAAACCGTATAACCGCATTTTCCCACTATATTTTGAAGTTTGCGTGTTCAGCCCTAAACGAGGGGTCCGTGGGCCAAAAAAAGGCCTGGCTTGACATCAAGTGAATGCAGACTTAGAACCCCTCCATCCTTAAACAAAACATGTTCTACCGTTCTATTCTTCTCTTAGCTGTTGGCAACCCGTAAAACATGTATGCTATGGATATATATCCATACCATTGTCCTCTAATGCGTCGTACTCCTCGCTGCTAACATCATAAGTTGGATTACAAAGATCGATATGAGTTTACTACTGTCTCATCCATGTCATGCGTATGGATTGATTGAGTTGAAAGGGTAAGAAAGGCCTCGAACTTTTTGAAGCTTCCTGGCCTACTTTAACAGTAACTTTGGCAGTTTTTATCCCGACGAATCAAAGCTGATCCTTACGCCTTTCGTGTCCGGATGGGTCAAGTGGTTGCAGCGCTGGGCGCGGTTCAAATCTCACTGTTGGACAGCAGTGGACTCAGCTGTAAATGAGTACCTGAGCCAAATCAGGGTAATAATCTCGGACGAACGCATTGCCGTCCACATTGCCTTCTATGTTACACTGTACTGTGGTGTATCGTTACGGTCTTGAATGAAGTGCTCTAACACAGTTTAAGGCCCTGATTCAATATGAATCGTTGCGCCAACCATCATTATTACTATTATTCGGTAGTTTTTAGCCGGACCAATCAAAGCTGATCCTTTCGCCACTAATCTAGGGATAGACTAGGGCTGTATACTTTTAATGAACATTCGATATTAGTTCCACTTCCTTATTCATGGTGAGGTATTTTGAGTGTCGTCCGCTCTGTTGCCCTCTATGGTTCTGAGTGTTGGCGGACCATAAAAGACAATAACAGGCGCCTCGCGGTCACAGTGAAGAAGATATTACGTTAGACCAGCGGCGAAATACGCCATGATCACTTTCGAAATGAGGGTATTTGCGATCGATATGGAGTTGCATCGGTCGTGGGAAAATTTGGAGACAGGTGTTTTTGATGGTATGGTCACAAAATTTGTGATTACGAGAATTCACTTGCCTAGATTGGTCTGAACATCGAAGACGAAGGAAAATGACAGTTCAGGCTTCTTCCCGGGCAAAATAGTGCAATCAATCGAGATGAGAGGAGATTATAATTTTCTTTCTCTTTAGTTTATTCAGTTGGTCATCAGAAAAAGGAAAATAATATTAACATAAACAAAACCCTAATTGAGCTGAATTTCAATGATAAAGTTTCTTTTTCAATTTTCCCTTGATGACTCACTTCAGTGGTTGAATTAATGAAATTTAAATGCACAAAGCTCCAATTTATTCCACGGTTAACCCAGGATAAGTGTTTTGGATCCTTGAATATCAGCTACCCCATGGCATCCTCCAATCCATAGTTCAAATCCTAATGACATAAGCTACCGAGAAATGAAATCACAGCCAGCGGAGCGCAAATAAATCACAAAGCCATTGTCAGGATTAAATCATCAATACTTAATCTGGAGTTTGGATTAAACAAGTGTCGAATCCAAGCCATCCGCAAAGGTCATCACGAGCCGCATGCCGGACATAGCATTGGTGACCTCCACATCGAAGCTATCACCGAGACACACTTCTACAAATACCTAGGAATTCTGCAAGGAACGTATGCTCGAGTTGGTGATCTGATTGATGCTCTGCTGTCCGAATTGCTGCGACGTGTAAAGCTGGTGCTGAAATCGCATCTTTCGGGGAAGAATAAAATAAGCGCGTTGAGTGTATTCGCTATCCCTTCACTGGCTTATGCATTCGGAATATTGAAGTGGACGAAGACCGATCTGGAAAACGTCCAGTGGAGGATACGGACAACTATGTCCAAATGCATATTCCAAAGTCTGCCGTGGAGCGGATGAACCTGCCTCGTGACATCGAAGGTAGAGGCGTGGTTGACGTGGCGGCACAACATCATCGCCAAGTCAATTCGCTGCGCGCTTATTTTTACAGCAAAGAGCAAGCGAGTCCCTTGCATGCGGCTGTCTGTAAGACAGACTGTGGGCTGACTCCACTTAACTTGAAGGATCAACCTTTCAATCCACTGAGTGGGGTAAAGTCGGATCAAGAGCGAATCGATGAATGGAAGTCGAAAGGAACGCACGGTAAACACGTGAATTGTGTTTGGCAGCCATTTGTCGATTTGCATTTGTGGAACAGATGGCTGTGTGATGGGGAACTCTTTGCTGAGACAGAGGGGTTCATGTGTGCCATTCAGGATGGCGTGGTCGCCACCCGAGCTTATAAAAAGCTCATCATGAAAGAACGGGTCGAGAACGACCAGTGCAGAATGTGTGGTTCGGCGTTGGAGACGTTGGACAATCTCATTTCTGGCTGTACTGTTATGGCACCGGTGTAATACATCACCAGGCATAATGCTGTATGTGAGGTTACCCATCAAAACCTTGCATACAAACAAGGGCTGATCGCGAGAACATATCCGGTGTACCGATATGAGCCGCAAGCGTACTGGGTAGTTCTGCTTACAACGTGTATTGGGACCGACAAGTTCTGACTGATTGCCATACTGCACATAACAAGCTTGACGTACTGTTAGTTGACAAGAAGGATCGGTCCGCCTATTTTATTAATGTTGCTATCCTCCAAAGAAATTTGGCGTCTCGAGCGGGTGGTTGTAGTTTCCATAATATTGCCAGCTACAGGTATTGCAGCTAAATCCCTCACGGCTTCCCTTGATGTCCTAGGGTTTTCGCACAACCTGGTTCAAACCATGAAGAAGTACACCATTCTGCATACGTGCATATTGCGGGGAGTACTCGACGGCTTCTCCCACTGACCTACCACCGGCCACCACCACCAGCGCGCCTTTAGTTTTTAAGTAGGTAGGATCGTCCGAGTCTAAATGCTTGGCACTTAGTGCTAGTATTAGGTAAAATCTGGCATCTGCCGAGATTGTGATAACTCGGAAATAATACCAGGGGAAATTGTATTGCTTCCTAAAAGGACTTCTGTGCCCTTTTACTGGTTACAGCAAAACCAATATTTCCCACTTTCAAGTACTTCAGCTTGCATCTGGTATTAAGAATACTCCCAGGTGCCTCAACTTACATACCTTCTACAAGTGAAGATCAATATACCAGAACATGTATATTTCTTCATCCTCCTCACAGAATCTGCAGACAGTGCCCATACATATCCTTAGCTTCCCCAAAGTATAATTTAGTGTGCAATGACCGGTGAGCATTCCTACTATGACCAAGAGCCCTTTTTTGGTGAGGTAGAAATAATTCTTCGGCGCTTGGGATCGAAACCCCCCACGAGCATCCTAGACTATTCCATGCCTTGCTGATTCGCCGGGTACAATTCAGTCGACTACCCCTCTTCATTTCTCGACATAGTACCTATGAACCCATTTTCGATTCCACAGACGGGTCTTGGTCCTGGTCCGAGTTGTGGCGTCGCTACTCCTTACCTCGCCCGAACTCAGTTTGTATAAACCTTATTGAGTGAGTCAAGCATATTCAGTCTGTTAAAGCATTCCCATTTCAGGTTAGAATTCACCGACGCCCAATTTTTCTGCTGTAAAAGATCCGCTAGCGAATTCAGGTTTAAGCCAAAGGTCATTATCACTCTCTTCGAACTGTCGAAATGAGACCTCGCTGTCATGCTGACACCAATAACATCCTTGGTGTCAGTATATATGGTTGCCCTTCACTCCTTGTTGGAGTATAACGCATCAACCACACTTACGCGCCATTACTGGCCGTTACTCGAAATGCTCTTTAACTCCCTCCACTACTTCCCAATACGCTCGCATTCACCCTCTGTGTTCTGCATAAAGCGCCCTTGGGGCTATGCAATCGTCAGCCATCTTGCGAGATCGAATTCCAATGTATAGCGTAGCTCGCAATTCAATTATCGCCCTTCCCTTAATGTGTGGCCAGTACAATGCGCTTCGTCTTCCGATTATAGTGCGTACGTATGGCAGGCCTGTGCGCGGACCAAGTTCTTCGTTTGAGATACTGTCAGGCCAGCGTACTCCGATAATTTGATGCATACAGGTATTGACGAAAGCTTGGAGCTTCTAGGTAACTGCAGAGTTCATCTTCCATATTGTATTCCCGTATAGCAGAATAGAGAGAACACTACCACAAAACAGTCTCCACTTGATTTTGGTGTTGAGATAACTGCATTTCCAGATCTTAGACAGACCATCGGAAGATGATCTAGCGTTGTGCAACATCCAGTTCGGCAAAAACCACGCTTCCTAAATGTACAAATTGATCGACGCTTTCGATGCTCTGTCTTTTAATGCCGATAGGAACAGTGCAATGACCCATCAGACTGAGAATCTCGGTTTTGTTGGTATTTATCTTGAGTCCAACTCTACTGGCCTCTTATTCCAAATCCAGAGCCATTTGGCCTAGATCCTTGTCCCGGTGAGAGAGGAAATAACTGTCATCAACGTCGCCGAGGTGTTTGAGGAAAGATGTCATCGCCCATTGAATTCCTCCTCTATTAGATTTTACCCAGGTGTAGCACATGACTTTTGTCGCTATCATATGTTACTCTGATAATAACTATTAGTTTCAGAATGCTCCTCGTACGTAGAGCACTCCAGATGCACTCCCTGTTCGCGCTATCGAAAGTTTTCCTGAAATCGATAAAGAGCACATGCAGCGAAGATCTAAATTCCTCGTACTCTTCCAAAATGATGTGTAGTGTGTTGAGGTGGTGAACACAGGAGGATCCGTAGCGGTAACCAGCAGGGAGCACACAGATACCCCTCCAATTGCTACAATCAAAACGAGTCTTGACAACCATTCCCTTCTTCCACTCTCTGGTAAAGGTCTCGGATTCCCAAGTTTTTCGTACGAGTGGAAGCAGCAAATCTGCGATGAACAATTCTACCAGGAGATCATTAAGCCAGATTTACAGCATTTGAATGCATTGATGGTCAAACTTATTTTTCTTCTACTTGGAGTCGCGTGAATACCCATTTCATTCAGAAGAGGAGGAACCTCATCGGATGTGATATGGTTAAGAATCTTGGTGAATTGTTCTTTCCACATCTTGAGTTGTTTATCATCGCGGATGAGAGGTCGACCATTGACATCCTTCACAGGACCATCAAAGATTTGCGACCACATGCAAACTGTTTTGTGACGCGGTATACAGTTCTGAAATCATTACAGCTCCTTAGCAAATTCTCTCTTGCCACGGCGTACACTACTCTGAATTTCTCTAGATTTCGCTCGGAATAGGAGTTCGATCGCGTCACGCACACCATCACTCGCAGCGGTCAATAATGTTCATCGATAGGCTTCCACGATTCCATAGTCAGCCTAAGATCTGGTTGACTACGCCCTGAAGAAAAGTCCTAAATCTGCTGCTGACCTACTGACCTTATGGTTGACTTTGTGGTTAAACCATGCGCCATCATTGACGAGACGGTGGAAGTTGCAGAAATTCACGAACCTCCCGCCCTTACCGTTGCGGTCGCCAAGACTGTGTTTCCCCACCACAAGTTCCAGCAAAGTGTTGTCAGATCCCACCTTGGCATTCACATCACCCATCACGAGCCTGCCATGGACTGCCCGTAGAAAGCATCCTTATCCACTATATCGGAAGCCTCCGTTGGTGCATAACATTGTGCAATTGTGATGCTCCTTAACTTGGACTGGAATCTTGCAGTTAGAAGTCTGTCAGAAAAGGGCTTCCACGTCAAACGAGCGTGCGCCTTGCGGTAACCATTAGAAGCAATCCGACATCAGATTCGCGTCTACTACCACTAGGCTTTGAAGAGTAGAAAAGCACATTGCTGTAAGAGGAGGAGGAGTTCTTTCTAGAATCCCATCATTTTACTTCGCTTAGGCTCATAATGTGCAACTTATATTTTTGGGATTCGTGCTCAAGTTGAAGGAAGCGAGCATTCTGAGGACCCTCGCGACCACGCTCGTTTTTGGTCTGGTTTGATTCTCAAATATTTGACCTTTGCTACTCGTTTCATCTCCTTGCCATGTAATCTAATGGCTTTCAGTTCGTCAAGCTTGCACCTTCTAGTGAATGGTACTACAGTGGCTTTGGCTAAACCGATGCACAGTCTTGCCTCCACGCGCCGGATATTTGTGATTCTTAGTTCAGTTTGGATTGTATCACATAGGGTATCCCATATTTGTCCTTACAGATTAAAATAATGTCAGGAGCGTAACCCTGGAACTGGTATTCCGGTGTTTGTTAACGATACTAGGAAATCGTTAACTATCATACTGCACATTGACGGTGGTAGCACCTCAGCCTGTGAACAACCTTGGGTGGGTATTCATGACAATAGGATTTGTACCTATCGTCATTTTATTTGCTTACTCTTTTACGTCCGGCCCATTTAGAAAGCCAGACTGTTTTCCACTCCTTTTGCAGATCAGGGCATCTCGTATCTCTGTATGCGATGTTATATCGAACGGTTCTTTAATGTCCAGAAACGCACACAGTGCTAATTCCTTAGTTTCTATGGTATCTCGTGCTACATCCCCAACTGATAAAGTCAGTTTCGATTGGATCGTCTACCCGGTAAGCATTTTGACGTGGATGTAAGTTTAGAACGTCAGTTCGAAGCTAGTTCTCTATGACAATCGCCACTGTTTTGAATACAAATTATATCAGGCGAATTAGTCTGAAAAATTTTGAAAAGGGTCCTTTTTACACCCTTTGCTCTCCTCCATGCTCTTGTTGTATATCCAAAGGCGATAGAGCCAAATGGCGAAGCCGATCACGACGAGCCGACCCCGCTTGTGAACGGGACAAAGGCTGAAGAAAAAGAAGAAGATACGGATAGAAAAATGTGCGCTGAAATTTCTTACATAAGATGAACACAAAACCTTTATACCCGAAGCGCGAGCTTCCGGTATTCCGACTTGTTTCCTGTTCTTTTGGGATATCAGGCAGAGTGGTGTTGTCTTCCACGATGGGGTAGGATCTCCGGAAATGAATTTAGAAAAGTAGATGAACCCTGCCCTCCCCATTCTTGGTAAACATACCATCTTCCTTCTTCAGTCAGACAGAAGATATTGCCGTTTCATTGACTATAGTTGTGCTTTTTTCGATTCCTTTACAGAATTCCCTGTAGCCTATTTCGCCGATCATGTTACTGTATGCCGTCAGAGTTTTCGTATCTCGACTAGTCCACGGTTTGTTTCGCCAGTGGAAAAGTTATCGAACGTCCGTTTCATTCTGGTTAGGTTCCTGTTCACCAGCGTACAGCCCTCACAAAAATGACTGTCTTATTCGGACAGTTGGCCTCATATGCGTCAATGATAACTTCGCTGAAATCTTCCATTATTGTTTCCAGCTCTATTTCGCTTCTGATATCACTGTTCAACTGTAGAAGAGCCATGTTTCCCCTCGGGTGCCTCGTAAAGGAGTGCCAGTCCTTTCTCCTTGGATTCCTTATGATTCTTTCTACTTCCGAGTTGCCCTCATTGCGGAATATGATTATTCTGCGATCCGACATAAAGGGCAATTCTTGACCTGCCCTTTCATTAGAGTGTTCCCTAGAGTTATGTCTAGTACTTCTGGCCTGGTGCTGGTGATGAGTGGTGGCGTATTCCCTATATTATATATTCCCATCTTGATATATATATATAGATAAATTCAAGAAAGAACTCACTTCTTTGATTGGTGCCGCTGCTTTCTCAGAACACATGGTGTGCGTTTGGATTACAGCCGATGATAATATGAAGAGATGTCTCTTGGGAAGGAGCCTGATACTGCGAGTGCCTCGCGAGTTCTTCCTCCGGTTTCAAATGAGGCTTCGGCAACCACCAGGTTACCAATCAGGAGCTCTAAAAGACATAAATATTTTTAATTTCGTTTAACAATGATGCAATGATTTTCGCAATAGGAGTTCCAAATTGCCTGCATGCTTCTTCTTTGTAGACCACGAATTTGGCCTTGTTAAATTCAGTGCATTTAAGCCTGCATAATTCCAATGTTATACCCGGCAGTTGCCTTTGCAATTACTGCAGATGTAGATTTTGCAGGGTAGAGAATTACTTGGAGTATTTTAGCGCTGGCCATTGGTTCTTGGAGCTCCTCTCCAATGTCGAAGTATTATTATACCCCGCCTTCCCTGCGTTGCCTGCCCTAGAAGGTACAGATGTACGCCTTCTGGCTTCTCCACGACGATTTTGAGACTTTGGGAGGCTTCCAACCGATGTGCCCTTCGAAATATATTTTCTTGGTTTCTCCCTGTGTGCATGCATAGATATGCCTCTTTTGTTGCGAGCTCCTTCCTGTGGCTAGCGCCTGTCTTCTTGGCGTCTAATATACTGACCTCAGACGTACTTTTGCTGGTCATTGTTGTCTGCTGTGTGGATAGCTCAGTGAACACTAGGTTGTCGTATAGAAGATGGCGGTTCAAATCTCACTGGTGGCAGTGGGATTTGTATCGTGATTTGAAATCGGATACGAGTCGGACTCAGCTGTGAATAAGTACCTGAGTCAAACCAGGGTAATAATTACCTCCTACTGGATAATGCAGTCCCATACTGTACCCTTACGGGGTGAAGTGCTCTAACAGACTTAAAGGCACTGATCCAGTTGTTGCGCCAGCGATTATTATTTCTGTGTAAGTACTTTTTTGGGTTTCGGTAGTTGCTGTAGCTAGTATTAAGCTTAGTTCCACTGCTTGACGTCACCTTTCATGGATCTAGTTACTTGATTTCCAGTATTGCGAAAATGTGCATACGTCCGGGGGACTAAATGATGCGCTATGGAGTCCGGCTTGTTTCTTTCTTTGTTTTTCTTTTTTAACTAACTCGTTCATTCGATTCCCACAAGCATGGGGGTTGTAAGGTCCGCCACGCGTGATACCATTGATTTGGGGAGGTGTTTTTCGACTCGTACCATTTTATGAATAGTAGGATTACCTTATGCGGGATGTGGCTATCAATATCGCACTCACAGTCTTGGTTGAACAACTACTAGGCTTCTGTAGACTAGCATATCAACCCCCGAGAGAGTTAGGTTGGCTTGCTATATCCCGGATTAGCCTATTCTGCAGTCCACTTCTTGAGCCCCCGGGGGACATGAAGTTTGCTCAGTAATTTCAACGCGTAAGCGAGGTTTGTAATGCTGTAATGTCAGATGGTAGCCCAATCAATCCAGTTTACCAAGGATATTAGCTCCTCCACCCTGCAACCAGAGATCTCTTTGAGATTACAAAAGGATCATCCGCAGCCTTTCTATAGCTAAAGCTGCACGATCCGAAAGAAAGTATGCAAAGGTTTCGATTTCAACAAAGAAATTGTACGGAACGATGAGTCTGGGGGCATAGATCCCTGTATGTCAGTAGCCCGTTCAAACCGCCGTAATCGTGTATGGATTTGCATACATATGGGCCAAAAGCTTTTGCGATCGGGTGTTTTTATAAGAAGGCCAAATTCTCCTCAGTTTGGTGCAGGAAATGAGGCTTCGCCAACTGCAGTCAGCGGCTGTTAGATAGTGTGACTAGGTTTCATCCTTGAAATTTGCCAGCGGGATGCCGACTGCTATTACCAAAGGACTTGCAAGAAGAAGCCTCGTCTGGCCAGCGCTTTATGTTTCTATGACCCAGGAACTTAGAGGGGGTGACTTTGTACGTGTCGCCTTGTCCAGCGTAGAGGATGTCACCATTAAGTAAAAAGCGTCATTCATCACTTGGTTGTGGGTTCGCATGAGTGTTTTATGTAAACTCCACATCGTGCCCGACAAACGTTCAGTATTGCCAATACCTTCATTTCGAATACATTCGGGAATACCGGAAAACCGTAGACAAGTCGACTGTACTGTGCTTTTCCGAAAAAAAGCCTCACAGTGATTCCACCGACCATTTTTGCTCCATCGGCGAAGAGTATTGAATCATAGCCGTGAAATACGTCCCTGGTTGGAAAGCCCATAGCAACATTCCTTTGGGAGCTGGAAGAGAAACATTCCTACTCCTTGCAAATTGCTGGTTTACGCCACCATTTTTGTCCAACTACTGTCCAATATCCGTATAATCTCATCAACCGCTATTAACCAGAACACCGAAAAAATGACGTCCTTTGTTCGCAACTCTAGTTAAGTGACTACCTCCCAAATCATATTGAGTTATCCTGGTTTTTAAACAAGGATTTTACCCATGCTCAAGATGATGGCTTTGATACTAATGTTGTTGGGTATTCCCTTTATATTCAGGAAAGCAATTAGGATATGCTTCCTATAGTGTAACGTGGTTCTATGAATTCACCTTTAAGGTAGGCGGGCTGAGGTTTGAAGAAGGGCGTCCTCTCAATGATTGTCCTTAAGTTGATGTTCAGGGTCTTCAAAGTTCTTCGCGGATCATGAATGCACCTGCCTGACTGTTTATAGCCTAGTTGACTTTATTCTCGGTAATGACCAATTTGATAGTCTTTTACGACTAGGGCTGCCCTTCCTGGTGGAGAAGTTCGTATGAACTAGTAACCCTTAACAGAATAATGAACTAGTAACTCCAGGGTCTCACCGGAAGATTCCGTTCAGAAGCTTTTCCGATTTTTTAAGAAATGTTTCCTGGCCTGGTTCCGCCGATTTCAATGTTCGGACAATAACCTAGATCGCACCGTTTCCTCACAGTCCTGACGGCTGATTTGCACCCCCGTCGGACCATCGGTCTACATATCCTGCAAGAGTTGGTTGGCGTCTTCAACTGGGTTTGTATATCAGAATTTGATAAGAATTCTTTGGAGATACATTGTGGAGATATTTGTTTGCCCTTCGGATTTTCTGGATCTGCGATATCTTTTCGCATAGGCTTAGTAATGAACTCAACAAGAAGGTTCGAAGAATTGTTCATTTCAAAACTCATCAGCATCTGCCGAAAAGATACACCAACCCGCTCTCATGTTTGAGTGCTGATGATAGTAGCATTTTCATTCCCAAGAATTCGCCCCAAGCGTTCCACACGACAAGCCAAAACAAATTTGCACGAAGAGCATGTTTGTCTTCACGTGATATGTCTCATCTTAAATAAAGGGAAATATGCCTTTCTTATGAAATCTCTAATCTTTCTTATTTGCTCCTTCTCAGCATATTGCCTGCAAATATGTATAATGAGAGACATTTACTCTATGTACTTTCGCACAGATGGATGCCATTCTCAAATATTACACGTGCGTTGGGGGCAGGACGCGTAGGAGTACTGTCTCAAACAGTCGACACGTGGAAGGTGTTGCTGAGAAAAAATTGTGGGAGAAATTTCGGAACAAGTCCTGAAGCGTAGTCTTACTTAACTCGAAGTCCGAAGTACTTCGAAGTATCATCTCATTGGTGTTCACGAAAGTCCTCGAGTTGGAGCCAAATATTCAAATATTTCCTAGAGAGCTTGAATCTCTTCTAGACTGCGGTAAGGAAGGAATACGAAAGGTGGTAGTATTCAAATTGTGGGATTTAATTCGATGACCGAATTTATTCTAAGGGTGGCGATACAATCAATAATCAAGTGTGGGAAACATGAGAGTTATAAATCCATTGATGAATTTATTTTATTATTTATTTTTTTCAACTCTACTTTCTACTCTCTCACTGCATGTCTGGGCGTTTACAGTTCTCACCTTCTCACCAAATTTCATGTCAATCGGCATAGCCGTTTCTGAGTAAAGTTGGTGTGACAGACAGACAAGCAGAAAGGACAGCGCCAGATGGTATTCAAACGGCCACAATGCGACTGCCAGTGGAATCAGCGCAGAAGTTGTTGGCCGTGTGAAAGGATCGGATTGGATGGGTTGTTTGCCGACTAAGGGAACAGATCTCTTTAAAAAGATGCTTCAAATGCCTAATGTTTGGACACTTCGCGAAGGCATGCACTAGCGGCATCGATCGGTCCGATCGATGTCGAAGATGTAGGGAAAAAGGGCATATTGCCAAGGATTGCAATAGAGACCCCAAATGCATTTTGTGCGAAGAAAAGGACGGAAGGGATAACCGGCATATTGCCGGAAGTGGTAAATGCCCAGAATTTAGGAAGGCGCTAACTGCAGTGAATACAAATAAACCTTAATCATTGCAGGGTCGCGCAAGATTTGCTTGTGCAGACCACTTACGAATCCGTGATGGAGATTGCTATAATTAGTGAACCGTACAGAAATCTTGTATGGGTCACAGATTCGACTGGTGGAGCGGCGATAGGGGTGTGCGGTCGACAAGCCATACAATATAGCATGGGTCAGGCGGCTAGAGGCTTCGTGTGGGAAAAAATAAGCGGTATATTCGTATATAGCTGTTACGCCCCACCGAGCCTCATACTGCCTGAGTTTGAAGACCTGCTAGACGATCTTGTCCACGACGCAAGGGGACGAAGTCCAAAGGTGATAGCCGGTGACTTTAATGAGTGGGCTACCGAGTGGAGCAGCAAAGAGACTAACGCAAGGGGGCGGTGCTTATTAGAAGCATTCGCCGATATGGTTCTGGCCAACGAAGGCGATATAAACACTTATTGGAAAGGGGGAACTGGTTCAATTGTAGATCTGACTTTTGTCAGCCCTGCGTTAACACGTGATATGTCCTGGCAAGTTAGCGAGGACTTCACGTGCAGCGACTACTAGGCAACTAAGGAACTAAGGACTCCACAAAGCAGGAGACCCGCACCTCGCAAGCTGAAATCCAAAAGAACACCAGGATGCCACACCTCCACATTCGTGGAGGTGTGACTAGACCACGGCACCTCCACGGATAGAGCTCTCCATGTCACACAGAGCATCTCTAAAGCGTCGACGCCTAGGAGATGCTCATTCCCCACTAGAAGACTCAATTATTGGTGGAATAGTGAACTTGTCAGCCTTCGATCGATTTGTCACAGAGCCAGACGAACGGCTCAGAGGGCAATAGGTAGGACCGATCAGGGGCAAAAGGAACATGCCTATAGGGAAACTCGCAAGAACCACAAGCTCGCCATCCAACGGAGTAAGAGGGAATGTTTTAAGGAGCTCTGCTCGGAAGCGGACACAAATCCGTTGGGTAGCGCCTATAAAATAGTAGGTAGTTTGCCAGGAAGACTGGGATGCGATAAATTCTATGATCGCTGTAATCCAAGATAAACTTCGAAAAGTGGAAGAAGTGAGGAAGACGTGGTTACGAACCACGCGGGTAGACGAAAGGAGACCTAGCTAAAGTAAGCTAACTCCGCCCCGTGATGTAATACCTAAAAGTTGGTTCCACGGGGTAGGGGGGCAGTCGGGGGTGGTTTTAGTGGGTAAAAATCCCACACTCTGACGTGCCCAGGCCAGAGTCTTTTGAAAATTTCAAAAAAAAAGGAGAAAAGGACAGCGCCAGGTATGTTTGCATAAGTTTTCACGACATGCCTTAGGGAAGGAAGCTACAAAAGCTAATACTCATTCCGAAGTTCAATAAACCATTGGGTGACCCCTCCTCATATAGACCGATATGTCTGGTCAATACCATTGGCAAACTATTTGAACGAGTAATATATAGCAGACTGCCCGCTGTTGCGGAAAAAAAAGGAGGCTTTTCCGACAAACAATTCGGATTTTGTATGGCGAAATCAACTGTCGACGCAATCAGCATGCTGACTGGCTTGGCTCAGGTTGCAATAGAAGAAGGAAAATGCTGCGCAGTAATAACCCTCGACGTAAAAAATGCGTTGAATAGTGAAAAAAAAAGTCATCGAGGCACTCGACAATATGCAGGCCCCGAAGTACATTGTACGCATTGTGGTTGAGTTTCTCCTTGGGAGAAGACTTTACTGCGACTCGGACGATAGGCTAAAAATATTCCCGACAACTTGCAGAGTGCCACAGGGTTCTATCCTGGGTCCCTTTCTGTGGTTAGTTATGTATGATGGAGTGTTGACACTACGTCTACCGGACAACGTGACAACTATTGGCTTCACCGATGATATCGGAATAACAGTGGTTGCAAAGCACCAAGACGAGATCGAGATCTATGCAAATGAAGCGGTATGGGAAATCAATTTCTGGTTAAGAGATTCTGGCCTTTCCTTGCTGAACATAAAACAGAAGTAGTTGTCATTTGCAAGAGAAAGTCTTTCATCGCTGTAGCGATCTCGAGGATGCTTCCGAACATTGGTGGGCCAAGACAAAGTCGACGTCTTCTGCTTTCCAGGGTAGTCAGCTCCGTGCTACTCGACGCAGCTCCAGTTTGGGAAACTGTTCTGAATGACAAAGTGAACTGCCGAAAATTGGGAATGGCATATCGGCTAAGTGCACCCCGGGTATGCAGTGCGTATTAGACAACATAAGTACTAGCAGGGCTGCTTCCCATAGCCATCTTGGCGAATGAAGGCCGGCGACTCTATGACAAAACGTATGCAGCTGAAGAGTCTAGCGCATTTCGATGGCAGCTGGTACGGTGGGAGTCTATCGAAGGGTGGCAAAAGCGATGGGACGAGGTGGTTTGAACGAAATCATGGGGAATTAAGCTACGAGTTAACACAATTCTTAAGTGGACATGGAGGCTATCGTGCTTATTTACATCGATTTGGTCACGACGAATCACCATGCCGCCCAAGATGTGGTAACGTGGCTGAGAATGCGGAGCATGTCATATTTGATTGTCCCAGGTTCACCGCGCACCAAACAAGAATGGAAAACAAAACCTTAACAAGTCAAAAAGCCGGAAATTCGTATGTTCCTCCTTTGTATGCATGTAAAGCCTCCCTTACGTACATATTTCTACAGATCTCTCATCAGGAGCGACTCTGATTGTGGATAAGGGAATTCTTGACCAGCGGTTATGAAGACGCACATGTACGCTCCTGGATGTGTGCGTCCTTGGTTGTCCGCCGCTTTCCATATAACAAAAAGAGTCGTGAGTCCGACTCATTGGCACCTACTTTAATACCTTTCCAAGGTGGAACAATGAACTGCCCGACTTCCGGTCGTGGTATCTTCGAGGCTGCCGAGCAGCCCCGATACCAATGGGTAGCAATTAATAAGAAGTGAAGGAGTGTTTTTGTAGACAGTGGAAATCGCAGAGCTCCGGAGTGTCATAGGCTCGGGCGCCTAACACAACGTCTAAGCGACCGGGAGGAAGCATATACCATAATGACGGAATACAAATCAACCAAAAGGCGCAAAGCTCGCTGTAGGCAGGATCTGGTCGACGAATGGTGAATGCGGACCCGTAAGGACTCGATTACAAATCGGGGCTCTGCGGAAACTCTGTTCATTTAAGGCTGACCAGATGGATCGCATTATAAGGGCGCTGTTGTCTGCTCACTCCGTATGGGATGATGACGTCGGCGCGGAGAGCGCAGAGAACTGTCCACTTTTCTCTATAAAAAAGTTGGAACAGGAAGTTCTCTCTATGAAAAGCAAGAATGCGCCAGGACCCGATGGTATTCCAGCAGAGGTATATAAACTAGTATTCCAACACCGGCTAGACTTACTGTCCGGCGCATTCAACGCTTGCTGAAAGAGGGCATTTTCCTTGCTCGTTGGAAGGTGGCGAGGCTTGCGCTGATCCCCAAAGGAAAAGACGACCCCGAGTTGCCGTCTTCATACCGCCCACTATGCATGCTTGACACTGCTGGAAAAGTGCGCGAAAAGCTCATCAGAAGTAGACACGGTGAAGCGATACGCGCTACTGGATATTTATTTCCTCGGCAGTTTGGTTTTAGAGCAGGTAGATCCACAGTTGAGGCTGTTATGCAAGTCGTGAACACCGTTCAACGAGCGGAGTCACATAGCCGCCGAACTCAACGGGTGGTGCTCCTCGTAACGCTTGACGTCAGAGACTAGATGACGACCGTTTTAATTCTGGTGGAAAATAATGGAGCTATGTTACGGTCATTGTCACTTATCGAGGCACAAATTCTAGTTTTTTATGGAGGAAGAGCTTTAAATACTGCTCAGAATCGGCAACTAGTTGTTTTTGCTTTTGGTCAATTGTGAACTCACGCGGCACCCACTTTGAACAGAGCGTTCGGATACCCAAATATTCATGCACGATATATCCAATACGTTCCTTTGATATCTTTGGAGCTTTAGCTATCTGGATCAACTTCACTTTCCGGTCATCCAAAATTATTTTGTTGACTTTTTGATGTTTTCTTTGGTAACAGCTTCTTTCAGCTTCTTTTTCAGCCCAAATATTACGTGAAGCAGCTATACTAATACGCTCCTTGGCAATTTTAAGGAGAGTTTCAGAATATTTTCATAATCTAAGAACGTTGGCGCAGAGCTACAAAAAACTCACTACCTACGTACAATGTCTGTACAAGCCGCTTCATTGCAGAGCTGATTCAGCAAATCCCTATATTAACTTTCTATATTTAGTGTGTGACTTTATAAAACCCTTTAAGAAAAATTTAAGGAAGCGAGAGCATATCCACTTACGCCAGAAGCTTCTAATTCGCTTATTAATGACAAGACCTCGAAGAATAGCCTCCTTGCCACGATTTTCTTTCTTCAAAATTGAGGGCAAGAAACCTGAAGAGGATTACCAAGGTAATGCTTTTCGCATTACGGTATCCGTGAAAGCAATCGGTAAATCAATACTTCTTTTAATCCTGTCACATTAGGTGCCGGGCGAAAACGTTAAACACCTTTCATTCCACATAATCTGAAAGCCTGCAAAATCGAACATTAACTTCCACTCGAGACAAATCTCCAAGTTATGCGACAAGGACTTTTCTCTGCTTTCTCCTAAAGAGTTTTTCATGCGACAACTAAGTTTTCCCTCCTGTAATTTTTTCATTTTTTCTTTGGGATTTCCAATGCACGTAAGGACGAAAATGTTACGTAGGAGCCCTGCCAGGGACGAAAAACTCCTTTTACACTTGTGCTAAGTTTTCGAATATTGAAACACGAAAGTACATACCGAACGACAAGCGACATCCATGGAAGGTATTTGCTAAAATTTTCGTTTGCCATTTTCTTCCACCTAGTTTGGCTGTAGCTGTTAAGGATTTTGTTCACGTAATATCTGCAGCTTGCAATTTCTTGTTCAATGCCGTATGTGATGTGCATTTACTTCTTGCCGGGGATGTAATCAATTTAAACTGTTTTTAAAGGGCACTTTGGATTCATTGTTGAAAGTTTGGATAGCTCGCAAGGAAATAATGGGAATTGTATGGAGTATTGAGGGAGAAATAGATAAGAAGGAAATTATTCAGGCGAATGTTCAAATGCAAAGAAGAGGAGGACTCTTCACTAAGCAGAATATCATCGATTAGTCCGTTTTACCTTTGTATGTCATTCGCGCATGTATCCAGTTCCTGACCCTAGGCCAAGCCTTTATTTTACCTAGGTTGACTAGGTTGATGTATATCAGATACTCGGCATCCGCGGGATGTAGGAAAATCTTTGAATGAGTGGCAATAGCACGAGTACCGTGGTATTGCGGTCCATTATTTTGAATCTAGGAAAATCATCTCCAGAAGCGTTATACACCTCAATGCATTCTGTCGACACAAAGAGGGTAATATGATTTCCGGCAGAATGGGCATATTGGAGCGATAGGTAGAGTACTTTGATGAACTGCTCAACAACCAGAGTATTGACGAGTTGGAGGTCCCGCCAACTGAAAAAGATGAGTAAATATTGCCACCACCAAGTATAGAAGAAAAAGTCCGTGCAATTCATCGGCTGAAAAATCATAAGTTGCCATGGAGATGATGAATTACACCAAGTGGTTCATCGACTTATGCTCATGGTGTAGGAATCAATGCCTAACGACTGGCAACGAGGCAATTGTAGAGGTATCACGTTGCTGAGTATTATCTATAAGATCAGCTATCTTGCTGGGTAGGTGAACCCCAGAATGGATGGAAAAACTATTGGAGTATGGACATCAATTGCACTATTTTTCGTCGACTGTAAGGCTGCCTATGACAACAAGGCCAGGGTAAAACTGTACACGGTCAAGAGAGAAGACTAACTAGGTTGACCCTGACCAATGTGCGAGGCCAGATAAAAGCAGGAGGATCATTCTCGAAATCATTCGACATGTTGGCATCATGAGAAGAACGACCTGTGACGTACAAATTGCCTTCATCCGTTTCAGCAGGTGGCTTCGAGTTCGGAAAACGAGGAGTTCTTGTCGAACTGGGCCCAACGACGACCAACAAGAGCACGTTCTGCGAAGCGGTCAAGGGGCTATTGGGGAAGAAGGCTCTTGTTTCCAGTCTAGAACCCATGTGCTCCCTAGAAATACGGGATCTTGACTGCCTCACAGAAAAGGTCGAAGTGGAGGATGCGCTAAAGCGTGAATGTCTAGAGGTAACCAATCCCCGGGTAGGTATTACCTCTGTAAATGTTCGGGGCCAAAAACTCGCCGTGGTGGAAGTCCCCGAGCAATATGCGAGGAAACTCCTTAGCAGCGGGAGAATCAAAATCGGATGGGTAGTATGCAGGGTACGAATGCGGACAGTCCCCACCAAGTGCTACAGGTGTCTCGACTATAGACACACGTCAGCAGCTTGCAAGGGTCCGGACAGGAGGACAGCATGCCGGAGATGCGGCCAAGTGGGTCATCAAGCGAAGACTTGCAAGGAAAGCGAGAGTTGTGTTCTCTGCAGGAATCGTGGCGCATCTGGTGGAAAGCGTCGCACACACTGCGGGCTCGGGACGATGTCCGATCTTCAGGGCGGAATTGGAGAGGGCTAGGGTGCAAACACTATGATCCGCATTTTGCAAATTAACATGCACCGGAGTGCAACCGCTCACCAGTTGCTAGCATAGTTCGCTGCGGAAGTAAATGCTGATCTAGTGTTGATTAGCGAGCAATACCGAAACACCCGTCCTCATGGCATCTCGACTTATCGGGCACTGCGTTCTTGCCGAAGGCCGGGGGCACGGGTTTGTCTGGATCCGGTGTTTAGAGATAACGTTTTTTAGCTTTTACCTGACGCCGAATGAGACGATGCCGGACTTTCGGCGCCGGCTTGATGCTCTGGAGGACGCAGTTTCGAGCACGGAGGGACCAATCCTGGTTGGCGGTGGTTTTAATGCCAGGGCTCTTGAATGGGGCATGCCTCAGTCAGACTCCAGACGGAAACGGATTCTGGAAATGGCGGCGAGAACCGGGCTCGTAGTTTTAAACACCGGATCCACGCCAACGTTTCGACGCCCAGGTTGTGAAGGGAGCATTCCTGACATCACTTTTGCGTCGGCATCTATGGTATCATCGGTGGACGGATGACGAGTCCTAGAAGACTTCTCGGCAAGTGATCATCAGTACATTGCGTTCGAGGTGTTTGACGCTACTTGTCGGCGAGCACCAACACGACGGCAAGGGTGAACATCGGAAAGTTCGGCGAAGCTCTTGGAGCAGGTAGGGCCGCGCTGGGGGCACTCCGGGAGGTGGTAGTGTCGCAGCTGACACCGTCGTAAATTCAGTGATGAATCTGATAACGACGGCGTGTGAGGCTTCCATGCCCCAGAGAGGCCCCAGGCGCGACAAGCCTTCTATGTACTGGTGGGCGGCAGAAATTGCCGACCTACGGAAGGAGTGTCATAAGCTCCGCCGTTTGGCACAACGTTTGTACGCCAACGAGGAGGTATGTGCCATAAAGGCACAATATAGATCAGCAAAAAGTAGACTCCGCAGCGCTATAAATAAAAGCAAAGCTCGCGGCTGGCAGAATCTTGTTAATGAGGTGAACGTGAGGACTTGGCTATAAGCTTGTCACTCGGAAAATCGGGGCTCTGCGGAAGCCCTGCATACTGAGCACCGACCAGATGGACCGCATTGTGCCGGCATTGTTCCCCAGACACCCTGTACGGGTTGATGTAAATAACGGGGAAAGCGTCGTGGATTGCCCCCTTTTCACAATGAGAGAACTCGAAACTATGAAAAACAGGAAGGCGCCAGGTCCTGATGGCATCCCGGCGGAAGTTTACAAACTGGTGTTCCGCCAACGGCCAGAATTGCTGCTTGAAGTGTTCAACGCGTGCTTGAACGAGGGCATTTTTCCTTGTCGCTAGAAAGTGGTCAGACTCGCGTTCATCAGTAAGGGTAAAGGAGACCCGGAGCTCCCGTCTGCATACCGACTGCTGTGTATGTAGACTCGCTGAAGCGGTCCGTGTTGCCGGGGACTTATCCTCAAGGCAGTTCGGGTTTAGGACAGGGAAATCTACAGTGGATGCTGTTATGGAGATCGTAAATGCGTTTAATCGAGCCGGGGCACACAGCCGCCGATCTTGACGAATAGTGCTCCTCATAACGCTTGATGCCAGAAATGCCTTCAATTCCGTAAGTAAGATAGACAGATATGCTACGCACACTAGGGAACTCCTTTCACGTGCCAAGCTATCTCTTGCGGATATTGAGGGATTGTCTGACAGACCGCTCCCTGCTCTATGAGACGCTAGAGGGCCAGAGGAGGATGGAAATCACGTCGGGTGTAGCACAGGGATCCATCCTAGGGCCGGTCCTCTGGAACACTTCCTACGATAGTCTGCTGAGACTCGATATGCCCGAAGAGTCGCGCCTGGTCGGTTATGCAAACGACGTTGCGGCACTTGTTGCCGGACGCACTGTTGAACAGGCGCAAAGCAGACTTGGCACATTGATGCGACGGGTAAGCGGATGGATGACTGCTCACGGTTTCAACCTTGCACTGGAAAAAACCGAAGTAGTCATCCTGTCCAGAAGGAGAATCCCGACCTTGCGTCCCATATCGATCGGCGAGTTGACTATAGAGTCAAAACGAGCGATTAAATACCTTGGTTTAATGCTCGACTCGAAGATGAGCTGCTTCGAGCAAATCAAAGCAGCAGCGGACAGCGCTGCTGCTGGAGTCGCGGACTTGAGTCGGCTAATGGCGAATGTCGGGGGCCCTATATCAACTAGGAGACGTCTCCTCATGGGAGCAACGCAGTCCGTCCTTCTATATGGTGCGGAGGTATGGGCTGATGCCCTTGACAAGGAGGTGCATCGTAAACGCCTCGCTCAAGTGCAGAGGCGGGGAGCTTTGCGAGTGGCGTCTGCTTATCGCACCGTCTCCGAACCGGCTGTGATGGTGATTGCAGGAGTGATCCCCGTTTCCCTCCTTGCCAAGGAGCGCAAAGCTATCTATCGCCGTAAGGGCGAAAACTTAAGAGAAGTGGTTGCCCGTGAAGAACGTCAACGCATCCTTAGCGAGTGGGAACTTTCTTGGCAAAATGAGCCAAGGAGCAAGTGGACTGCGCGGCTCATCGACAAATTAGACCCATGGTTGAACAGAAAGCACGGTGAGATTGATTACTTCCTTACCCAACTTCTAAGTGGGCATGGAGGTTTTCAGTCTTACCTGCACAGGATTGGGAAGGCGCGATCTCCTGATTGTGAGTTATGCAATAGAGTGGCGGATGACTCTGAACATACCTTTTTCTCTTGCGAGAGGTGGGACAGCCTCCGCCAGCAGCTTTATGCAGACACAGGGGAGCTCTCTCCAGACAACATTGTCAGAGAGATGCTGAAGAACGTTGGCAGCTGGAATCGTATTGCGCATTATGTTCGGGCTCTTCTGACTACATCAATGAAAGCAAGATAAAATATATGGTGGCAACGTCAGCTCAAAAAAACCAAACAACCAACAGCATCAAATCGCACTGCTCAAACGCGAAGAATAAAGAATAAATCCGGGCACGGTCGTTGGCTTCAAACATAGCCTATTTCATCTTACAAAAACTGTTGCGCTCGAAACGTCTCACCAAAGCTCAAAGCTCTTACTGTACAAGACTATGATCCTGCAAGTCCTCATGTATTCCTTGGAGACTTGGGTTCTTAGCAAGGCAAACTGCGAACTCTTGGTAGCGTTTGAGAGAAGAATCCTCCGAAGAATTTTTGGCCCCCCTACATGAGGATGGGCAATTTCGTAATCTACTTAACGACGAAATCTATGATTGATACCTTGACCATATGACCGGATAAGATTTGGCTCAATAGGTTACGGTGGGCGGGTCACTTAATAAGTATGGATGAGGATGATCCAGCCCGAAAAGACTATAAGGGGAATGTCGGTGGTAGAAAAAGAAAATGAGGCACACCCTGCCTGAGATGGAATGATAGCGTAAGCCAGGACGCCAGACAGCTTTAAGGGATATCGAATTGGTGGACCTCGGCGCAAAGCCGGGATGTCTGAAGTTCCTTATTAAGGCAGGCATAGACCGGATAACGGTTGTTGCGCCATTGATTATGATGAAGGATACCAGGCAGCTTTTAGGGACATCGAATTGCTGGATCTGGAGGTCAGCGCAAAACTGGGATCTCTGGAGTTCCTTATGAAGACAGGCCTTGATCGGATATGAGTTGTTGATATTGAATTACATATTATCGAAATGTGAGACTTTTAACCACCGCCGCCTCTCCCACCTCTTATCCCTATGTCCATGGAACTACTGCAAAGCATTGTCCCTCAAGACGGACTCATTGCTAGCTACTGCCTCTCACCTTCATCTATTGCTCACGCTATTTTTTTCTTCGCCCACATTAAATGCGCCTCACTGTGCCTAACTTCATTCTAGTTTTCCCTCACGGAAGCATTTACCTAACAAAGTTTTATGTTGCTACGAGAGATACCTTACAACCAAAGTTGTTGCTATATTTTTATCCTAACCCCTCAACTATTGCAAGATTTAGGACCACATTCTATGTGATATTCAGAGTCCCTGTTGAACGGCCGCGGGAATAAACTAATCTTCGAGTCCAGATTCTCCTTCCTGTTGTTTAGTTGGCGCCAATTGAAACCTAAGCAAAATGGTGTACCGATTGTCACCAAGAATTCCCTTATTAGGCTTCGAATGGCTGAATTGAATTAGTTAATATCTTTTCGGGGTGGCCAAATGAACCCGGACAGACGGTGCAAAGTTGCTGGATGGCAACGATCTTTGGTATTTCCAAACTAATTTGACTTACAATTCCCAGTTGGTAGCCCCGGGTCAGTCAGCTTGGTGGTGAACTAACGCGGGTGGCGATGACAAACAAAAACGCGGCATGGAATAAACCTATGATTTGAATAGTTTGCAAATGAGCTGACAGTTGTAGCAGTCTGTTACCTTTCAACGCCACAGTGACAACTCTTGGAAACGACTTTCGTGTTATTGCTATAGCTGTTTCGTCACGGCAGGAATGCAACTAAATTAAAAGCTATGACACCATTAAGTTGGCAGTGCAGGCTCTATTGAGATGGACGCCTGACTAAAGCCTGACCCCGGTTCTGAACAAACGCATGCATAGACAATCATCAACAACAGTAGCATCAACAATTACAATGGAACAACCGATGGCACGACATTGTTTGAAGAAGCGGTAATATTCCACGGTCATCGCTTCTGGCAGAGAAAATGGGACATTCCACTATAAATTTCCATGTAAAAAGCGAGAAGTTATGACGATCAGCTATTGAAAAAGTAGCTCACTGTTCCTTTCGGTAGTAGACTTCAATGCATCTCGCTCCGACAAACCTTTTCTTCAGGAGTACACCTTGGTAGCGATAAATACGGTTTCGATCGGACCACGCTTCTAGATTTCGCCAATGTATACTCTCTTTTTTAAAATTGACATCTCACTTAATTCATTTTTCAAATTCAATTATTTTTTTGCAAATCACGGCCTGCTCCGCCACGGAGAACACCGTTGATGGCCACTGTCAATTGAGTTAACAACATCACCACATCCCAACGGAGAAGGCGACTAGTAAAGAAAGCGGGAGAGACACTATAGAGGCTAAGAGTTCTTGCGAGCAGAAATGGGGGACGCCATTGAATACGAAATCCGAAAATAGGTGACGAGAGTAGATGTCAAGCTGCGAATTGCATGACACTACTTTTTCTGGAAAAAAAAGTTACAAATTCCCCAACCAAGCGGAAAAGCAAGTAATCTCACGGGAGATAGTGGACCTCATCCGAAAGACAAGGGTAGAGAAAGAAAGGCTAATCAAGAAGCACGGAGTGGTCCAATGGAAAACGAAGGTAGCTATCATTGTCCATCGAAACATCTCCATGAATGCCGAACATAGTATAATAGAGATGAAGGAACCCCTGCATCTTATTACACACCAGTGAAACTCCTAGAAGACAGCCGAAGAGCTGAGGAAAAAATGCTTCTCTAGCGCAGCCCCTAATGGAACAAAACGCGCTGCTCTCAGTTTGCCAGAGAAAGAACAAACAATTCATAGAAGACGGCGAAGTGACAACAGCGAGGATCTGCCCGCCAAGCTCGCAGCAAGAAGTATTCCACGAAACGGACCTTCTGCGACACATTCTAGGTACAAAAGCTGTGGTTTCCAGTCTAGAACCGTGTGCACTCTTGAAGTAAGGGATTTTGATTGTCTCATAAACACAAAAAATTAGAGGAAGAGATAAAAGAGGGTTACCTAGATGTGAGTAACCTCAAGGCGAGAGTTACATCTGTCAACTCCAGAAGACAAAAATTGGTCATTGTACTGTTCTTTAAAAGCCATCTCGGGTGTACATTTACTGAGGTTTGCAAAGGCAGGATAGAAGTACTTTCGGTTACAAGTCTGGCGAACTCGAACTCAAAGTGAAGACTTGCAAGTCGGAAAAATTTTACGTTTTTTACAAGGACCGCGGTGTGAAGAAAGAACATGTGGCTCATATTCCTCGTTTCGGGCTTTGCCAAGTTTTCAAAGATGGGTTACTGAACGTGAAAAGTGAAATACTATGATCCACATCCTGCCTGGGAGACGCACCCATGGTCGTGCGGATAGCTTCGCTTTGAAGAAGTGATTTCTTTCAATGTTTACCTCACACCGAACGAATCTATGTCCGCCTTTCGGCTCTCAGGGCCAGTGATCATTAGTACACTTTCTTCGGCTCCTCGGTTCATCTACTGGGTGAAACGTCGAAGAAATCAACGTTGAAAAGCAACAAGATCTAGGCGGGACAAAAGTACTGCAACTGAATCGCTAGTACGTTGAAAAATGAGCCTTGTCTCAGACTTCGGCCGTTTACTGAGCGCGCAAGAGGCCATGAGGTAGCAACCCTTAGATCCGAAGAATACACGAGAGTGAACTGCAGACCTGAGATCAACAGACAGGATGCATGCTGCTGGCATGTTTGACAGCGGGTGCATTGGTTTGAAAGGTTTGTGTTGATAAAAAAGGGCAAAGACGACCTCGTGCCGCCGTCAGCATACCGTCCTCCTCGTATATTGGACACAGCGGGGAACCTGCTTGAGGACCCGAAGTCGTTGCTCTGACCAAGGAGAGGGCGGTAAAAAACCTTAGCATCATGATAAATACCAAAATGGACTTCTTTGAACAGAGTAGTAGCATTGTATACGAAGCTGCTAGGAGGATTTTTTCGAAGTTTCCGAAGTCCGACATAGGAGGCTGTTTTTCTGGTAGGCGTCATTTGCTCGTGACTGCGGTTCAGTTCGCCCTTCTTTACGGTTCCGAAATATAGGCTGACTTCCTCAGTAAGGATATGTGCAGCAGGGGCTTAACACAAGTTCAATGGTAAGGGACTTTGCGAGTTACGTTTGCCTATCGTGCCGCTTCGGAGACAGCAGCAATGGTATTGCAACCGCTCTCCATGCTGCTGCATGCAGGCTCATCTACTTCAGAAAAGGCGAGGGGAATAAGGAAACCATCGCTAGTTAAAAGAGAAATCCGAGTTCTCCGCGCATGGTAGCGACCATGGAAACATATCATCAATGTGGTTGACTATTACTTAATCCAGCTGGTCAGCGGCTACGGGTATTTTCAGTCTTACCTGCACACAATCGGGAAACCACGGTTGTGCAACCGCAGTTATTGCAAGGATGTCAAGTGTCTCTGGGCATTATAATAGAGGCTTTGGTGCAGAGCGAAGACACGTGGAACGGAGTGGCACGTTATACTGGAAGCAATTTTAAGGCGAAAATAGACAGATGGATAGGAGTGATACTAGGGTAGCTGAGGCCCCCTGAATTACGGTAGTGTGCTCCTATACTGAATAGGTCTGGTTTTTGAAGGCAGTGGTCGCGGTTGCTCTCAGAAAGAAATAGTCTCTAGCAAATCTCTGGAACGAAATCGGATCAAACCGTTCCTGAAGAACCTTAAAGTTTGAGTTTCCCCATTAACATTTTGTGGGAGCTTCTCCTCAGATTAATATTCGCTTTGCACAGGGTTTTCTGAAGTGGGCCTCTTTGCTTTGTTGTTAGTTTGAAGTTTCCACGAGCCTACTTGTAAGTAAGCTCTGGTTGACCGCCTTTTGGGCCAGTTTTCTGGCACAGTAATGTACTGACCGAATGTCAAATAACTCATTATTATAACAGTTATGTTTTCTACTGGGGAATGTGTACTATTGCGGCACTGATGGGTGACATTCTGATAAGGACGCGCTCAGAGGCTTTGCCTGCTGTTGTGTCCTCATCCAGCTAAACTTTCATTAATATTTGTTCGTCAATTACTTTTGCAAACCCTTTGATGTTCCAAGTCACATCGGCAGCTAGTGTGAAACTAACGAGAATTAGTGTATGATCGAATGGGGTTGAACTTCGCGAAAGCTTCTATAAGTCACCGTTCTCTTGAATTTGCAAATGAAATTCTCCTTTTTATGGTCTTAGCTTTAAAGTCACCGCCAATGGTTATTGGCTTCCGTTCTCTTCCAAGAAATTTAGCATGTTCCAGGACTCCGGAATGTAGGTCTTAGAAGAACATTGCCATTATAGGTGTACATATTTATCGCCTATTTTTGCCGTAATAAAGTTGGTAACCCCCCACACCCCTATAACACCGTCCATATAATTTTGCAATATAGCAACTTGAATCTCCGCGTTGTAACTCCAAAGTAAAAGTTGAACGATTCGTTTCAATCAGGACGCACTAGAGATGCCTGTTGCGTTTCCTCACAATATAAGCCTCCTCCTATCCCTTGCTCATCGGTTGGATCGCTTTTGATCTCGCTGGTAGTCACATGGTCATTATTTTTACTATATCGTACGTCTGCCTGGAACTGACAATAGCCTCCTCCTGTACTCCCTGTCAATCGTAGTGTCCACGGTTCGGCTGTTGCTCTGTAAGGTGATTTCATGTTTGTCAGTTCGCATTGCAGTAATTTTCAACTGGCATCGTGGGAATTTTTCGACTCCTATATAGATCCCCTTTACGATTTCTTCGGACGCCCGGCCTCTTCAGACCTGAGACGAAGATACCTTATAAAGGTTTTCTCCAACGAAGAGTCTGCGCATTCTCTATCTCTGTAGAATGTTTTTAAATTCGCCAAAGCCTGTGAACGCCGTAGACTAGAGGTCTTGAATGGGCGATCTCCGGGGATAGTACAATAGACCTAACAAAGGCCTCAGTGCTTGGAACTGTGATTATGGAAACTAAAGTGACTAACTAACTAGCGCGCACACACTTGTGAGAAACCAGCAAGTCTTGTGTCAGCAGATTCGAATGCGTGGTACATCATTCGAAGTCAACTATGATACATAAGCAGGATATTGAAGAGCATATGTAAATGGACTCTTTGTTTTGGTTCTTTAAGGTTTTGTCTAAAGCGAAATCCTACTAAAATGGGTTCGATGTGTCTGCCGTCGGTCCAGCTAAAGCTATATATATAGTCCGTGAAGTCCTTTGTAGCAAAATATAGCAATACACTATTGTTAATTTTATTAAGCAGATATCGAGATGATGATGATTTTTTCTAGATTTTCAGTTGGACAGGTTGTGAGAACGAGACCAGTTTGTGGTGCGTCCTAACTATTCCCTTTTGCAACCAATATTCAAAATTGGATCGATTTCGATGACCATATCATGAGAAAAAAACTCAATGGAAAGTCAGGTTGAGTCGGTCACAAGGGTTGGATATGAAGTAGAGCGAATTGCTTCCCACAATTCCAGGGATGAATTCTCAATATGTAGTTAGTTAGTGAAGCACCATGATAAATACTCGCTTTCATATGCGCTTCAAATCAATGCAATTTGAATGTTATTTGCAATGTAAACAGCGGGAATTTCCACGGCGGTAGAATGTTTAGAGGACTTGCTAGGAATTTGCCAAATTGCCCATGCTTCTGCTCCAATTATGAATAATTTTCAATTGAAATTATGGAGATGGAGATGAGATTTCTGTGAAAATGAAATAGAGGCTAACCGGAATGCCTTCCTTATGGAATTTATTCTGATGTTGTTTCGATTTCATCAGGGAAAATTTTTATAAAATTCCTCGGAAAGTATCGATTTTTGAGGTTCAAATGCCTGTACAGATTTACATAGGCGTCTATAGCGAAAAAAAGTTTTAATACGGAAAAATTGTAAATGCCCAATGTGAATGTTTTTTAGCGACCTCTTCGGCTCTCTTTTTAAGGTTCTGTGTAAAACAAAATCTTACTAAAATCGGTTCACTGTCTGTCTGTCTGTCACACGCGCTTTTCCCAGAAACGGTTGTACCGTTTGACATCAAATTTGGTGGGAACTATGAACACTCACGCATGCAGAACCTCCCTCTATGTAGACCTCAAGAGGGAAAGGGTGGTCATGTGGAATATCAAAAGCAAGGTCGCGATTAGTATTTTTCAATGCTAGCCTAATTTATGATATCTAATATAAATTTTGGGAGGGCCTAGGCTCCGAAATACCCTCCATACCGATATCTGTTCAAATATAGTTAATAATAGTATATTACTATTTTTTTTAGAAATTGAATGTAAAACTCCCCCTTAAGTTCATCCCAGAATTATCAAATTTTGTAGTATTTTGTAGTATCCATGAACAAGTTTGATGGAAATTGCATTATTACTAACGCAGCTAAAGCTGTAGTATATATGCATCTACATTACGTGCTTGATGCAAATGGAATGAATGTCTACCCAATACTAATAAATAAAACCTTTCATACCTGAAGCGTCCAGCTTCCGGTTTCCTGACCTGTTTTCTACGACGAAGGAGTTTCATGATAGTTTTACCGTTCTAGTTCTTCTTCAATTGGTTATTTTAGATAATAATTTGGTTATTCAGGTTTAACAGTAATTTGGTCTTTGGTGTTGCTTTTTTGCTTTGGACACAGCCATCTTTTTTTCAGTACCTCGAAAACAACGCTTGGTAGCACACTGAAAACACCGAGATAATCGTAAATCAGTTGCTCGGTGAATGGCATTTGCTACCATCTTATGACCTCGTTTACACCCGTCCTCTGTCCATCAAGTACTATTATATATTTGAGGGTTTAGTACGTTATTGCATCTGGGATATGTTGGAGAGTCACCCAGTCGCAACCGGTGCAGAATCACAGAAAGCGACCAGGCCTAATTCTGCATTCATTTTGAACATATCGGCCATCCCTGATGGGGTCCGCTGTTTTTACACAGGTTATGGGCTACTAGCAGTAGTGCTTCCCTTTCTCATCGATTTGGACTTCTGTGATTAAGTGATCTATTTTGAAATATATTGAAAACAAGTTCAAAGCTGTGAGGTCATCGTTTCTGGGATAGAAGTTTTTCTGCAATTTTCATTTACGTATGTATCGGTATGCGGTCCCTAGTAAGTTTCAGTACTTTCTGAGAATGGGCCCCCTGTACGACTAATGCCAAAACTGAGACCAACTTGGTAAAGTGCTTCTTTTTTTTCTTTAGTCTTTGCCCCGTTCACAAGTACGATCGGTTCATCGTGATCGGTTTCGCCACTGTACTATCAAGGGCCTGATGTGGATGCAGTCGCGAGGTTTTCAAATTACCATCCAGCGTATCAAGCCACCATTGTTTCGGCTGAATTTTGATCGGCTACCATCGACTCGGATGTTCAAATCAATCTTGGCAAGTGAATTCTCCTTAGTACGAATTACGTGGTCATTCCATCGAAGATGCCTCTTTAGCAATTGTTGCCACGATCGGTGCACCCCTAAATTGTCGCGGATATCCCCATATTGGATGTGATCAAGGCATTTTACGCCACAAGTCCAATGCAACGTCTTCGTCTCCAAGAGGCCGTGCATTATCTTTTATAGTCGACCAACACTCAGAACCATAGAGAGCGATTAGGCGGACGACAATGCAGTAAATTTTAGATTTGAGACGTTCGATGATTCGTCGTTTATAAAGAACGCCAGGTGGTGGAGTGCCACTGCATTCAGGTAACGTTAAAGTGTGAACCAATTTCACAACGCAGTTCTCCATTGGCTGATATCATTGACCACATATATTTAAATTGCTCAGTCCTGTATAAGTCACGGCCATTGACAGTGGTGGTGCCTGCTGATCAGTTGACAAAAATTCCGTTTTATTCATACTTAATTGGAGATCGTGTTGAATGAGGCGATCATTTCATTTTTGGACAAGTTACTCGAGACCATTTTAGATATTATACACTAGGAAAATATCATCTGCATAAAGCAGTGCGACAATGTCCATAAAGAGAATAAAGAGACACGAATCCAGAATGCAATGTAGAGAGGGCGATGCTTCCCACGGAAGCATTTGGTAGCTTCTTGGAAGGACCAGATTGGACGACAATTTGAATATTCTACTGGACTACCTTCCTTTTTCCATATTGGAACTGTGGTGCTTTCTTGCCAGATGGTGTTCTAACTTCCTTAATAACCCCATGGGGGAATTCACCGAGCCACGGTGTTGGGTCCTACATCTTCGCCTCTCAGAGCTCAGACGCAACGTCGTCAAGTCCTCTCCCCGATTTCATTCCTTTAATTGCTTCCTCGACTTCAGTGGTGCTGGCAGGCGGAATTGCTCCAAATGTCAGCAATGCTTGTGTATTCCGTGGAAATCTGTTCGAAATATTATTGCCATCTATTCATGGCGGGGTGACGAAAAAGGTTTTAGAAAGCATATTACTTAAAAATTATGGAGCTGACCAGTTTCATCAAGGACAAGCACACTGTACACCAAGCTGTAAGCACATGGTGAGAGTCGTAAGAGTGGTTTGCAGTAGGTGGCAAAGAAAACCTGAGATCTGGCCAAGTGTTAAGTGACGCCTAACTGCACTGCCACCTAAAAGACAAATAATTAAACAATTCGAGTAACGGAAATAAGTGTTCGGGCCACGGAAAACAGGTGTCCCCAGGCGAATGCTGACTTGCGTGAAACTCAACGGAAACTAAAACGGAGAACCAACCAAGGTCATTAACGAAAAGGCAAAGGACCCGACCCCTTTTTTATCGTCAGGTAGATGACAATAGTGGTAGCAATGATCCCTACGAGGTCATGGGCGATACCTCTACAGGTTTAAATTGAACACCTGATTGTTTTTTCAAATTGCGGTGAAGCTCCAGAGGGCCGGAGCACGTATTCCTTCACTTCTCGAGATAGCGCAGCGACCCGTATTGAAGAAAGAAGACTTAGCAAAAATGAGTTACCTCAGCTCCGTGATTTAATTTTTTTTAGCAGTTTCATTGGGCAGCGGAGGAGTTTGGGAAGTCGGTAAAAATGAAATACAGTTGCAATTTTAGGACGGTATTTTTTGAAAATTTCCTTATAAAAAGGCAGCCCTACAGATAGATAGTAAACCGATTTTAATAAGGTTTTGTACTACACAAAACGCTACAAAGGATAAGTAGAACGACTTGGCATTCAGAATTTGAAACAATTGAAACATGAACAAAGAGTCGGAGCTTCGCCGATTCAGGTATGTAAATTTTCGTAGATTTCTTATGCATAATGGTTCCAGCTGTATGTAGCTCTATTCACTCCCATGTCTTAATATTCTATGTCTTAATATGCAGCAAGAGGTAACTTTGCCAATAAAAGTAGGATTTCCACCAAACTTTTCAGTATTACGTTCCATATTGTGACAAATACAGAATGAATTTGACGTAGCTTTCTTGCAAGTCTGGAAAGATTGTAATGTGCTATTATTAAACTTATTAGGACAGATATTGGAATCAGGATACTTTGAGGCCTAGACGTTATCATCCTGGTTTCTCCAGCTATTTAGCTTCGGAGAATGGAATGGTTTTTTTTAAATTGATGCATACTTTGTAACCACTTCCCCTCCTTTTATACCAAGGTCAAAGTCAAAACTAAAACCTAAGACCAACATTTCGAACAAATTTCGTGTGACTTGATATAACCGTTTTCGAATAAATGTAACCACGTAGCGAGCCGCATGGGAAACCTGTTCATCGTATTTTATACAACACGTTGATCCTAATTGTAAAACATACATGAGGCATGTTGGAGGAACATTACAGTTCTCACGTTGCTTGGTGAACAGAACATGCCATAAATTTTCTCTTTCTTTAACCTTTGCCCCGTGCACAACTAGGATCAGTTCGTCGGTTGCGCCACTTTGTTCTATCAAGCGAATGATCTGAATGCAGTCCTGAGGCTTTCAAATCCCCATCCAGTGTGCCAAGCCACCCTTGTTTCCGCCGATCGTTTGGTCGCTTACCATCGACTTCGATGTTCAGACCATTTTCTCGTTATCGCAAATTACGTGTCCATACCTTCGAAAATGCCTCTTTCGCATTTTTTTCACGATCGGTGCGACTCCATATCGATCACGGATGTCTTCATCTCGGATTTGATCAGTGGCATAACACTAATGCAACGCAACATCTTCGTCTCCATTACCGCAAGATGCTGTTTATTGTCTTTTATTGTCGACCAACATTCATAACCATAGAGGGCGACTGGGGCAGACAACACCTCGGTAAATTTTAGATATGAGACGTTTGATGATACGTGGATCACAAAGGAGACCAGATAGTAGAACGCCACTGCATCTACAGTGCGCTAAATCTGCTATTTATGTGATGTTGCCTGTTTCATGGCGATCGGTCAACAAAATCATCATCTGCATAAAGCAATGCCGGCGGGCCGCCCGCCGGAGTGATAGTGTCTATAACAATAACAAAGAGAAGTGGTGAGAGGGCGCTTTCGTGATGAACAGACACGAAGCGGCTTTGATACAGATGCCGCACTTCGAACTTTATTTTTCGAATCACGGTAAAGCAATTGGACCCAACGTACGAGTTCTTTGGTACTAGGTATTTTCGTAGAGTGTACCAGATGAGTTAGTGTGGTAGACGGTCAAACGCTTTCGGGAGATCCAGAAATGCAATATATGTAAAATGGGTGACGCTTCTCACGTTATTTTTTCATGAGTAACCGTGCAGGATGTATTCCATCAGTAGCTCCGTAGTTCTTGACGAACTTGGTTTGATTCACGTAGAGCACTCCGTTCCTTGTTCACGTTTTCGAAACTTGCCCCCGGAGCGATAACCAGTCTGCTCTCTGTCCATCAAGTTTTCGAAATGTTCTTTGATGCGTTCCAGGATTATTTTAGTCATTTTCTTGGCGACGGCAGAGAGCACGCAGATACCCCACACTCAAAACGGGTGCCCTTCTTTGGAATTTTAACAACCATCCCTTGCTTCCACTCTCTGACAAAGGTCGTGGATTTCCAAGATCTCCAAACAAGTGGAAGCAGCAGATCTGTAGTAACTACAGGTGCAGCGGAAGATAACTCTGTGAGGAAACCGTCAAACCCAACGGCTTTACTCCGTTTGAGTCTTCCCTGTGAGGTAGCGAAAATTTAACCTGCAGACACCTATTTGATTTTTTCGGACTAATTTACTTAAGTCCTGAGCATAAGGGTCCATTTCTCGACAAGATTAGCTTCCGTCCTACCATGTCCACTGAGGTGTACATCCCAGCATTCCTTCGAGGCTTAGGATCCAATACGATTATTTTGTTTTTTAACGGTATTGAATGCATTTTCTGGGTCAGCTAACTACGGAACCTGTTACCAAGAGAGATCAGGTCGGATTTAGCACAGTGGAATAACTCAAACTACACTTTATTTATCTGTTTCCCTGATCTCAGCATTTGATTTTTGTTTTACTGAAGATAATATAAAGTAGGTTACGACAAATTTTCCTCCTCCTTTGCCTGGACTTGTGACCAGTATGCTATGTAAACATAATGGTGGATTGAAGTGATAAAAACTTGTAGTTTCTTTTTCGTTGGTGTGGGTATTTGTTCTTGCAAATACCGATATTTCGGGAACCACTTGTTCCCTTCATCAGTGCAAACTTGGTATTTGCAAGAATAAATACCCACACCAACGAAAAAGAAACAACAAATTTTTATTACTTCAATTAATTAATCGTTGGAAACACCGCATAATTTCACTCTGAAAATGGTGGAGTTTCTTCACAATCACTTGAAGAACGCTATCATTGATTCGGCCACCAACATACTTGATGCCAGTCGCATAAAAGTGGGAACGACTGGTAGGACGACCAATGTAAGCTAGCAGAAAACGCGGCCACGTGCAGAGACCTATGGAAAATCTATCGAGTGGAGAAGCCACTTCACCGACAGAAAAAGAAAGCCTGGTAGAACCAACCAGGCGAAGTGTATGGTAAAGACATCTCACCAAAAAACCAAAGAGACAGCAACGTCAAATAGCCCTGGTCAAATAAGAACAGTAAAGGCAGGAGACTACAACTATGAGCCCGTTGCTAAAATGAAATCTGCGTACGGTTGTTGGCTGCCGACAGAGCCGATTCTAGCTTACAAAAACTGTTCCGCTCGGAAGGTCTCATGATAGGGCCGAAGGTTTTTCTGTAAAAAGTTATGATCTTGCCAGTCCTCATATATTCCTAGGAGACCTGCGTTCTTAGCAAGAAAAAATGTGAGCTCTTAGCCACGTTCGAAACAAAAATTTTCCGAAGAAATGTCGGCCCCCTAAATGAAAGTGGACGTTTCCGTAGCCTATATAAGGATGAAATTTATAAGCGATACCACGACTGTTTGGTTGTGGATCTAGTTGCGGTGTGATAAGGATAATCCAGCCCTGAAAGTCTATCAAGGAAATATCTGGACCTGGTGGACCCTGCCTCAAATGGCTAGGATGCCGGGCAGCTTTTAGGAATATCGAATTAGTGAATGTCTGTGCAAAACCGGGATGTCTAAAGTTCCTTGTTAAGGTAGGCCTAGAACGAATACCGCGCCGTTGATGATGATAATGACATAAGCTTCTACGAGGTTTTACCGGGGTTAGATTGGATTCGATAGACCACATATATTCATATTGGCTCTTAATGGTTTGTAATGGTGGACTCCATAACACTAGAGCTGTAAAGAAAAAATCTGTGCCAGAGGTAAAAACTTTGCGGAAAATCGAGGTAGAAACAATTAAAATTTCTTTTTGAGACGGGGAAAAAGATTCCAGCCTGGGAAGGGTCACTCCATTTCCCATTCTTCCTTTTTCAGGCCTGTTAGATGTATTTGTTCTCAATGTTAATGGAAAGCCTATTCTAATCTGCTTACTGTCAATAGTGCAAGTATTACGTTCCTCGGTTGGTTGAACTTTGGAGACTTCCCTCTGTGTGGTGATCATCTTCTTTGCGTCAGAGAATGATCTCATGTCTTAAGTGTTTTTCTGCATGATATTTTTGATATTTTTAACTTTTACAGTTACAACAGTCATCTTCCATAGGAAGTGCCGCCATGTGTCCCTCTCTTTCGATAATAATGAGTCCTTCCTACGTAGACACTGCTTTTATATTTCTTTCTATCTTGCTTCATACCTCTGCGCTCTCCTTTGTGGAAGGTTAAAACCAGCAGCTTTCTCTGGTTTCAGCTTTCTGAGGATGGAGTGGTTTTACTATTTGCTGTCCAAAAACAGGCTGATTCCCCTCTCGATCCTCATAAGTTTCTTCTGTTTTTCCTGTCTGTGGTTTTTATAGAGAAATAGTCTAAATTTGCTCAGATTTATCTTTAAGGCTTTCATCAATGTTTCATTCTGAAATCAACGAATCACTGGTGTAGATCTTCATGTAGGATTTTCCAGTCGTTAATTAAACCTTCTATTTTGTCGCCTAGTGCAATGATTGGATAAGCTTATCCGTCTAGGTCATCCATGCTGTTAGCACCTGCTGTCCTGCACAACCACCTTTGTTTTGGATTCACCTTAACTCTTGACAGGTGTCGTCCGTGTATGTGTCAATACGAGAAGCATGGGATTCGTTCTAAAGTCGGAAATTAGTAGTGATGGGAAACAGGATCATCTTGCAGAAAACGTTCCTTCAAGGAGGCAGCACAGAAGATACACCACACCAAACCGCTTTAAGCTATATGCATCATTTTTTCTTACAAAAGGTCAATTTAAACATAAAGGGCTAAACATCGTCAGAGTTTTTCACCCCAAGGATCAAACTTCTTACTTTAGAAGCAAAGAAGGAAGTGTTACTTTCAAAGGGAGTCTCATCCTGACCTCTATAAATCTAACAACAAGTTTCCTCGTAGAACATGAATTTCCCATTTTTGCTGCCATTTCTACGGAAAACGTGAAAACCTTTGTAACAAGGAAACACATAACGGCGCATACGACCTAAGTAATTACATTCATCATGCAAGCGTAATCATTCTTTTCCACGACTACCATATAAAGTGATAATGTACGCCGCATAGAAGGCATAGAAGGCAACTAACTCTAAAGTACCTTTATTATATGCCGGAGGACGTGCTCGGCAAAAAGCGGTATTCCCTACCAGACAGACCGCAGTGCCTAAGTAAATGTGAAGGAATCCTTGTTCATTACGCACAGTACCTTGAATCAAGCCCCAATGGGGCTGTTTCCTTCATTAAATCTTACAAATACATTTTCCGTCTTGGTGACAAAGTGCTCCTACATACCTGGCACGGAAGGGACTACGGGATACAGTCAAATAAGTTTGCATAGTGTAGTAGCAAATGACTACCAACAACACCCCTGAAATTTCGTTAACGTGACTAACGTGCAAAAAGCTGAAGCAAGATGGAAGTCTCAGGAATTTCGAATGAAGGTTGGCCTCGATGAGCTTAAACTAGAACTACCACAAGCAACTCCGTCTTTGGGGTGATTACTATTCATATTAAATATGATTATGTATTCATTAATTCATTTAGCTTTCAGCCAATTGTCTTTGCCAAGTTAATTGCAAATTGGAGTTTCGATTAATAGATGTGTGCACGTATGTGCCAAAGGAGTATCTAGTCCTTTTGTATCGTCTTAGAATGAGAAGCACTAACCGTTCCAGGGGGAGAACCCTTGAAATTTCTGTTTTCCCATACACATAATCTCTGAGGGCTTCAATGTTATCTTTGTTAGCTTTTGATTCTTTTGTCCATGAATTACTCCTACATGTCCTTAGCACTCTTGATTTATTTCAGGCTCAGACAGCAATTAAACAGTCGAGGAACCATAGGAGGACCTATTTTGGTGGAGGATATTATACATGTAGAAGGTAATCCGAAAGCAATTTCCACACAATTTAAAACAAAATGGTTTCGTGGTTAAATTGTGTTTACGAGTGGTGGCTTGAGGTTCGCTGATCCTGGCATCCTATCCCAACTCTCTCATCTACTTTACAGCCTTCAACTATAAATGCGGACGAATCCGTTTGAGAAACTGAACCAAAAGAGGTAACTTAAATTAAATTCGCAAAAAAAACACCGCATGATGCATCAAATGAAAACCACATCATCCTGAATTCGTCGCACAATGTTTGCACAACTTCCGTCTATTAAACCACGTCTCCCGTTACATGGTATACCACCCTCACGCCCGTTGCCTCTGGAAACTTTACCGGGTTTCGTCTTTATTTTTCTCTCTTTAATTTATAATTCAATTCTGCAATTGTAACATGTGTTCCTCACTCCTTCAAACACTGCAGATTTTGCAGATCCGCTGATGGTAGGGGTGGTGGCAATGATGGCGTTGGTGGCGGTAGTGGCAGATGTTACGAAACATTTTCCTCTTACGAAAAAATTTGCAATTCATTTTATGGTGGAGAGAGCAGAAAAAAAACACGAAAAACGGAAAACTTCCCGGTAGTGGAATTTAATTATTTTCGTGTTTGCAGAATTGTTAACAGATATCATTTGGGAGAGGGATGCAAAAATATTTTTGTGATTTCCATTCACTGCAAATAAAAGTGACTGCGCCACCAGCACCACTTTTTTCCGGAGAAAAACTTATTGCTGAGTGGCAGATAAAAATAGATATGTAAATGAGAGTATGCCAATATACATGCCACTCCAAAAATCTGTATCCTTTGAAAAAACACCCTTAAATTTTTGCAGATTGCAGCCTCTTTCGCGTGAATTATTCAATATGCTGCTCCCAAACGGTTTAAACCACGGTTAGAGGCAAAGTATCTAATAATTAATCGTTGGCGCAACAACAGTTCCGGATCCGGGCCTTGAAGTGTGTTAGCGCACTTAATTCACTACAGGATTACAGTGATTACTCCGATTTAACTCAGGAACTCATTCAGCGTCGACTGGTATCCGCCCGCGAAATTTAAACCATGACCTTCCGTACAATAGCCTAGTGCTCTAAACACTGAGCTATCTGGATACCCTACGAAAGTATCTAGCACGACGACAAAAGAAGTAGAGAACGTTCAGTGTGTGTGTGTGTGTGTGTGTGTGGTGGGGAGAAGCTACAGCTTCTGAGCACTCAGGCCGTGTTGGCCCATTGTACTCGCGTCCCCCGTCTAACGGAATATTCCGGACTCGTTAACGTATCGCAGGATTTCCGTTAGTGGATGTGATGCTACCCGTCGTAATTGGAGAACATCGGCACCAAAGATTTGATACCTGATGCGTCCATAGGCGGGGCATTCACATAGGAAATGCTCCGTGGATTCCGCTTCCTCATTACAGGAGGGACACGTATCATCTTCGGTAATTCCTATTCTGAACATATGCCCAGCTAGTGAATTATGGCCTGTCAGAATGCCCACAATACACCTGCAAGTCCTCCTGCTTTTCGACAGGATAAACTTTGCGGTACGTATGTTGGGTTCTGGCAGGAAAAGTTTGGTGTGTCGAGCAGCATTAAGGCTCTGCCACCTGTCATTATGGGAAACTTGTTCCCAGTTTTTGAAAACAGATTTAGCCAATGCTACTGATACCCCAATTGCTGGCTCCGGTCCCGGCATAGGGGAGATTGACCCCTCTTTCGCTAAAGCGTCCGAGATTTCATTTCCTTCTATGCCACAGTGACCAGGTACCCAGAGTAGTTCCACCGTATTGAATCTAGACATAGAATTCAAACGGTTTCTGCATTCCTGAACGATTTTCGAGGTGATCAAAGGACTGCTCAATGCCCTCAGTGCAGCTTGACTGTCACTGCAGATTGCGATGCGCCTGCCCTTCAACCGCTCGTCAATCACCCAGTTTGCCACCCTTAGGATCGCATAAACTTCGGCTTGAAAAACCGTTGCATATTGTCCCAAAGGAAAAGCCCACTTTTCGTTTTTATTCGAGAGGTAGACTCCGGCTCCAGAACCCTCTTCTGTTTTTGAGCCATCGGTGTAGAAGACTTCCGTATATCCCTCCACGCATTCCTCTGGGTCTTCCCAGTCCTCTCTACGCTTCAGGGTAACTACATATCTTCTACCAAACAGATGTATGGGGACACGAGAATCGGAAGGCATTGTAAGAACTGGATTCAGTCCTCCCAGTAACTCTTCCAATGCTCTGTGCCCCCCACATCCGTTGTTTTCCCATAGATCTAATCGAATTAGCCTATGAGCTGCTCTCATTGCAGTGCTTTGAACGTTCAGTGTAGCTACTGCTTCACCTTATCAGGGTCCAATCTTTTTTTGGGGAGTACGGTAGGTGTATGAGTTTACGCACAGCACATTGGACTCGCGCAACAGTACACTGTCGGAATACCTAGCTAAACACCTCCCCGACTTCAGAGAACTAGCTTGGAACTGTTTAACACATTACTTCGGGCTTGCCATCCTGCTCTCCCGGCTTTGGCATCCTTATAGTCAGGGAATTCCTTTCAGCACATGGAGAGAAGGGGGAAGGGAGTTGCTGGTTCAGGAATTCGCTTGCCATCCGATCACTCCGCCGGTTAAGGTTAATCTTCTTCTCAATAAGAAAAGCGCAACACGAACCCATGTGCCAGCGCTCCTCAGCAACTCTCTGATAATCTTGTCTGGAGAGAGCTCCGCTGCATCTGAATAAAGCTGCTGACGAAAGTCGTCCCACCTTTCACAAGAGAAAAAGGAGATGGCACCTTCCCAATTATTTGCAGGTAAGACTGAAAACCTAAATGCCCACTTAAAAGTTAGGTAAGGAAGTAATCAATCTCACCATGCATTCAGTTCAGTCATGGATCTACATTTTCGGTGAGTCACGCAGTCTATCTGCAGGTTGGCTCATTTTGCCAAGAGAGTTGCTACTCGGTAAGGGTGCGTCTCTCTTAAGTTTTCGCCCTCGTGGCTGTAGATACCTTTACGCTCCTTAACAACGAGAGTAACAGAGATCATTTCCGCGATCACCATCACAGCCTGTTCAGAGACAGTATGGTACGAAGTTATCACTCGTAAGGCTCCCCGTCTCTGTACTTACGCAAAATGCTTCTTGCCAAGGACGATAGCCCATATCTCTGCGCCATAGAGCAGAATGGACTACGTTCCTCCCATAAGACGACGTCTCCCAGTGGATATAGGGACCCCAACATTTGCCATTAACCGACTCAAGGCCGAGACTCCAGGTGCAGCTTTGTCCACTGCTGTTTTGATTTCCTCAAAAAAACCTTCAATTTCCGCCGGGATACCATTAGGAGTTGGTACCTTCTTGTTTTGCATGGCGAGAACCGCTTCTTTGAACTCGCTTATTGGGAAAGGGGGCGATCCTCGACGCTTTCCGCATCAACCCGTATGGGGTATTTGGGGAATAATGCCGCACAATACTGTCCATCTGGTCGTTACTTAGTATGCAGGGTTTCCGCAGAATTCTGATTTTCCGAGTAACTATAACTAAGTCCCCACGGGTCCTCATTCACCTCCTTGTCAGCCGCGAGCTTTGCTTTTATTTATCGCGCTACGCAGTCCTCTTTTTCCTGATCTATACTCTGCATTTATGGCGCATGCACCCTCGCTGGCGTCTAAATGTTGTGCCAAACGGCGGAGCTTATGACACTCCATCCGTAAGTCGTCAATTTCTGCTGGCCACCAGTATATAGAAGTCTTGCCATGGCTGGAGCCTCTCCGGGGCATGGAAGCCTCACACGCTACCCTTATGACGACACTCCCGAAGCGCCCTCCAACGCGACTCTGCCTGTTCCAAGAGCTTCGACGAATTTTTCGATGTTCACCCTCGCAACATTTCGCAAGCAGGCAAAGCGCCGGGTTAGTGCACGTCGATAGGTAGCGTTAACCCCTTTGAAAGCGATATACTGACAGCAGTCGCCACCCGTTGATCGATGGAAACGGAGATTCCGAGGCAAAAGTGATGTGAGGAATGATTTCTTCGCATCCTGGGCACCGAAACGTCGGCGTGGATCCGGTGTTTAAAACTAGGACCCCAGTTCTCGCCGCTATTTCCAGGGTTCGTTTGCCTCTGGAGTCTGGCTGAAGCATACTCCGTTTAAGGGTCCTAGCATTAAAATCACCGCCTACCAGAATTCGCCTCTCCGTGCCCCTCCATTCGGCGTCAGGTAAATGCTAAAAGACGTTATCCCTAAACACCGAATCTAGTCAAACCTATTCCCTCGACCTTGGGCAAGAACACGAAGTTGAACGTCATCCCAAACCTAGATGGCAGCGATACCCGATAATTTGAGAGGCCATGAAGCCGGGGTCATATTCCGGAATTACTCGCTGATTAGCACGAGATCAGCTTTTACCTCCACGGAGAACTATGCTAGCAACCGATGAACGGTTGCACTCCGGTGCATGTTGATTTGTAATATACGAATCATGCTAGTCGAGACCTAGCTCTTTTTGGTTCCGTCCAAAAGATTGGACACCATAGTCCACGCACCTGTAGCACTTGATGGGGACTATTTGCATTCATACCCTGCATATTACCCAACCAATTTTGATTTTCCCTCTCACCGCTTCGTAGAATGTGCTCTTGCTAGTTTGATGAGGACTCCACCACCCTTCATTTTCCGTATGACATTTCTGCTCCGTTGTCTTCAGGCTTCATCCTGTAGTAGATTTCACAAAGGACTTCTGAAAATGTCTTGCTTTCTGTCGGCTTAATGAACAGAGCTGACGGTCTAGTCCTTCTTCGTTTCCTAGTCTTTTCTGTTGCTGGCTTTTGGTTTGTTGCCACCTTGTCTTTGGACTGATGGATCTCTGGCGGCACAGCCAATTGTTTCCATTTATCCTTTTTAGCCTTCTTTTTTGGGCTCTGGAAACTTCTTGAATAAAGTCTCCTTCAGACACGTCTTTCTTTTTTCGCTTTCTCTCCAGTTCATTTTGCAGTGGCTATCTGCTACTCGTTTGACGCTTGCAGTGTTCCTAGCGGGAAGGGCGGCTATTTCTGCTTGCCATGCGTCTTCTGCTGCTCTGCACGTTCGCCTGTAGACGGAGATGCGGTCCAGTAGTTCCTCCAGGCCTTTAGTTTTCCCGGGGCCCCGAGCGTAAATTTTAATGAAGTAAGAAATAATAGAGGGCCCAAAAAATGTTCACTACAGATCCGTATAATTTCACCACAAGCCCAGATTTTCTCTCCAGCTTCTAACTAAATCATCGGCAAGTGTAGCACTGTATGAAGCATAGCAGTTGTATGTATGGATCCCTGCATCCATCTTGTGCTCGTTCCTCGTAGATAGTTTAGAAGATTAAGTCCTCAGCCGCCTCACAGTGATTGAGGTGGATGTATATCGATCTCATTTCCGCGTTGTATTCGGAACACCTGTGCTGCCTGCAAAGTGCCAATGGTTCACATCCTCCTTTCGCTCTGTATCTCTCTGACTCTTCAAGTTCAATAAAGTTGCACTGCTGTTCCAAGATCTCGGGAACTTCCTCTTTCGTAGTGACATAATTTATATCCTTGCAAACTATAGTGATCTTCTACCTGATTGTCCTTATGTCAGCTTCCGTCTTAAGGACAAGCTACATCCTGAGATTTATTGAATTTCAACATAAGGTCACGTCTAATTCGGCTAGCATTGTCTTCCGAATTGCTAAGGGCGGGGTATGCCTTCATTCTCCTAAGAAAGTCAATATATGTATAACCCTTCACCACGTTTGGAGATGAGAATAACCTTCGATCGAATCCTGCTCCTATCTCCCATTCTCTGAAGTGCCACCTTTTCCCAGGCTTTCACATCCTGTTTGCGGGGTTTACTCCCTCTTTATGGGCTACGTCCGTTTGACCGGCCATTTTTTCTCTTGGTGGCTGACTAGCCTGTTTATGCGTTCAAGCGTTCGCGCGGCGCCTTCCCCGGTTTTTATCCCCGCTGTTTTGAATGCGATTCACTTGTGTTAGCTGCCTCCCTTTTTCATCCGATGACTTCATTTCTCTTTCGTACTAGGCCTTGGCTTATGCAAACCCTCTTCTCATGGTTCTTATATTCTGATGAATATTCGGGCGTTCCTTGACAACTTCGCAGAGGTCCTCTTGCCACCGAATGCGATAAAAACAGCTCCATATTGGCCGTTGCATTCTCCTCACATCAGACAGTACGAATCTACGAAAAAGTTTCTGCTGGACGGATCCGCCTACGTAATCAGGTCTAACCTAAACATAATAGGAAAATTGCGCCCCTACCGAGGGTGAATTCTCCATGGTGAAGGGGAACAAGTGGAGGGAGAACAATATCAGTCCCCCTCCTAAGGAGGAGTTAATCCTGGGACTCCAATCGACAATTGACTCATTGGAGGCAACCAGCAAACTTGAATTCTGATGGAGAAGAAGAACAAGTTTTCCCCCTACAACCACCCCCCCCCCCTCTCTCATCCCTAGAGATCTTGACGCTTCTTTCTCGCCTGCTGAAATTACAGAAGACCAAAAGGCATAAGGTGCCTGCAGCGTCAAACCCTTCATCACTACTTGAGCGAAGACCATGAACGTCAAACTAGATCCAGGGCTGGTCACAGTTAACCGTTCGTTCACCGAGGAACACATCGCAGGCATTCTATACAACATACCTTGGTGCGATTCAAAAGAATTAAGAAGCAGGTGTTGCAATGTGAAAACTAGCAACGAATGTATTACGCAGCAACGAACTGTCACCGTTCATTTCGCTGCGTGGAATGCCGTGCGGAGTAACAGCTCAACTCCCTCATCATCCCAACAGACGAATTCCTCTAACATCTCCAATCTTTCTTTGAGTTCACCAGGAAATCGCAGGAATCGTTGCAGTTGTTCAATGCAATGGTCAGTACTCTGACGTCCAACAATGGATGTTAGGATCATTGAGTTCAACATCAACTCTTTCGTCGGACGAGCTCGACCTATTTCTTGGCGAGCTTAAACTCCACATAGTGCTTCTGTGTGAAATTAGGCTGCTAACCTCATTTCAGACAAATTCCTTTGCAAGCAAAAACCAACTTCCCTGCACCTAATAGCTTCAAATCTATTGGGGTTACCTTTTTATCCTTAGAAAGACAATCTTCCTTGGTTTAAGTTACTACTATCTCCTGCCCCTGAACGATGCTTCGATGCCCATGACATCTATCATATCCTATCCTTCCCTTCAGCTCAAGCAAGAGCGGGCAAGTCCTGGTTCGTGCTTATAGGTGAACAGCTCAATTTCAGGCACCGGTCTTGGTTCCATGTACGGTTGAATAACAACGGGGAACTCTCCACCGTTTCCTCACCAACTCTACTCCCAATACCAACCTATCGAACTCCAACCCTGTTCTTCCCCTTTAATAAAGGAAATTACTATCCCTATCTTGAACCAACTCTTCAAACCCAAACTTGAACCGCTTCTCCTCCCTTCGTACGAAATAGTTTCCAACGATAGGACAATTCATCAATACACTAAAGTAAACCAACAAATATGTAACGAACTGATACCGTCTCATTGTCTAAACTACCGTAACCTTTTCCTAAGATGTCCTTACCCTAAAGCTAGGAGACTATTTAAAAATAGATAATCTCCGCAATCCTTTCCTCAACATGACGAAATCCATTTGATTGACAGGTCAATCCGGGAAAGAATCTTAACTCTTTATACCAATCACCTCCACAAATGTCTCTCCAGCATAGAACTCAACCCAGAAATCTTCAGGGAGCTCAGCAAAAGTTGCTCTCGTCTAAGCAAAGCCACCCAACAAACTACTATCCTTCCGAATAATATTTACACTCCCGAAAAGGTGAACACTCTAGCAAGTCACTTCCTTCAAGCGACCCATTTTGCATCCATTTTCACGACTAACGTTTCAAAAGCATTGTAAGCGAATCCATAGACCAACGCCAATCCTTACCAACTTTTACCGTCCCAAACCTAACCCAAACCTTTTTAATAATAATAATAATCTTTGGCGCAACAATCCATATTGGATCAGGGCCTTGAAGTGTGTTAGAGCACGTCATTCAAGACCGTAACGGTACAGCACGCTGTAGGAGGCAATGTGGTCAGCATTGCGTTCACCCGAGATTATTATCCTGACTTGACTTAGGTACTCATTCACAGCTGAGTCAACTGGTGTCCGACGTCAAATCATGACACAAATCCCACTGCCACCAGTGAGATTTGAACCACCACCTTATGCACGACAGCCTTGCGTTCTAACCACTTAGTTATCTTTTTTGCCAACCTTTAATCCATCCCGATGAACATGATGATGATCCCCCATCCATCTACTCTATCAGCCTAAATACAGTGCAAGCTGTGATTGCAGCCACCAAAAACAAAAAATCAGTGGGTCTTGACAAAATCCCTACCATAGTTTTAAAAAAATTTGCTCCCCACATTTCCACCACACTTTCCTTAATCATTAACCACTGCCTCCTCAACACCCACTTCTCCATCGATTGGAAGAGTGCTCGCATTACTCTCATCCCAAAAAAGAACCTTAACCCGCTTAATCCTGAAAGCAACAGGTCTATCTCAAGCTTATCTTCTTTCACCAAAATTTTCGAAAGAACCATTAAATGCCTCATCGACGAGCACTGTGATTTAAGAAACATTCTTCCCGAGTTCCAATACGCCAACCAAACTAAACACTCAGTTGAACAATGACTTCTTGTCCTCAAGACTGATATCGTTCGCGGTATCAACCGGAGAACACCCACTATAGCCTGTTTGCTAGACCTAAAGAAAGCTTTTAGCTCCGTATGACAATACGGACGCGCTTTTAAATTTCCCGAGATGCTCAATTTCCATCCGCACCTCTGTAAGCTAATTCTTAGCTTTTTAGATGAGCGCAAATCCATAGTCCTCACGGTTCAGTGTTTTCTGCAACCCTTCTCTTCCTGTTGAGCTGTTAAGATCCCGTGTCTTATCCGAATCCTTCAATACATTTCATGTGGAGTACATCTGAACTTTGTCACTCAAAATCCAGGACGATATTGTCCCAACTGTGAAAGAAGTCACATACTTTGGAGTGGCAATGAATTCTCCTTCCACGTCCCTCATTTAACGAAGGCACTAAACGGTTAGGTGGTCAAAGGGTAGTATAGGTCCCGGGGCGAAACGTGGATTGGTACCCACGATGGAGCATAAAACCTGGGAAATGCCTGCTGAACCAACACCAACAGCTCTGCTACCAAACCCTATCTCCACCTCCACGTGGTGACCGCTGGGAGCTCTTTCTTGACGAAAAGCTGCAGACGGAGAAGGATGAAAGCGAGTCTCCCGCGCATAAAAACGGGACAAATTGTACCAACTGGTCCTCCAGGTTGGGGGTTGGGTAGGGCTGACAACCCTACACGGAAAACAACCGTTACGAAGCCACAACAGGAGCCTCGGATAGGATGGATATTAAAACGACGGACCCGGCAACGACAAAGGAACAACGATTTGCGCATTTTCTCATGGAACGTGCGCTCCCTGTACAGAGATGAAGCTGGTAAGCAGCTAGCCGATACCCTGTCCCAATATAGGGCTGATGTAACAGCGTTGCAAGAGATGCGATGGACAGGGACCGGTTTCCTGGAGAAGAGCCACTACACCATATATTATAGCGGCCATCCAGTAAACCATGTGCTCGGAGTAGGTTTCTTAGTCAACCAAAAAATGAAACCTGCTGTTATCGGCTTTGAAAGTATAAGCGAACGGCTATGCACTCTGCGCTTGCGAGGCAAGTTTAGAAATATAAGCCTCATAAACGTCCACGCCCCTACAGAGGAGACTGCAGAGTCGGAGAAGGATACTTTCTACGAGGCAGTAGAAAGAACCCTCGAAGCCTGTCCCAGATATGATATCAAAATCATACTTGGGGATTTTAACAGCCAAGTAGGGAAGGAGCCCGTATTCAGGCGATACGTTGGCTCCCATAGCTTACACGAAAAAACAAATGATAACGGACTGCGGACTATTCAATTAGCAGGATCACACGAAATGGTTGTTGGAAGTACCTGGTTTGCGCGGAAAGCGGTCCACAAACATACGTGGGCCTCTCCAGACGGGCCCACTTTCAACCAAATTGACCACGTGTTGATCGAACGCCGCCACCTCTCAGCCTTGATGAATGTCAGAACATATAGGGGGGCCAATATAGACTCGGATCACTATCTCGTTGGCATGGTGCTCCGAGCGCGAATAACAATACCACCTAGAATCCCCTCTGACAATCAGGTGAGAGTGAACACTGAAGCCATCCACAACACAACCCTCCGCGACACCTATAAGAGGGAAATGGATGCCGCAATAACCGCAGTAAATAGAGGACCTGGAGATGAAGCATCAACTAATGATCTTCACAACCACCTGAAGAACGTTATCATGGATACGGCCACAAATATACTTGGCCCCAGCCGCAAAAGGCTGGTTTGACGATGAATGTAAGCTAGCAACGGAACGGAAGAATGCCGCATACCGAGTAATGTTGCATTCTCAAAGAACGCGGGCACGCGCAGAGACTTATCACGAACTCCGTCGAGCGGAGAAGCGACTTCACAGACGGAAAAAGGAAGCCTGGGAGAACCAACAAGTCTGTGAACTAGAAAAGTACAGGGAGCAACCGCACCAGGCGCGGAAGTTTTACCAACAGGTCAGCAGGATGAAGCCTCATACACCTCGATGCTCATCCTGCCGAGACAAAGAGGGAAATCTGATTTCCGACAGAACGGGCATATTAGAGCGATGGGTTGAGTACTTTCATGAGCTACTGAACAACCAGAACATCGGCGAGTTGGAGGTCCCGCCAACTGAAGACGACGGACAAATACTGCCACCACCAAGTTTAGGAGAAACAGTCCGTGCAATTCATCGGCTAAAAAATCATAAGTCGCCAGGAGCCGATGGAATTACAGCCGAATTGGTTAAATATGGAGGCGACCAGTTACACCAAGTGGTTCATCAACTTGTGCTCAAGGTATGGGACAGCGAATCAATGCCTGACGATTGGCAGCGAGGCATAATCTGTCTCATACATAAAAAGGGAGATATCACACAGTGCAGCAATTATAGAGGTATCACGTTGCTGAGTACCATCTATAAGATATTCTCCACTATCTTGCTAGGCCGGATAGCCCCATACGCCCAGAACATCATTGGCCCATACCAAAGAGGCTTCACTCCAGGCAAATCAGCAACAGATCAGATTTTCTCTCTGCGGCAGGCGATGGAAAAACTGTTGGAATATGGACAACAGTTGCACCATCTGTTCATCGACTTTAAAGCCGCCTATGATAGCATAGCCAGGGTAAAACTGTACACGGCCATGAGGGAATTCGGTATCCCGACGAAATTAATAAGACTGACTAGGCTGACCCTGACCAATGTGCGAGGCCAGATAAAAGCAGCAGGATCACTCTCAAGACCATTTGACATCAACAACGGTCTACGACAAGGGGATGCCCTATCATGCTTCCTCTTTAACCTGGCCCTCGAGAAGGTGATCCGTGATGCTGAGGTGAATGCAAGAGGTACGATCCTCTTCAAGTCCACCCAACTACTGGCCTATGCTGACGATATCGACATCATGGGAAGAACCACCCGAGACGTTCAAACTGCCTTCATCCAGATCGAGCAGGCGGCGCGAGATCTTGGGCTGCACATAAATGAAGGCAAGACAAAATACATGGTTGCAACGTCAGCACCGAAGACGAATCAACCAACAACATCAAACCGCACTGGTCAAACACAAGCACGAACAAGAATAAGGATAGGGGAATACAACTTTGAGACCGTTGACAATTTCTCCTATCTAGGGTCGAAAATCACAACCGATAACAACTACGATGATGAAATCCGCGCACGGTTGTTGTCAGCCAACAGAGCCTACTTCAGCTTACAAAGACTGTTCCGCTCGAAACGTCTCACCATAGGGTCAAAGCTCTTACTGTACAAGACTATGATCTTGCCAGTCCTCATGTATTCCTCGGAAACTTGGGTTCTTAGCAAGAAAAATTGCGAACTCTTGGCCGCGTTCGAGAGAAGAATCCTCCGAAGAATTTTTGGCCCCCTACATGAGGATGGACGATTCCGTAGCCTACACAATGACGAAATCTATGAGCGATACCATGACCGTCCAGTTGTGGATAAAATCCGGCTCAATAGGTTACGGTGGGCGGGTCACTTAATCCGTATGGATGAAGATGATCCCACCCGGAAAGTCTATAAGGGCAATATCTATGGTAGGAAAAGAAGACGAGGCAGACCCTGCCTAAGATGGAGCGATGGCGTGGGCCAGGACGCCAGACAGCTTTTAGGGATATCGAATTGGTGGACCTCGGCGCAAAACCGGGATGTCTGGAGTTCCTTATTAAGGCAGGCCTAGACCGGATACCGGTTGTTGCGCCGTTGATGATGATGACTAAACGGTTGAACCGGTGCCTTCAGGTCCCTGTATCCTATCCTGAAATACAATATATACTACCGAAAAAACTAAGCTGTTTTTTTATAAGGAGCTTATACGACAACTCCTCATTTTTGGTTTCATTTTCCTTGTCCGATAGCACTCCATCCCAAATTGAACGGCTCGGCCTAAAAGAGTACAGGATCCTTCGCCACTGTGCCAATATTTTCAGAAACGAAGACTACTCCAAGTATATCTCCAGCCTAATCCTTTACGAGTCCCGCCGAACCCCACGTATTGACACCTTCCTTGCCCGTCATGCCCTCAACTTCGTGGTCAAATATCAATCCCATCCCAATCCTCTTGTTTCCAAGTTCATACAGATAGAGATCGTTGAAGATAATTTCTTTCGGACTCATCTGTTTCACCAGATCCTCTTATCGCCCCAATCACAAAGCCGTGTGTTCGATTCCCAAGGTAGAGTAGTCTTCTACACCGGCAATTACTCCGACTACCAATTTTTTAAACCTTTTCATCCTAACTTCAGTTCCCCATCCATTTTCCATATGCCACCCATCGTACTCCCCCTCCTTTTGCCTTCTCTGCCCCACCTCCTACAATTCCGTATCCTATACAACGATGACATCAGGACCGCTTGTTTATGGTCACATAATCCGTATGGATGAGGATGATCCAATCTGGAAAATCATCTGAAGGAGCAACACGGGACAAATTCTGCCTCAGAGGACACCAGGTAGGTTTTAGGGATATTGAATCGATGTAACTCAGCACAAAACTAGGATGTTTGGAATACTTTATTAGGACGGGGTGAGACTGGACGCCAATTGTTGTGCTTTTGGTGATGATTTTGTTGCCAAGGACAGAACACTGACTAGATAACACATCCTCACTGAAGACAGCAGAAACGTGTCCCTTTTTCTAGAGCTAAACATATATCAAGGTGACTCAATTCAAGGGGAGGTGTTGGAAAAAATCGGTTGTTTTCGATGGTTTTTCCTTCACTCGGCAGACTGGGGAATAATCCTTTTTCTGTCATTTCGTTATTACTGTCACTCATCCATTACGTTCTTTCCTATTCTAAAACACACGCGCACTCTTTTTGCTTCTTGAAGTTATTCTATTCCTGAAGTCTCGCTGCTTATTTTCCTCTCATTCCTCCACCAATAATTTATCCAGTTTGACCCACTCCGCCGCTTAACTCAAATAGGTCACATGCTTCCAAGGCCATTAGTTACATATTCATAGGCAGCGATGTGTGAAACCACGCGTTGTGTTCACATTCAATTGGTGTGAAAAGGGTTGATTTCTGACTCCTAGCTTTGTCGCCGATTTAATCTAAACTCCCCGAGAAACTTATCTAAAGAAATCTCATCTACTGTTTTATTTCCCATTGCGGCCTGCCTTCCCCATTATGCCGACATGATTCAAGTTAAATGGGATATTAATTTTCTTTGTGAAATGAAAATGGTCACGATTTTCATCTGGATTCAAGGTAATACCAAAGGTGTTATTTGGGGTTGTTGTGCAACTATATCTACGTGCGTACATTTGTATGGTCCTTATATTGCGTTACATAATAGATAATCTTGACACACTAATGTGTCACTTCCATGCAAGCCGGTGTAAGGTTGCGAGGGTGACCTTTTGCCTAATGGCTCTGACTTTTGGGGCTTTGTTACTAGCTTGGAAGGGGTTAACTTGTTTTTGTTGCAATTAAGACAATATTGTTCTGTCCCACAAGAAAGCAAGGTGTAATTACGTATTATAATTTGAAAGGGGTATATTATCCAGTGAGAATCTATGAATTATGGGCTTAGAAAAGGATTCGGTTGCCTTGTGGAGTATGTGTACATATTGAATGAGAACAAAGCGATTGAGATTCTTCGGCATTCATGGCAGACATCTGACAGCAAATGCAGTCTTCCTATTGAAATTACCCATAACCCATTGAAATTGTTGTATTCAAATAACTACTGGAAGGAGCGGAACGAATGTATACTTATTTTAGTAGCAATAACATCAAAATGAACCATATTAGGGTAACCTATTATGTGCCGCTCTCTTATCTGTTTAGCGATATCGAAGAATTCTAAGATAAAGGTGTGAGCGGGGACTTGGGGTAAAATTCATAGCAGACTTTCTGGGAGAAAATCATTCTCTTTCCCTTCTCGGTCAAGCTTGAATCATCATCATCAACGGCGCAACAACCGATATCCGGTCTAGGCTTGCCTTAATAAGGAACTCCTAGCATACCGGTTTTGCGCCGAGATCCACCACTTCGATATCCTTAAAAGCTGTCTGGCGTCCAGACCTACGCCATCGCTCCATCTTAGACAGGGTCTGCCTCGTCTTCTACCATAGATATTGCCCTTATAAATTTTTGGGACTGGATCATCCTCATCAATACGGATTAAGTGACCCGCCCACCGTAACCTATTGAACCGGATTTTATCCACAACCGGACGATCATGGTATCGTGGAATCGTCCACCTTCATGTAGGGATTCTGCTCTCGAACGCGGCCAAGTGTTCGCAATTCTTCTTGCTAAGAACCGAAGTCTCCGAGGAATACATGAGAACTGGCAAGATCATTGTCTTGTACAGTACGACCTTTGACCCTATGGTGAGACGTTTCGAGCGGAACAGTTTTTGTAAGTTTCTTCTTTTTCTTCAGCCTTTGTCCCGTTCACAAGCGCCATTTGACTTAAGATGTCTAAATTAAGATCATCAAATAAACTCCTGAAATGTCACTACAACGCTTCTTTCTGGAAAGAGGAGGAAAGACTCATCGCAAAAAGTAAATTTCCTTACTTACTTTTCCCTCTTCTTCCTCACATTAGCTACATATAGCCGAGGTCACTTCCTCAAATTTTTCTATGGGATAGTATAATGAGTAGTGTCCCGTTAAAGCCCCTATTTGGGGGTTCATGTCTCACTCCTGAAGGGACAATATGAGTGCCTCCCTAGGAGCCCCGAATTCCTTCTCAAAGATTTTCGCCTGCCGGCAGGAATTAGGATTTCGTTATTCGGCCTTTAGGCTAGACTTGAAAATGGATGGTGTGATGCCAACTACTGGCTTGGCTTTTAGAGAAAAGTGGGGCAGTCCTCGGTGCACTCTGCACTGCCGTCATTGTCGGGGTGCGTAGGGGATAGTGCTCATAGAAGACTTGTCACGCCCCGATACCCTCCTGGACATGCAAGCTTCACAGGCCTTCGTTATCAGGTGCATAACATAATTTATGATAGTGTCATCTTTTTTTTTTTAAATGGATGGAGGTGGAAATCTTACAAAGGCACTGCTGCGCCAGGTTGCAGCAGCGTGTGGGATTCTCACCCACTAAAACCACCCCCACTTTCTTCTTCTTCCTCCCCCGTGGAACCGCCGCAAAGCATTACTTCGCGGATGGACGCGGGGTGGATGGCGCTTTAAGCGACAAAAGCCTTCTGTTCTTCGGGTTCTCCTTGCACGCTCCGCTCTTCCAAGTTCCTCCTGTATTCTTTTGATTGCAGAGTTCACCGCACACCAGTTTCCCTCCGACTTTAACATTTCCCCGACGATGTTCTGCGGGCTTAGGTTGGTTTTCAAGGAGTCTGAGAAAAATCGTGGACAGCAGAACATAACATGCTCCAGGTCCTCAGGTGTGCATTTAGCCTGAATTGGTGTAGGTATTTCCTGTAACCACCATGTCCTGACAGGAATTGCGTCAGATGATAGTTAATCTCGCCGGGCCGTCGCGGGATCCAATACGGAAAATCAAAGTGTGGGTCCAGTGACCCGTCTTCGAGTCGTCCCACCGTTGCTGCCACTTCTCCAGCGACTCTCCCCTTGCCGCCTTTCAGTATTCTGCATCCTTTTCAGGAGGATTCATTTTTCTTTTTTCGTACAGGCAGCTTTTCTCACTTGCCAGAATGTCTATCGGGATCATTCCCGCAATAACAGACGCTGCCTCGCCTGATATTTTTCGGAAGGCGCTGCACACCCTTAGCGCCACTAAGTGGTAAGTTATATTTACCCTCCTCCGATTACCCTCACACGCTAGTGCTTCCTCCCAAACTATAACAGTGTGGAGCGAATCACTCCGACCACAAGTAATTTGCGACTGTATCTTGTTAGGCATCATCGGCGCTAATGATACGCTAGTATTTGCCGTTTTCTCACAGGCATAGCCCGGATGTCCCTTGAAATTGATTTTAGCGTCAATCGTCACCCCTAGGTATTTGACAACCGGTTTCTCCTCCGCCTTTTATTCCGGAGGGTTAAACTGAAGCATCTCCAGCCATGCTTTTATGGCACTAATGGTTTCGTTAGCGTACAGTTCAACGTCTTCAGGTTGTTTCGCGACGACAACCACACCTAGATTATCTGCGAAACGCATTATCGTGACCTCCTTTGGCACGGGAAGAACAAGGACCCCATTGTACATGACGTTCCACAGGAGAGGACCAACACTGAGCCCTGTGGTACTCCTGCGGTGACGTTGCACTGCTGGGATCCCTCATCCGTGTCGTACCAAAATGCCCTCTCCTCTACTCCTACTACCATGCATGTTTCAAACACACTGATAAATCAGTCGGGTCTGGTCTTAACAGCGAGTTTAAGAGCTGTACTGGGAACAGCATCCAGACCGGGTGCTTTGTTATCACCAATTCTCCGGAAAATTTCCATAAGTTCTACCTCAGTTACCGCAGGTATGGTGTAGACGTCCAATGCTTGTTTGTGTTGTTTGCGCTCCCCTTTATCCGAAGGTTCACATATGCTTGCCGTTTCTCGTCGAAGTCCGATCTTCCTCTAAATCGTTGGCAGATCCTTTTAGCTCCAAAAGATGCATCCCGTAACACCGCGATTTCTTCATTCCACCAATAGTTTGAGCGCCTTTTTGCGAGAACTCGTCGCCTCGGCATAGCAGTGTCGCATGCTTTCGTTATGCTTCGCATGCTCTCGTTATGCGTCCCATCATTTGTTCTACATTTTTTGTAGCCGCACCACCGGGATTTTGGCCTCCCAATAGCATCTCTATAAATGCATGACAGTGGCATCTGTAGCGCCGCCACCTCTAGGAGTGCCTCCAGCGCGACCCCACCTGCTTCAGGAATTTCGACAAACCTCCCGGTGTTCACCTTCGCCACTTTCCGTACACAGAAAGGACCCTGGGATGGTGTATACTAATAGCTTCTGTCAACCACTTCGCGTTGGGTGGATCCAGAATTTAAAATTACAAGTTCTGTTTTCGCCGTCATTTCGAAAATCCGTTTCCCTCGGCCTTGGCATTGAAGTCAACCCCGACGAGTATCCGCTCCTCTGTGCCCAAGATAGCACCCTCTGGAGCATCAAACCAGCGTCGAAATTCTGGTATCGTCTCATTTGGTGTTAAATAGACACTGAAAAACGTTACCTCTAAACACCGAATCTAGACAATGCCGTCCCGTCGGCCTTGGGCAAGCACCCTAAGGTGAGTGCCGTTCTGAATCCAAATGCAGCGGTACCTGATATGTCGGAATGCTATGAAGCTGAGTTCTTGTTTCGGTACTCTTCACTCATGAGCACTATATCAGCTCTGGTCTCCGGCATGAATTATGCTAGCAACTCGTGAGCGGTTGCACAACGGTGCAATATATATATCTGTAGATACGAATTCTGTTAATCGCGTCCTCGCTCTCTCCAGTTCTGCTCAGAAGGCAGATGCGCCACGACTAGAAACCACCCTTTGTGTTCCGAATAGAAGGCACTTTGGCTCCGCTATCTTCGGGCTTGATCTTACAATGACTTTCACTGAGGGCTGTCGCAAAGGTCTTGCCTCCCTTCTGCTTAATAAGCAGAGCTGCGATCTAGTACTTCTTCGTTTCTCCACCTTTTGTTTTGGTACTCCTTCGTTTCCGCACGAATTTTAGGCAGAGGTTTTCCTGATGTGGCGGTGTGTTTTTACTGCTTGCCCCTCTTCGCTTTCTTCTTCTGAACTATGGAGAGCCCTGAGTAAAGTTTCTTTCAGATGCCCCTTCCTTCTTTAGTTTTTCCCAAATTCGCCTTGTTTTGGGCTGTGTGCAATTCTTTCGGTGTTTGCGGTATTCTGCGTTTTTGTTCTCCATTTAAGTTTTTACCAGTGTATCGTGTGTATGGGATGGGGCTGCAATAGTTAGGAACGGGTACGCCCTCGTGGACGAAACCCTTATCCCTGCTCCCCGAGGCCTGACCTATACTTAGTTGATCCCACGATTCAAGGACGGGGCAACGCTGTCTACTAATGCAAATAATAAATTTCAGTCGTGGGTCAATGCACACTACCCGACCAGGGTCCCGAAAGGGCTGGGTCCTGATTCACGCTACAACTACCACCTTAGCATAGCTAGGCTTATATCTCCCTATCGACGTCGACAAGGAGCTGTCGACAGCTCTGGGGACTTTCAGCATGTCCTGGAGTGTATCGGTCAATTAGCAGTTCGCTCCTCACCGAGCAAATTTCTCAAGGTTACCACATAATACGTCGGTATTATACCAGAACAACTTGCTCCAGCACCTCGGGGATGCCACTCCCCGTATCATAAGCGACTCGTTAAGGATAGCTGACGACCCCTGGGAGCAGAATCAGGACTTAAACTCATTATAGAAGTTGATAGGTGGGGTGGTATGTAGGCATAGGAAATAAATGACTTTGAAACTATTTTTTGATGGTTTCGACTTCGACCACTAGTGATCACTTATGTCGAAAAAGTGCAGGAAGTGGGGAAAAGAGGAATACCCGGAGGGGCAAGCTGCGCAAATTGCAAAATGGTACGTATACCCAAAGTGTGGCAGTTTGCGACGGTATACATACGTATATGTACATATGGCTGGTAAACGGTGCAGCGGACTAGGTTATCTTTTCGGTCATTATTAAAACTGTTATTAATGCAGATGGGGGGCAAAACGTTGTTCCCGAAATTTTCCTAAATGTGTTAATGAAAGGTCTTTAATATTATTATAAAGAAGCAAATACCAACCATCCTTTAGCTATTTCGGTCACGCTACCTCCTGGGTAGAGGTGAAGCAGCATCTGAAGAGTTACCTCTGCCATGGACGAATCCGTAGGTCATCTAATTTTATAAACTGGATGCTAACCTAAAACCGAAGATTCCTTGGACCACAAACAATGGAAGTAAGTTTCTTCCTATCCGGAGCGGTCCGCCATCAAGTGGCAATGGTGGAAAGACGGTGGGTTCATATTAATAGTGAGTGAGTTTGAGATAAGTTGATATAAGTCTAGATGTCACAGGACCTGTTTTTGCAGGCCATTCCAGAGGGCCGGTAATTTTCGAATTGGATCGAAATTATGACAGTCCTGTTTAGATGAAGGATTCATTGTGTAACGCTGTGGCTTCTCAAAAACTTTGGTCCTCCGGTTATTAAAAGTTATGACTGTAAAGTAAAGGAATTTAAGCGATTTCAGCGCATCGGCGGCCGAGTTTGATCGATTGGCGGAAATCTAGGAGCAAATCCTACGTGATCTTTTTTGCGTAACTAATGTGGTACAGCTAAATTTGGAAATGTTGCCACCTCCTGATGGAGAGTCAGACCTGGCTATGTGATTAAATAAAGTACCTGCGTTGAGTCGCTTCAAGTGACATGTCCACCGTTCCTGTTTAATATAACAACAACCCTTTTACCAAAACGGAAGGAGGATGATTCTCAAACGTTAGTTGTCTTAGGAGGAATCACAGGAACTGCAGGCTCCGGAATGGGATGCAGAGTTTTGACATTGGCTTTTAGGTCTATTCCAATCAATTCACTCATTGTTTTTACTGGGTTTACATCTCTACGCATCGCTGATCCCTGTTTTTATATGCTGTCCTCAACTATAAAAAATTACATAAGTAAGAAACATTTAAAGCTTGACTCAAGTATCACACATTCATACTTGGGATGAATCTTTTATCTTTCGAGCAAGAATTTGTGTTGAAATTATCCTAAAAGTATTTTTTGTTTGGAGCCAACTAATGAGAAATAGGGAACTAGGATAACTAAAGACATTCATTTAGGATCCGATCTTGATCTTGTAATATTTTGGCGATTCATTCTTGACTCAAGGATACCGACCCCCTAAGGCTCCTTAAAAGAGAGTGTTGATTGCAGTATAATTTACATACGAGTATATATCATGCCTAAAGGAAACTCCCCATAAAAGTTTTTATGTTGGCCCTTAGATGGCTTTTCTGAATAGAAGTGATTATATCAGAACAAAAACTTGTTTATTGCGTAATTCCATGCAAGAAGTACAATTGCAGATTCCATTAAAACACTCTTAAATCATAGAAAGCATTATCCACCCCTCCTGCATTCGGCGTAAAGCGCTCAAGTTTCATTATAACAATAAATTAAATTCCTCCTTCGTCATTTGACTGGAAAGGCATTAAGGAAATGAATTGAAATTATTTGAAGAAGTCATAAAATGGTTATAATAAAATGTCAAGTGAAATAGGGAAAATGAACTCTTACATAATTTGGAGCGTTGAATAGCGTGCTGGTAGCGAATGCCGGCCGAATTTCCCTGAATATAGTGGGTAAACGAACTGTTTGAAATAATGAACCAGGAGACGTCTAACCCTACTCGTTTTGTCCGACCTGATTTGCATATAAATCGCAAAATTATTCTGGTTGTTGATTATTCTTGTTGTCATCGGGTGTCAGGTTCAAAATAGATTTTCCACTAACAAGTTTATGCTAGGGATATGATTTCGAATTAATTATCACCGATTACTACTTCAACTGTTGGTGATGATTTACTCGGAATTAAGGGAGTCAACTGTGTTGAGTCGGATTATTTGGTAAATGCTACTGAAAATTGGCGAGTTGGACAAAGGAGAGAGCTTTGCAGGTGTAAGTGAAATCTACAGATTCGGAAATCAGAGGTTTTGGTAAGCAGAATGGGAATGCAAACTCTGTGAAGAAAGAAAGAATTTTCGGCCTTCTACAGTAGGAAAAACGATCCCGTACCCAGCTCTGAATCATTTTGCCAAAACAGTTGAAATGCATTGGCAAATGCGATCATTCTGTTGTCGTATTTCATAACTTTTTGAAAAATCTTCTTCCCTGTTTCGTTGCCCTCTCTCATCCCACTCTGCATAAATACTCTGTCTGGTTCATTATTGCTCTTCGAGGGAAATATAAAGCTCAATTGAGATTTCAACTCCTCGGTAATACTGAAGATTGGGCAAACTTTATAACCCTACATTTGACTATGACAATGCCAATCAAAAATTGACACTCCCAGTATTTAGGGAGCATCAAGCGATGGGAATTTAAATTTTTCTGGTTACGCATTTGCAGTTCGCGCTCCTTGCCCACTTCTCCCACGACTAAAATTCTGTGATTGTTCTTCTTATTTTCCTAGTTCAGTCGGAACTGTGAACTTCTTCAGGATCATTTTTCCTCGATTTGGATACTTATTATTGCCCTGTGAGATGGAGTTTAAGAATATATTCAAAGTCTTCCCTGCTTATCATAAGAAGCGACTAAAAGTGACGGAAACTCCTGGGCTAGCAACCTGCAAATTTTGAAACTTTACTGCTACCGAAATGACAACAACGCCTCGGATAGGGACTGACCTCAAGTCTCAAGACTATCAAAAATATACTGCGCTTGGTTGGGAATGGTCTGGAATGTGCGGGCACTCTTCGACAACAGTATTGAAGGCCCTTAGAATGCTCACTGTCTCCAACCCGAGCGGGAATTCTGGAAGGGGAGGAGAGCTGAAGCACTCTTCAGGTATCTATGAGGGACGGCGCTAGTTGTTGATTCCTCTTCTCAATCCTTCCATTTGACGCATTTTGCGGTTACGATTCCGAAGGTATTCCAGATCTCATTATAAAAAATAGTTTTCAGTACATCGCCCTTCCGGATATGTGGAAGCAACCTCATATTATACCCTGGGTCTGGCCGAAAAAGATAGCTCTATATCCATCCGTTCCTGCTTCTCCCAAATTTTTAAAATGTACGTTAAAGACTGCCTTTTCTCTCAGTTTGCCCACGTCATTTTGAAAAAGTAGCATTGCTTTCAACACGGTCACTTGAATTTGACCAATTTCTTGTATTTCACCAGCTGAGTTATGAATAGGATAATATGTCCATAAAGTGTATATTGACTTCTCCAAAGCTTACAAGCAAGGGGTGGCTTCTCGCCAAACCTTCGCCGTATGGGTTTCCAGCAACTGTTCTCTCCTGGTCTTTCTTGGAGGGTAGAGTCGTATATTCTTCAATGGATTCATCGCGTCTCCATTTTTTTCTCATCAAGGGTACCTGTATTCACTTCTGTTTTTAATTTTTATGAATGATTCTCCCTCCTTATTCATTTGGCCTAGCCTGTTGTCGATTTCAATATTTTGCCTTCAGTCAAACCCTGACACATTATCCCGGTGGTGAGTTAGTACTTAATGTAATGAAATGTTACTAATTATACTATTCACATAAAACCTCTCCTCAGGCATCCGTTTATTGTCTCGATGCTCAACCTTCAACGACGATTGCTTCTTCCAAAAATCCTGGTGTGAAATTCAGCAACAAACTCCGATGTAATGTTGATTATGACGACGTACTTAGCCTTATTTGGTTGGGGCAGTATAGGTCCGAGGGTGGAATGTGGGTTGGTACCCACGATGGACCATAAAACCTGGGAAATGCTTCCTGAACCAACACCAACAGCTCTATTATCCCTATCTTCAATCTCTACCTCCATGAGTAGGAGATAGGGGACTATAACTTTGAGATCATTGATAATTTCTCCTATCTAGGGTTGAAAATCACAACCGATAACAGCTATGACGATGAAATCCGCGCACGGTTGTTGGCAGCCAACGGAGCCTATTTCAGCCTACAGAATTGTTTCGCTCAGAAAGTCTCACCATAGGGTCAAAGCTTTTAGTGTACAAGACAATGATCTTGTCAGTCCTCATGTATTCCTCGGAGACTTGGGTTCTTAGCAAGAAGAATTGCGAACTCTTGGCCGCGTTCGAGAGAAGAATCCTCCGAAGAATTTTTGGCCCCCAACATGAGGATGGACGGTCTCGTAGTCTACACAACGACGAAATTATGAGCGATACCATGACCGTCAGGTTGTGGATAAAATCCGGCTCAATAGGTTACGGTCGGCAGGTCACTTAATCCGTATGGATGAGGATGATCCAGCCCGGAAAGTCTATAAGGGCAATAACTACGGTAGCCTCCGCGGCGTCAGGGGCAACGTAAAAGGGGGTATGAGGGGATTGTGAAAGGCAACGCACAAAAGAAGTAGAGAGGGCAAGATTAATAGTGTGATTTAAGTGGTTTCTAGAAAGGTTAAACTTGAGGGCGGCACAGTTGTGCCACTTGTGAAAGTGGATAAAGGAAGGGAAGGGTGAGTGAAGTGATTAGGGAGGGAAGGAAGGCCAGGAGGACAGCATATGAAGATTAAAGCCGCCACAGAGGAAGTGAGGGAAATAAAACGATTAGGACATTTGATAATCTGTTGAAGAGAGCAGAGAAAATATACACAGGATATGATAAAGGGAGTGTCCGGATAGCTCAGTGGTTAGAGCACTAGGCTGTCATACGGAAGGTCGCGGTTCAAATCTCACTGGTGGCAGTGGAATTTGCATCGTGACTTGACGTCGGATACCAGTCGACTCAGCTGTGAATGAGTACCTGAGTCAAATTAGGGTAATAATCTCGGGCGAGCGCAATGCTGACCACATTGCCTCCTAGTGTACCGTTACGGTATTGAATGAAGTGCTCTAACACACTTCAAGGCCCTGATCCAATATGGATTGTTGCGCCAACGATTATTATTATATGATAAAGGAGCATACGTTTGCCAGAATGACTCGCATGGTGACAGACAGGTGGAGGAGGAGGGGGAAAAGATGAGTTCGGCACGGAGAGAGGACTTAACAGCTATTAGGGCATTTCCGCCGGTTGTTTTGCCGCTGGTTGTCTGTCACAACGAAAGACAGAATAACCTTCGAGGTGCTCGGAATCTAAAATCTTGTCATCCAATTAGGTTTCAGAAAGAAAGGTGTCGTGATATTGGAATGCTGAGGCAGTCAGTTTGAAATCCGACAGCTTGGCCCTTAGACCCGTTACTTTTTGATTGAATAGTATAAAGTTGGGTGAATCATTTAAGTTCGTCGAGACAGGCGGGCGAAGCTTAGTCCTCTGATGAAGACTCTCAATGGCCAAAAGGAAGATTGGACATGAGCATCGAAGTAGCGGGGTCACTTTGAAGGAAGTTATCACTCGGCCAGGAGAGCCATCCTTCATCAGCTTGACACATGATAGAGGTGACAAACTTAAGCTGGCTTTGCTTCTGATATCGGCCAGAATTTCGTCGGACGTGGTGGAGTATGCTAACTTCGACACGAACAGTTATTTCGGTGGCGAGGCAAAGTTCAGCTTTGGGCGGCTTAGGCGACATGAGATCGAAAAGGCCTGAGGTTCAGCGGTGGCGGAGGATGATGATGCGCAGGAGGAAGCGTGCGATAGCAATAATGCAGCAACACTGGGACAATCATCAGAACCGTGTAGCGCAACCTATCCAGAGTAGGGAACATATCCCTCGGATGGGCGATTTTTAAGTTGACTTGTGGACGTTGTTGGGCTGGAACGATTCTATATAGATGCACTGGAACAGTGCGTGGCAGGTTGAGGCGGAGAATTAGCCGACCGGGGCGACTGTATGAATGTGAAGTAAATTTACGCAACAGATCGACAGAGATTAGAAACGTGAAGATAATGGGTTTCAATACCATTTCGGAGTAGCGTCTTGGTACAGCATAAAGTAGGCCGATTTGCTTTTCATTTGTATCGAGGGTTCCCCCTCGAATAAAAATCGATCTTCGACAAAATACTTACGGATCTGCTACTTCCTCCCATCTAAAAATGAAAATTGCGGTCCCACTAACAGTTGACACTAATTGCTGCCACCATACTATTAGCTATAATATTTCGGTGCATAATCTATCATTTTCCAACCGAGAATATACTCATGTGTAGGCACCTCCATTAAAAACAACCAGCGAAGAAGCTGGTGAATGCAGGAGCTTGTCTTTAGAATTTTTTATAGAAGGATCTCCACGTAATTTATACAAAATGATACTAAAGGCAACACACAGCTTCTTTGTTTTCAAACTGAAGATGCAATGTAGGGGTAGGTAGGTAGGTATCAGTGGCTGTTCCGACGAGCACAATTAGCGCTGTGGTGCACCGTTTTGTTCCCACAAACTCCCAAGACCGTAACTGCTGTTATGGGAACAGAGATCTTCAAAACCAACCCGTAGCATTCACGAAGGAAAGCAGCTTTCCCACTCTACAGCTAAACATTTCTCTGAGGTCCCCAAAAGAATTGTCGGTAGCCTGACCCTTCTCCTCTTCTCCGCGGCAATGTGAAAGGTAGGGTATGGCGAGCCTGGCGGCATTGTCCCCTATGAGCCATTACGACCGTGCAGACCGCCGTAATCTTGTATGTATTTACACGCATCTGGCACAGGAGCTTTCGTTACCGAATTTTGTTATAGGCGGGCTAAATCCTCGTTGATTTGGAACAGGTGATAAGTCTTCGCCATCTGAGACCAAAGGCTGCTAAATAGTGCAAGTAGATTCCGCTCCTGACAGTCGCCACCCAGACACCGACCGTACCCGCTCAAGGACTGCCAAGAGCAGAGCCCCGCCTGGTCAATCTGTCTGCTTGCTCATTCCCTTCTGTGTTCCTATGACTGGGAACCCAGAGGAAGGTGACATTGAGCGTACCGCTGAGACTGTTCAGAGCGTTACTACATTGTCCCACCAGCCTGAAAGATGTTGTGAGTACAAGGCCTTAATGGCCGGTTGGCTGTCGGTCAAAATGGCTATGTAACGCGTGGAGCTCGGATAATATCCCAGCCATCGACTGGCTTCCAGTATAGCCAGTACTTTCGGTTGAAATACTGTCATAACCTTGCAACACGTCGCCGGTCTTCCACTTTGGCCTGGTTGGAAACGACACAACAAAGTTTCTCGTGACGTTCAGCTTGCGTGTGGCATAGTCCCTGGGGAATACCCAAATTTCCTGAGGTACTTCGTCTAGGATGTTACTGTGGACGCTGTTGAGTTCGCTGCCCAGCATCCAGACTCACGTAGTTTGACAGCATTGCACACTACTACGTATTTAATTTGAAGGTCTAGGGGGAGGAAATGCAGGAGTACCTTGAGAGTAGACCCCTCCTCGGCGTAAACCATCCTAGGCCGGAAAGCTTCTCTTCAAGGCATAGAAGGCTATACATGCTTTCTTAACCCTCAGTTCTAGGTTCAATCTCCAATTTAGTTTTGAATCCAGGATTACACCCAGATACTTTACATTGGGCGAAAGAACCGATCTTTGTTCATTCAGCTTTGGTAGCTGGAATTCAGGTATCCTTGTCGTGGTGGTGAATAGCATCAATTCCGTTTTGGTTGGGTTTACGACGAGTTCGCATCTTATGGTCCACAGGCACATCTTTCGCAACGCTTGTTTCGTGATGTGGCTCATAATGGACGGAAACATCCCTAACATCTAATATTACCAAGTCATCAGCATACGCCACTACTTTCACCCCGCTGCTGTCCCATATTCATAAAATTTCGTCCATCACTATTAACCAGAGTGTGATATAACTTATTTCAAAGCTCAGCATTGGGAGCTGCAACTCAACGATAAATTTTACATCTATCTTAAAGCAGTTTGGAAGCCCCATATGAAGATCCAAGATATGCATTTGAATATTTGCACTGCGTAACTTAATTGCCCTGAAAAACCAGCCATGCGTTAACTTTATGTGATTTTTCTTTCATGCTGAATTCGTCCCAATTTTCCAAACATAAATCCCGCCGGCTTCTCCTTAACTAACGCTAACAAAAGGCAAACTTTAACTTCCTAATTATTGTTGCCTCCGAAATTTAGCCTTCGACTCAGCTCTTGCTTGCCATTATGCTTACACGAATTTCCCAGCAACTTTCTAACATCGCTTTCCACTTATCGCATAGTCAAAGTCATAAAAATGAAAAACTTCCTTCATAACAATAATAACAAACTTTCCTCTCCTAGTTTCCAGATAATAAACTTAACAGAGCTCGTTCGGGGCTCGCGGTGACTTGCTCGCTATTAATCATTTCTTTCGCCCCAGTTCCCGGCTCCTTTATGGTCGCCTCCGCTACTCGCTTGCATTCCTGCTGGCGAACTTAAAATGCTTTTTTGTCGAGAGTCGTAATTGGTCCTGGTGGTTCCTCGCCGACTACAGAATGGTATCATCTTCGGGCAAACTGTCTGCCAGGAACACAATGTACAGAATATTCACACAGTGGCAGTTTTCACCCCTTTTGAGTGCCCGTTGGCGGAAATGTTTTGGAAAGTACGCCACCAATTGTCTGATGATTTATCGATCAGCGGAGTCGATTCATGTCCTTGTCATCGTCATTATTGGCAGCCAGTCGTTTCGCTATTTCGCTGTCGTTCCTTTGAAGCTGGGTGAAGCGTGTCCTTGTTGAAAATCAGGATTAGCGTGTTATCGACGATGCTGAGTAAATTGAAACATTAAAATGTAAATTCATTTAGTGGTGGAGGCAGTGGGAAGTGTAGCTGGATCGGAAGTTGTTGTTCCAGCTTAATTTTCAGTTTGGCGAAAATCCGCCCGCTATTTAGAAGACTATCCCCCGATTTCTAGCAATTTGACTTGGAAGTAATGGAAGCTATTCAGTGTCACTTTTATAGGAAGCTTTTGTTGCTTGTCTTTTATAAGAGAATGGGCCCACCTCGGTTGAGGTTGTGGCGGCATTATTCGCGGTTTTCCTTTTTAGAACGCCAGCTAATGGATGCTGATAAGCTTACACCACCTAATCCAATTTTTTGTAACATTTTAACATATTTGTTGGTAACTTGTATCTGTGGGTACTCCGTCTGATAGTAAAAGTTACGTAACTTTCTTACTTCATTCTTATCCCTGTGATTATAGATGCAAGGATATAGTTTTGCGGGTGATAACAGTGGAAAAGCGAGACGCTTCCAACAATAAGCTGAGCCCTGGTAAGGGATGGTATAACTGACAGAATGGCAGGATGGATGAACGGAAAAGTTTCACTTCATAGGACAAGTCTTATCAGTCGCGACAAATGCCTACCCTGAAAAGTTTTCTGCTGACTTGTAAAGAATTCCGATATATTCGGTATACAGAAGGCAGCTATTGTGTCGGCTACCTTCATGCCTAAGAATGCAAAGTAATCAATCATGTTGGCACCGGATTTATGACTTGTAAATGCGTAATTCAGTACAGATTGACTTATAATCACAAAACATGCTAACATGGTTTTTTATTATCGAACCTTTCTTATAAGGAAACTAACGTAGAAGGCTAATTTATAATCCTGAATAATGCTAGAAAGTAGTGTCCTTTTGGCATTTATAATTTAATCAACATTAATTAATTTAATGAAATGTTTTTCCTTTGCTAAGGTTTTCTCGTTGGATTTTTTTAGGATTGAGTGAGTCACGAATCCATCATCTACATCTACTGGTGGACGCAACCGATTGGAGAGAAACTTTCTTCTATTGGTCCGACACGCAAGTTGCTCATTCCGCTACAACACTCCACCTTAGCTTCAGAGGAGCACTAGACGCACGGGTTCGTCAACCCGGCTGCCGCAAGCAAAACGGACACGTCATGCACCTCAACCCTGGTCCCGTTCTTTTGCTGGACGAAGGACTTTAGGTGGACTAAGGAGACCCATTTAACAGTGCCCCCGGCTATAATGATGTCGGAGGACTTCATAAAGTAGCTGCGCCGGCTTTTGAGGAGCGTCCATTCAAGTTAGGATATGCGTACAAGATTCCAAATCCTTGGGCACATCAGCCGTAGTTTTAGCGTAGTTGGAGGGTGGTGTGGGCTTCAGCTTTGGTATTGTGTCCTTGAGCAGACACAACAGACCGGTAGCGTTGAATTCCGACCTGATGTTGAGAACAGGGTCGCTGGGGAGTCTCGCGTTCTCCCCATATACCAGTTCGGCCGGACTTCCAGCAAATTATTCACGATTGGCTTTTCGGAAGCCAAGAAGAACGAGTGGCAGGAACTGCGATACCTTTCGAGCATACGATTGTACTGCGGGTGGCACGCGAGTTTGCCCAACTCTGAGAAAGTGGAGGTCTCAGACAGTATTTCCTGGTCGGTGATTATAGTTGCCTGCGCACCAAAACATGGAATCCATTCTCGACAGAGGGCCTCTACACTAGATTGTGCAGTAATGTCTTTCAGAGTTATGCCTATTGATGACTGTGAGGCAATACCTGAGACCGTGCGAGTCTCACAAAGGGTCAATGATGTCGAGGTGGATTGTGTGGAAACGCTTGGTGGAACGAGGGAATTCATACCTACCTGCATTCCTACCTCTTTCGTTGCTTGAATGTTTTGGTGCGCCAGATCGTGAACGACGTGAAATACTTCCTTTTAAAAACCGGCCTGAATACATGGCCTTGGTCCCTTGTTTGAGGTCTCACAGTATATACTGGATGTTGAACGAAAAATGGGAAACTCCATAAATGTTTACCTGGAGATGGTCCTCAAGTTCTGAAGCACTGCGGCGTCCTTCCGCACCTCCGCAATTGCCGGAAAAACGACGGTGGCGGGGATCTTAACCACTGCAACACGTGATAAAGCTTGAGCAACCAGGTTATCTTTTCCAGACACGTCTTGGAAGTAAACTGGCTGATAAAGCAGAAGTGAGTGGCTTATGGTCCGTGAATAATGTGAACGCCCTGTCTTCAAGGGTATACCGAAAGTATTTAATTGCGAGGGACGCAGCTAATAACTCACGATCGTAGGTACTGTAGTTTCGTTGAACGGGATTGAGGTGTTTGGAGAAGAAGCTCAACGGCTGCCAGATTTGATTCACTTTTTGGGGAAGAGTAGCACATACGGTAATGAACCCCTTCCGATTCCGGAGCCTTATTGCCCCAATTTGTCTAAATATTTCCCGTAGTTCCTCCTCGGTCCCCCTGGGGATTGAGAAGATGTTCAATTGACCCATTGGATGTGGTCCACTTTCTTCCTGTTGTGGGGATTATTGCGATTATTTGATTTTTGTCCACGAATCTTGTTCATTGCAACCTTGTAACCACCAACCGTATTTCCTTTAAAGCACAACTGCTTGTAGGAATTCCACTTACTTTCCTGTAGGGCCTTCTTAAGGCTTCGAAGATCACGGTATTCCTTCTCCGACTGCCGATGTTCTGGCTTCCCTCTTGTCCTTTGGCAAAGTCTCGTCGCCTGCCAACACGATGCTCTCAACAACGACATTTCCTGGCTCCACCAGTAGTTTATTTTCCTATTCTGATGGAACATGCGCCGCGGCACTGTAGAGTTGCATGTCTCAGTTACACGTTGACATAACTGATTTACGTTTTGCAGGGCCACTCCCTTCGGGTCGTAACCTCCATTTAAAGCCGTAAAGAATGTCCCTTCCTGGAAAGCTCTAGTGGACCAACCAGCTATCCTGGTTTTTCCGCTTTTGTTGCTCACTCGACAGTCACCTCCACCGTTACTGATGTCACCCGCCAGATTATCCCTCTCACCAACGAGGCACTCGACTTGCCTTGTCTAAAGTCCACGTTTTGAAATCGCCGGCAATGATTTTGGGGCTATGGTCTCTAGCGTCTAACAACAAGCTGTCTAGCATCTGCTCATATTGTGCTAACATTGCACTAGGAGGAGCATAACAGCTCCATATCTACATGGACGACGTTGACTTTCGCCCGTACAAAGTGGGCTCCCATGCAATTGCAATGCAAATGTTTCTTGAATGGCTTGCCGTCCACAGGCCCATAACGCCGCGCTTCCCCATGAGTCTTTCACCCATGTAGCAACAACATAATATCGGTACGGTTTACGTATTACCGCCACGTCCACATTCGACCCCCCCCCTCCTTTGATAAAGTAGCCCTCTTCACCTCTTCACTTCCTGCACCTTCTCGACCTATCGTGCTCATTAGTACATGCTGCTGCAAAGTGACCGAAATCGAGACATCTGAAGCATCTCTTGAAAGATACTTGCTCCCAAAGTCGGCACACGACCCAATCTATTTTTACCTTGCCTGCGATAATCAGTTAATCCCTGATTCCACCCGCAAACTAACATAATAACAGCGGTACACAGACCTTCACATGCCTTCTGCATCCTTTTGATGTCTTTTTCTTCTATTTCGATAAGGTTGAATTATTACCCTAGCGCAGCACATATATCCTCTCGTGATGTGAACTCGTCTAGGTCTTTGCACTCGATTACTATCTGTTGCTTTCGAGCTGTCACGTCACGATTTTCACCTGGCCGCGAAAACTATCCACTGCCTTCTTGTTAAATTTGTTTTTTTTTTGCTTCCAGCGTCAGATCCCCTTTTTATGTACAACTGATACGGCCAACACTGCTACCCAGGTCTGTTGCCGCCCACCTTTGTCAATTCTCCGGGTCTATGAGCTGTAGGCTTTTCCCCTTTTGTATAATTTGGAGCCGTGATTGAAGAATTACCCGGAACTTTCGCCGAGGTGGGGCTTTCTTCTTCTTGGCCGCTTGTTGAACACCAATCAATTCACTTATTCTGTTTTTACTTCGTTTGCCGACGTTCTCACCTACGTTATTTTGAGAAGGCGTCAGCTGTTTCTTCCGCGTGACTTTGCCACAGGATGCTTGCGCGATTTTCTCCTCCACCACTCTAATATAGAACGACCTAATGCCACGTATCAGAGCCCCGATATTTGGGTGGATATTCCGCCTCTGATGAATTCACAAAGGTCATTTATACGTTCCCCCAAACATATACTGTTGCAGTGTGCTGCCTTCCATGATTGTCTTTTCCAGCATTGATAGTTGTGCCAGTCCGGGGACTCTCCAAGTTCCTTTCGAAACCTGCGATGCATCTCAACTGCCTAGGGGTAAAGTTACCTTCAGTGGTGACCTCCAAAGTTTAGAGATTTTGTGAAAAGAATCCGGTGTAGATTTCACTTCCACTCCACTAAGATCTCTTATAGCATTATATGTCAAAGTAGCCAAGTTTCCTTTTACTGAGGTACTGCGGTTACTGGATATCGACGGCTGGGAGTCTGCCTGCCCACTCCCAAAAGTCGCCGGTATTGGATTTCCGAAGCCCTGCTCCGTAAAAAAACTACCTTTTTCGTCCTCCATATTTGGTTTGATTTCTGGGTATCCTTCCTATAGCCAATTTTTATCCACGGGTGAACATTGCATGCCTATGGACGCACATCTCCTGATGCGTACCTCTGTATGCCCATAACGTATCCACCGAGCGTTCCCTTATCCGCATGAATGGACGCGCCTGATGGGAGATTTGGCAACTCCATACAGGAAGCAAGGATAGTTATCGAGAAGAAACTGTGTATAATATGTTGACCTAAGATTCCTAGGAACCATATAAAAATCTTCCACTGATTAAATTTTTCTCAAATTTTCCATTCCACTTCCTGACGAAAAGTCGGAAAAGCTACATCTACTTTAAATATCATTAACGAGAGTTTCAGTCCTAAAATCCACAGATCCTTAATCGTTAATGTTGGGCTGAATAATATCATATGCTATTTTTATGTCAGATAACGAGATGTTCCGTGCTTTTATTCAAAAGAAACGGGATATCCCAGAGTCATATAATTAGTCATCCTTATCACGGCAATGTTTGGACAAATGGGTAATAATCCCCATCCCCCATTCTAACCATTTACGGTCTCATATCAAACTTTGTAATTGACACTGTCATCGAAGGGTTTGAATATCACGGACGCCGGGCAGCTTCCCTATTTGTTTTCCTCCTAAAGGCTGTACCAAGCCCCGAATAAAAACAGGACAATGGGGCCCTTGCCTCGTGTTTCGCCAAGAAAGATATCGATTCAAGTTCTGGGCAGGCAATTTGTCAAGCATCGACAGCGTCAGCAAAGAATTAATTCGCAAACCTGTTTTTTCTCTTCAGTTTGATTTGATGAATTTCACTTAAGTTATTACCAATCGTTGCCATTCCGTGCCCTGGACGTACGAAGGAAGTTTATATTTGCCAGATTTATAGGCACCTGTTTGTGATTATGCATAAATCAAGTGATTTATGGCACAAGCCGGCCTCCATGTACTCCCAAGGGTGATTTGTCATAGTGAAATAGCATTAAAAAATCTATTTGTACGCAAATCTGGGAGGAGGTATCAGCAGGAATCGGCACATGTGAATTGATTTTATCTGGATTACATATGAAAATCAGCTCCTGTCTGTTGGCTGTGGGGTTGGACCGGCAGACTTAATTCAAATTTGTCATCCAGCTGTTCTGTCAAGGCTTCGACTATAGAGTTCTCGGTGATTTGAGATATTTCTGTTCGAAATTTCAAATTTGAATTCCTATTGGAAAGTCATGATTGCAGTACATGGAAGAAAACAATCTATTATCTTCGTGTTTTCTTTTTTTGAAAATAGAAAATAGAGATTTATTCTTCTATTAATGGAGATTTTGGGCACTGCCTTGTTATATTTGAATATGCATCAAATTCTTGATGCCTTAAACTGCATGTGGAGGCGGTGTGGAGACAGCCATTATACACAAGTCCTGATAACGAAGGATTTTTCTGTAATATTTGGTCCAGCTTTTCATTTAATTTTAAACATTAGAATAAAAGAGATCTAAATTTCATAGAATAGTTCGCTGGATTACCCTGCCCTGCCCCTGAGTTAGTTTTGTACCTGGTTGATCGCGTTGATCACAACTATCATTTTTAATTTTCAGTTGATAAGCATCTGTCTGAAGCTTTCCTTCGGTGTAATTGATTCGACAGGTTATATCTCTGAGACATATCATATTTCCCCTGGTTTGACCATGTCAGCATGTGGAATTTTTATCCACTAAAGCCACGACCGCCGATTTCTCATGTCTTGGGTTACCACCACGCAATATTTGCTGGAACTAACTTTACTGCTGATCTTAGACCTCCTTTGCTTTCAACAACAGGGAGTAATCTATTGTAAATTACCTCTAGCCTTTTCCCCATAGTGTCCAGAAAACGTATGGTTCTTTGGGAAGGTGGCTCATTTGGAGGTACCAACTCCTGAACCTTCCTGCAAGAAATATCTCCTAGGACATACGTACTTTGAACAACTCAGCGCATATATACGGTCTAGATTTCACGCGTAGATTTCAAGCGTAAGAGCTTGCTGTCCCTTATTTTACTGCAAATTTTCAGCTGATGAAATTGTCGTCAAATTCAGAGGTCGCTGAAAGTTTTGAGCGCTATCCTCTTGTAGGGTTAATAAGCCCTGGATGAACGGCCTCAGAATCATCCCCATACCATTCTAAAGGCGCTTCACTAAGGAGTTACCTCCGTTCCCGGGCAGAGCTTTTTAAAGCATTTCATCTTGGTCCATTGGATGGCGAGCTTGAGGGTTAGTGGATTTTCTTTGCCTTTGCCCTTGATCAATTCACCATTCCCCACTCTGAGCCGCTCCTTTGGCTCGTTGGCAGACTAGCCGAAGCCTGGTCCCGTCACTATTCTACCAGTAGTTTGGTCTTCTACTAGAGAATAAGCATCCCCTAGGCATGAACGCGTTGTATGTTTTGACGATGCAATGGGAGAAAGCCACAGCTGTTTCCGTAGAGGTGTTTACTTCTTTAGGTTGATCTAGCACACCACTACGAAGATTTGCTAATCCAAAGCTATTGTAGACTTGCCTGACATCCTTCTCGGTTTCGAGCATAATGGTTCTCTGCCCTGTGGCTCTATCCGCAGCTCAAAAAGGATTGCCTGATAATTACCATGGGGGTAGTCCTCACTGGCGCACCGAAACTTACCACGCGCCAATGCAGTGACGGCAAAAGATAAGTCTACGATTGAAGGAGGTCCTATGTTTTTGGACTCGGACTGTGACATTCCCCCCAAGTAAATTCTTAACTTAGGTTCGGAAGCTATTAGTTTTTCCCAAGCTGGATTTTTTCCCGCACTCTTTGGCCCTGTTGGGGCAACAAATTTCGATTCGTCCTTGTATTTTCGCTATTCCTGCTGCGATTTGGTGGAAAGCATTTAATAGCTCCCACGATATCTTTTATGGCTTGGTGCACATTGTGCTTGCCCTTGATAAGCTCAGCTGTTTTTGCATCAAGCTGTGTGAAGCGAGATTCCCCCGGATCTAGGTTCCATTCTCCATGAGTCCTAGCCGTGTCCGGATAGTTGAGCGACTAGAGCATAAGCCTGTCACACGGAAGGTCGCGATTCAAATCTCACTGGTAGCAGTGGAATTTGTATCGTGATTTTAAATCGGATACCAGTCGACTCAGCTGCTAATGAGTACGTGGGTCAAATCAGGGTAATAATCTCGAGCGATCGCAATGCTGACCACATTGCCCCCTACAGGGTACTCTAATTCTGTAGTGTAGCGTTACGGTCTTGAATGAAATGCTTTAACAAACTTTCAGGCCCTGATCCAATTGGATTGTTGTGCCAACGATTATTATTATTATGAGTAAGCCGAATTACTATTTTTTAAAAAGTCCTTCACTTTTGGCGTTCATTGACCTTGTCTCGGCTTTACCTTTTATCTTTGACATTGACTGTGACATCAGAGTTGACAAGCTTCTCTTGAATGGGATGTTTTTTGGTTTTGGACTACCTATTGCTACCATTCCCCTTGAATATATGCGGTGTTCGATTTTGTTACTACTGCTCTCGGTAAAGAAATACTTTGCCTGAACACCACCTTCTCCAAATTTAAAATACTTGTACCATGATATGCTACGATGGCCAAGTTGTGCACCACCGAAGCCCTGCGGTCGAGGAATATCGACGACCGGGAGCCTGCTTGTGCACTCCCTGAAGCCGCCAGTACTGTGGTTCTTAGTTCGTGTACCGTAAGTTCCTTCCCATTTCTTCCATAGTGGTTTTATGTTCTCGGTATTCTTCCCATTGCCATTTTTATCCACGCACCAGACCTAAGTAAATACTAGTCCTCGCACAGTCAGAAAGGAAAAGTACATGAACACACTGCAGATGTGTGTCATCACTAGGTATGCCTCTAAACGCAACCTGAGGTCGCGCCAAATGGGAGATCTGGAAACTCGTCACAGGTCTGTCTGTCTATCACACGTACTTTTCCCAGAAACGGTTGTTTCCATTAACATCGAATTTGTTGGGAAGGTGGGAACTGTGTACCCCCACGCATGCAGTGAGCTACGCCTTTTTACGTTGAATTTAAGGGGGGGGGTCTCTATACAACCAAAAGAAGGGTGTACAAGTTTTGTTATCGAATATACTTATGTGAGAAAAAGGTGAAGATAGGTCTCCAGTTGCACTTTGTGAAGCTGGTCTCAGTACTGACATTTATTGTACTAGGGGAAGAGAGGGGGCTAAAAAGTGGTCATCTCCTTGACTGACCCATTCTCTGAACCGGAAGCGTCCAGTTTCTGTTCCTTGACTCGTTTTTAAGGTTTTGTGTAAACACAAAACCTTATTAAAATCGGTTTACTGTCTGTTTTCTTTTTTTTATGGATGGAGGTGGAAATCTTAGAAAGACACTGCCGCACTCCTTTTTCCTTCCCCGCGGGACCGCCGTAAAGCATTACTTCGCGGGGTGCACTGCGCTTTACGCGACCACGCCTTCCGTTCTTCGCGTCCTCCTTGCGCGCTCCGCTTTTCCCAGTTCCTCTTGTATTCGTTTGATGGCGGCGTTCACCGCACACCAATTTCCCTCCGATTTCAACATTTCCCCGACGATGTTCTGCGGGCTTAGAGTGGTTTTCAGGGAGTCTTCCAGACTCCTCCTTTCTGAAAGAAATCGTGGACAGTGGAACATAACATGCTCCGGGTCCTCAGGTGTGCAACCACATTCAGGACACAAGTGAGAATCATCCAGCCTGAATTGGTGCAGGTACTTCCTGTAAGCGCCATGTCCTGACAGGAATTGCGTCAGATGGTAGTTAATCTCACCGTGTCGTCGCTGGATCCACTCTTCAATACGGGGAATCAAAGTGTGGGCCCAGCGACCCCTCTGTGAGTCATCCCACCGTTTCTGCCACTTCTCCAGCGACTCCCGCCTTGCCGCCTTTCGGCATTCTGCATCCTTTTCAAGAGGATTCATTTTCCTTGTCTCGTACAGGCAGCGTGTCTCACTTGCCAGAATGCCTATCGGGATCATTCCCGCAATAACACACGCTGCCTCGCCTGATATTGTTCTGAAGGCGCTGCACACCCTTAGCGCCACTAAACGGTAAGTCATATTCACTCTCCTACGATTACTCTCACACGCTAATGCTTCCTCCCAAACTGGTGCCGCGTATAATAGTGTGGAGCGAACCACTCCGGCTACAAGTAATCTGCGACTGTATCTTGGACCTCCTATGTTAGGCATCATCCGCGCTAATGATACGCTGGTATTTGCCGCTTTCTCACAGGCATAGTCCAGATGTCCCTTGAAATTTATTTTAGCGTCAATCATCACCCCTAGGTATTTGATAACCGGCTTCGAAGTGATGACGTGACCACCAACGCCACCAACGCGAATATTAATCGTATTCCTCTTCCTACGATTGGTAATCAAGACCGCCTCCGTCTTTTGTTCCGCAAGGTCAAGCTGAACCATCTCCAGCCACGCTTTTATGGCGCTAATGGTTTCGTTTGCGTACATTTCAGCGTCTTCAGGTTCTTTCACGACGACGACCACAGCTAGATCATCTGCGAAACCGATTATCGTGGCCTCCTTTGGCACGGGAAGGACAAGGACCCCCTTGTACATCACGTTCCACAGGAGAGGACCCAACACTGAGCCCTGTGGTACTCCTGCGGTGACGGTGTACTGCTTGGATCCCTCATCCGTGTCGTACCACAGTGTCCTCTCCGAAAGGTAACTGTTGAGGAGCTTAGTCAAGTAACTAGGGACACCCATTTTAGCCAGTGAACTTTTTATCCACTCCCAGCTTGCGGAATTGAACGCATTTTTGATGTCCAACGTCACTACGGCACAGCATTTTTTAGACGACATCGCGTCTCGAGCCAGCTTCAAAACAACGTCTACGGCGTCGATCGTTGAGTGGGCTTGACGAAATCCAAATTGTCGCTCCGATAGTCCATCCTTGTATTCGATGATAGGGAGCAGTCTGTTGTAGATGACCCTTTCGAGCATCTTTCCTGCCGTGTCGGTATGATGATGGGTGTCCTGGGTGTTTATTCGGCTTCGGGAGCAAAACTAGTTTTTGCCTGCCGGTCGGGGAAAACTCCTTCTATCATACATGTTTCAAACACGCTGATAAACCAGTCGGGTCTGGTCTTAACAGCGAGTTTGAGGGCTCTATTGGGAACAGCATCCAGACCGGGTGCTTTGTTATCACCAATTCTCCGGCAAATTTGTGTAAGTTCCTCCTCAGTTACCGCAGGTATGGTGTAGACGTCGAATGCTCGCTTGTGTTGTTTGCGCTCCCCTTTATCCGGGGGGAAGAGCGCCGTCACGATATCGAGCAGAAGATGCGGGCAGGTCAATTGTGGTGTTCGCCCTCTCATCTTCTTCATAACTATCCTGTACGCTGTTCCCCAGGGGCTTTGGTCTGCCTCTGTGCAAAGCTCCTTGAAGCATTCTCGCTTGCTGGTCCGTATAGCCTGCTTAAGCTTACCTCGAAGGTTCACATATGCTAGCCGTTTCTCGTCGAAGTCTGGTGTTGCTCTAGATCGTTGGCAGATCCTTCTAGCACGAAAACGTGCATCCCGTAACACCGCGATCTCTTCATTCCACCAATAGTTTGAGCGCCTTTTTGCGAGAACTCGTCGCCTCGGCATAGCAGCGTCGCATGCTCTTGTTTTGCGTCCCATCATTTGCTCTACCTTTTCCGTAGCCGCTCCACCGGGACTTTGGCCTCCCAATAGCATCTCTATGAATGCATCCTCCTCAAGCCCTTTCACGGACCAGCCCCGGTTTCCAGCCTCATGGGAACACGTATCGACGCATGGCCCATATTCGATCTGGAGGAAAATCGCCTGGTGGTCGCTGTGAGTATAATGCTCACTGACAAACCATGTCATTCTCCTCGCCAATGTGGTACTCACATATGTCAGATCGACTATTGAGCCCGACCCCGTCCCACAAAAAGTGGAAACGTTTCCCGTGTTGGCAAGCACCAAATCTAGCTCCGCGAAAGCCTCGAGCAGGATACGGCCCCTGGCGTTCGTAGTGCGACTGCCCCAATCAACGGCCCACGCGTTGAAATCACCAGCTATGATCTTGGGGTTTCGACTTCTTGCATCCGAGACTAGCATACCTAGCATTCCTTCGAATTCTGTTATCGTCGCGCTTGGTGGAGCATAGCAACTATATATATAGATACCAGCTATTTTTGCCCTGACGAATCCAACTTCTGGAAACTCCATCACTTCTTGAATGGCCTAATTTCCACACGCCCATATTGCCGCCTTGCCAGTTTCATCTGCAGTCCAGGCACCGCTCTCATTGTTGCGATAGGGCTCGCTGATTATGGCAGCTTCGATTCCCTTCTCATAGATGGTCTGCGAGAGAAGGTCTTGCGCTGCCTCGCAGTGGTTGAGGTTGATTTGTATTAACCTCATTTTTTTACTGCATTCAAGGCTCGCCTAAACACTGGGCATCTGCTGCTGCCTGCAACGTGCCGACAGTCGACGCCCTTTTTTTTCTTGCAGGGCATGCATTCAGGCTCAGCCTTGCATTCCCTGAACATATGGCCTTCTCCCCCACATTTTCTGCAACATTTTGACCTGTCACAGTCACCGGTGCATTTCGCCGCTATGTGGCCGAATTCCAGGCATCTAAAGCAGCGCTTAAGGGATACCTACTCCCTGAGTCGGCAAACGGCCCAACCTATTTTTACTTTCCCAGCCGCCAGCAGTTTGAACGCTGCTTCAGTTGGTAAGCTTATGGTTGCCGTTTGCGTGCCTCCGTACGCCTTCCTCAGTCCCCTGATTGCGGAATCTTGCAAGCCAAGTGGTCCGAACTGCTTTTCTAAGGCGTCACGGATATCCTCCTTGGTCGTGATTTCATCAATGTCCTTACATTCTATGACAAGCTCCTGCTTTCTGGCCCGTACTTGAGCTTCTTCTCCTAAGGACTTCCCTACCTTGCCGAGGAAATTTTCCACCGTTTTGCCCAGAGACTTCTTCAGCGCCAGCATCAAGTCTCCTTTCTGGGACGGTCTGATTCGGCTGACGTTTTCTCCAAGGTCCATCAGCTCAGGATCGGATTTGACCCTCCTAAGGATATCGGCGTAAGTTATATCCCCTTTTTTGGAGATGATGATTAATTCGGGCCGTAATCTTTTTTTCTGCGTCATATTTTTCCTTCCGCCAACCTTGGTCCATGCTTCCTTGGTCCCTTTTGAAGGCTTTGCCTCCCTTGGGTCAATTGGAGCCGGTGCCGCAGTTTCCACGATGTTGGTAACTTTGTTTCCCTTGCCTTTTGCCGGTGAGAGGCCTTTTTGCCTTTTCGCGTCCTGTGAGGATCCGAAAGAATCGTTCGCGCACTCTCTACTCCTCTTTTCAAGTTTACCGCCTTTTGGATTTTGAGGGGGTGTCACTTGTGTTGCCTGGGTGACGCTTGATTTCTTCGAGGCGTTTTTTTCTTCCTTGGCACCATTGTATAGTACCCGAATGGTACGGACCATGTTTTTGATGGCCTGGTGCACGTTGTGTTTGTCCTTAATAAATTCAGACAACTCTACTATTTTACCTCCGAGTAGGGCAAACGATGATTCTTCCGGACTCTGACATAGCTCCTCCGCTTGGTTTTCACATTGAGCGCTTACGTACTTATTTGCCTTCCGAGAGCTTTCCTGATTTCCTTCCTTCATCAAGGTTAATTTCGGAGGAGATCGCACTATCGTCGAGCTTCTCTTAAATGGATCAACCACTAAGTCCCTGCGACATGTTTCGACCAGGTGTAGTTACCCCGCTATGAACTAATAACTGACCAGTTTGTGCCCCACCTTTTCTTGGGTTTTGAACAGGCGTTCTCGGGAGTGATGTACTCCTTTTAAATGCCTCTTTCTCCAGGCTACTTGTAATATTTGATGCAACGGTGGCCAAGTAATCCACCACCGAGGCACTGCAGTCGAGGGATATCGACGGCCGGGAGCCTGCTTGCCCACTCCCAAAAGCCGCCGGTACTGGGTTTCCGAAGCCCTGCACCGTAACTTTATTCTCCTTCTGTTCCTCCATGTTTGGTTTTATTTCTGGGTATCCTTCCCATAGCCAATTTTTATCCACGGGCGGGCGTTTACTTCCCACCTACCCGGCGTGCGCATAAGCATGCCCATACACGCACACCTCCAAATGCGTATATGTACATATTCCTACGCATCCGCCGTGCATTCCCTTATCCGCACGAAGGGACGCGCCTGATGGTAGATTTGGCAACTTCGCACAGGTCTGTCTGTCTGTCTGTCTGTCTGTCTGTCACACGCATTTTTCTCGGAGACGGTTATAGCGATTGACACCAAATTTGGTAGAAAGGTGGAAACTGTGAACGCTCACGCATACAGTGAATTACATCCTTTCACGTCGAATTTAAGGGGGGGTCCCCATACATGCAAAACGGGGGTGTACAATTTTTTTTCATCAAATATAGTCATGTGGGGTATCAAATTAAAGGTCTCGATTAGTACTTTTCAAAGCCGATCTTAGTTTTGACATTCGTTGGATGGGTGGGGAGCGCGGGGGGTTGAAAGTGATCACTTCTTTAAGGGGGCCATTCTCAGAAACCACCAAACTGAAAAATCTGAAAATAATCAGGAGGCTGCCACTATATGATGCCTGGGCTCCGAAATACCTTCCATGCCGATATCTGTTTAAATAAAGTTAATAATAGTATATTACTACATTTTTTTGTAATTGGTTGGAAACCCCCCTTAAGTTCACCCTAGTGCCATGAAACTCATGAAACGCAGTGATATAGGCTATAATTTGGAGCATGATCTTGCCAAGTTTGGTGGAAATCGCACTATTACTAACAAAGTTATAATACCCCAAATTTGTTGCTTCTTTGAAAATTGAAGACTATGAATATCAATATCACCCGAAAGTGGATACTCTCACATAATATATGGATATATTACGTGCTACGTACTAAGAAATACACAAAACTTTTCGTACCTGAAGCGTCCAGCTTCCGGTTTCCCGACTTGTTTCTCAATTGGAGTGAGGAATTTCGCGAAATAAAATGGATATATTGAATTCAAAGAAGCTAAGCTTACAAAATTTTGGAAAACCTTTCTTGCCAAATAGCAGAAGGGGAAGGAGCCTGGAGATTTCTTCTGGGGTGGGCCGCATTTTGCCCCAATGGCCCTGCCGTCATCTGGTGCTTCACTGAGGAGAAGAAAATGCTAGTCGGGAAGCAGAAGCTGCCGCAATTTATAATTATAATGAACTTACGGGTAAAAACGTTAGCATAGGCCATAATGACGAGAAGCCCACGAGGTGGAAGGAAGATCTGATTATGATTCCCAACTGTATAACATCTGATGAACTTCTACCCTTCATGGATAAAGTAGTTAGTCGCTGTTACATACTGATATGTACGGGATATCTATGGACCCTACCGGCTGGTTTTGTGCGGAGTGTGTTAAAACCTCTATACACGTTCTGGGACAGTATCCGGCACTTGCGCAAAGTAGGTCGAGGCACCTGTGAACACCTTATACCAGATTTAAAGTTGAAACAGCTGGAAGTAGGGAATATACTAAAGTTCCTGACGGTTGTAGGCTTGCTTGCGGTGCGACTTTCCCTTAACAGAATAATAATAAAAATGAATGCTTATATAGATCGCTCCTCCAAACAAAAGTGAATTTATCCCGACTATCAATAACTTCAGATAGTCAGAGCCAAAACCAGCCGCAGTCCAGACACACCTACATAATTGCAATTCTTCAATTTCCTGTCCCCGGCTTAAGGTCATTCAGTATCGACAGTATATATCAGGTGAGCATGAGAATATGGGTGACAAGCGTCCCGCAAACTGCAAGTTACAGAACGCGATGAGACTTTTCGACCCTTACACCTGGAGATGTGTAAAGTGCCATGTCGTAGCTTTGGCGAACTATTCGATTTATTTGATGCTAAGTACTCCCTGTGCACCAGTAACATAGCTTATTATAATTGGAGTAGCCGTATTTTCCGTCTGGGCATATTTTACTAAAAAATCTAAACACATTAGTGTTCACTTTAAATTCATTGCCGTAGGTTTTTTTTGGAATAAAACTGCTATTATACCATTATTTACAACTCCTCCAAAAATGCCGGCTTCCGTTGAAACATTGGGCCTTCATCTAAATTTCATTCCATTTCCACTTTGCCATTAACATAATCGACTTAATAACTTCCCATGGAACTTTATTAATTCCAACGTGTTCCCGAACGGTAGCAGTGGAAAAATTACAATAGCTTATGAAAATTGGAATGAAATGGGAAAGGGGAGCTGAACAAAGGTCTGGCAAGTTGAATTTTAATCATCTTACAAACAGCGAACGAGAATCGATTTGATGATTAATCCTTTTGCTGGAACTTTTCTGTGGGAGGCTAAAACTTTCTCTGCAATTTGATACGTGACTTCCTTTTTTGGAAAGTTCGGTTATTACGGGAATAAATGCCAGTTGCATGGGGATGGGGGGACACGTTTATTTTCTTCATTACTATAATCCACGGAGTTTTGATTGCCTTTTTTCTTAAGTATGATTTAATGATGGGTAATTTTAAGGATATTTGCTTTGGACAGAAAAAATATCTTAAGACTTGCTGAATGCAAGCGGGCGAAGTTTATGTAATCCAATAATTGCCTTCGAACACGAATTATTATCCTGAAACTTCAAGTTCCGGAGGATATCAGAATCTCATTTCACCTTCAGAGTTTGCTTCACCTACGGCAACGATAAACGATAACATACTCCAGGAATTTGAATGTGCCACTGCATTCTAGGCAAAAAGGGGAATTATCCAACCTGAATCGGTATAGAAACTTCCTGTAATCATCAGTCTCTATCTAGTAGGTAATGTGAGCCTTCCTCTATTCTTTCCCTTTGATTGCTTCTCATTCACTAACGCTTCCAAGTAAATCGGGGCCATTTATAAACGGCGGTATGTGGAAAAGTTGCCTTGAATTACAAGTAATTTGAAATTCTATTCCAAAGTTTCTATGCCTGAAGTAGAGACATAAGCATAGTCCAGATGTCTCTTACGAATTATCATCATTAGGTACTTAATAACCAACTCTGATACTAATCGCATTCCTTTTCCTAAGGTTGATACCCACAACGGGCTACGGGTTTCGTTACACTAAATCAAATTCAACCACCCCTAGCAATACATTTATGAATGACGCTGACGGTTCTGACTGACAGTCGACCGACAAATACAATGAACGCAGCTTCGCGATAATAGACCCGAAAATGTTGCTTTGGTTTAATGGGGTTGCCTTTGTGATCAAATTAAGATTAGTCTAGCATTGAAGTGGAATGAAAACGACCAAATGGCCAACCGAGACACATGGTAGATTTTGTATTAGGAGACACTCGATGCGCTTTTGATAAAGATGAGCTGGCACCGTTACCGAACGGGACAAAAGGTAAAGAAGAAGAAGTAGAAATTCAATTCAAGAACTATGAAGTCTTTTGCAAAATCGGTGATAGTAAAATCCATCGGCGCTGGTAGGGTGAGGATTCCATTGATCATCATCATATTTCATCGAAGAGAACCCGGGGCCGGACCCTGTAGTATTCCTGTAGGACGTTGTACATCTTAAGTCTCCTATCCAAGTTGTAGCGAAATGTTGTTTTGGCATGGTAACTGCTGATCAATTTAGGCAACTGACTAGGGACATTCGTTTCGGCCAATGAACCAATTCCTCCTGGATAAATTAATCCTGACTACGACATGGTATTTTCTCGAGGATATTGCTATTGGAGCTAGTTCCAATACTATGCCAATGGTGTCAATAGTAGAATAGATTTGGCGAAACTAAATTGTTGCTATATCCCGTATAGTTTTTGATAAAGAGGAAAGGCAGTAAAAGTTTGACAGACTGCAGACTTGGTGGCATTATTTTAGTGCTTTGGTCAGTTTTCAGACGGGAGTTTTGAATTAGTCTGTCTTTCTACCACTTCGGAGAAATTAATAAATCAGTATAGTTTAGTATTAAAAGCGAACTTAAGGGCTTTGTTAAGAAGACATCTAATCTGGGATCTTAATTATCTTCGATTGTGATATTGTCAAGGCATCCAACTCCGTTTTATATTACGACGGACTATTTTCCTCGAGGGAATAGTACTGTCACTATATTCACAAGAAAATATGGACTGGTTTGATCTGTAGGGTATCAATCCGAAGATTCGACTATGCTTCCTTTTTTTCACCGAAACTGGTCTTTCTCGTTTGAAGTATCTTCTTCCGGCGCAACGACTATAACGTTTCACAACTAGCTCGACTGCTTTCATTGTTTGTCCTTGAGAACTCAGCTTTAGTAAGGCAGCATTGCCATGGCTAGAGTTGAAATATGAATACTAACTTTTCTGCAGTCCCCACCACGACATCGTGGTTTTCATGGAGCATCTCTAGAACGTATCGGCTTCGAATGCTTTGCCCCCACTGGACCAACCCAAGATCACCTATTTTGTATCTAGAGGCAAATAGTTTGGTAGTTGCAGTGCTTTTCGTATTCACTAACAACAACCTTCTCGATAATGGTACGGTAGATTGACTGTTCAGAACGAATCTGTCTCCACAGGGCGACTTTTCAGAACATATAGTGAGCGAATATCATCACTATCTCGTTGGAATGGTGTTCCGGGCTCGAATAACAATACCACCTACAATCCCCCCTCTGGCAATCAGGTGAGCGCTAACGTTGAAGCCATCCATAACGCAGTCCTCCGTGGCACCTATAAGGGGGAAATAGATGACGCAATAATCGCAGTGAATAGAGGTCCTGGAGATGAAGCATTGATAGATGGTTTTTACAATTATCCGAAGAAATGATAACGTCCTTCGATACGGCCACAAACATAAATGGCCCCAGTCGAAAAACAAGTCAGAACCGTTGGTTCGACGGTGAATGGAAACTGGCAACAGAACGGAAGAATGCTGCATATCGAGTAATGTTGCATTCTCAAAGAACGCGGGCATGCGCGAAGACTTATCACGAACTCCGTCGAGGGGAAAAGCGACTTCACAGATGAAAAAAGGAAGCCTGGGAGAACCAGTAAGTCTGTGAACTCGAAAAGTACCGGCAGCGATAGCACAAGGCGCGGAATTTTTACCAACAAGTCAGCAGGAAGCCTTATACACCTCGATGCTCATCCTAGCAGGACAAAGAAGGAAATCTGATTTCCGACAGAATGGACATATTGGAGCGATAGGTTGAGTATTTTGATGAACTGCGCAGCAACCAGCAGCTGAATACGACGGACAATTACTGCATAGTCCTTATAATCAATCAGCTTAAAATCATAAGTCTCCAGGAGCAAATGAAATTACAGCCGAAATGAAATATAGAGGCGACGAATTACATCAAGCGGTTCATTGATGCTGAAGGTGTGGGACTGCGAATCAATGACTGATGACTAGCAACGAGGAATTATCTGTGCCCTAAGTAAAAAAGGAAATATCACGCAGTACGGCTATCATAGAGATATCACGCTATTGAGTGAGATCTATAAGATATTTTCCGCTACTTTGTTAGGTCGGATGGCCGCATACGCCCAGAATACCTTTGGTCCATACCAAAGAGGCTTCCGTTCGCGCAAGTCAGCAACAGATCAAATTTTCTCTCTGCGGCAAGCGATGGAAAAACTGTTGGGATGGGGCCATCAGTCGCACCATATTTTCATTGACTTCAAGGCTGTCTATGATAGCATAGCCAGAGAATAACTGTACACGATCGTGAGAGAATTCTGTATCTCAACGAAAGTGACAAGACTGACTAAACCGACCCTGACGAATGTGCGAGGCCAGATAAAAGCAGCAGGATCACTCTGGTGATCATTCAACATAAACAACAGTCTAAGACAAGGGAATGAATTTTCTGTGCCTAGAAATAGTGTTTCACAATGCAGATGTTAATCCAAGAGGCACCATCCTCTTCAAGTCCACCGAACTACTAGCCTATGCTGCGATGTTGACATTATGGGAGATGTAAAAACTGGCTTCATCGAGTACAATGTACAACAACAACTTTCAGACTGATCATTATCATTTTATTTAGGGTCGAAAATCACTACCCATGACAGCTGCGACCATGAAGTCCGGAGGCGGTTGTTGGCAGCCAGCAGAGCCTATTTCAGTTTACAAAAACTGTTCCGCTCGAAACGTCTCACCAGGCTTTTCCTTTACAAGACAATAATCTTGCCAGTGCTCATCTATTTCTCAGAGATCTGGGTTCTTTGCAAGAAAAAGTGGGAACTCTTGGGCGTGTTCGAGAGAAGAAACCGCTGAAGAATTTTTGGCCCCCTATATGACAATGGATGATTCCGTAGCCTTCATAACGACGAAATTTATGAGAGGCTCAACTTTCCAGCTCGGAAAGTCTACAATATCTATGGCAGAAAAATTCGACGAAGCAGACCCTGCCTGAGATGGAGCGATGGTGTATGCCAGAATGCCAGAACGCATTTAGGGATATCGAATGTGTACACCCCTTCGCAGAACTCGAATGTCTAGAGTTTCTTTCTAAGTCAGACCTAGACCGGATACCGGTTGTTGAGTCGTTGATGATAATCATGGCTGCTGTTGTTGGGATTATACTTTTTATAGCCCCTCATTGATTTGTATCAACCTCATTTCTTCATTTTGTACAATAATAATAATAATCGTTAGCGCGACAATCCAAGTGGATCAGGACCTTGAAGCGCATTAGAACTCTTCATTCAAGGTGATAACGATACACCACAGTAAATACACTGTAGGAGGGAATGTGATGAGCATTGCGTTCGTCTATGATTATTACCTTGAGGACTGATTCACAGCTAAGTTGGCTGATGTCCGATATCCAATTACAAGGATTTACTTAATACTAGGTACCTGTTGCTGTCTGCCCCATTATTCCTCTTGCAAAATGTACATTGGAGATTAGCTTTGTAATCCTTTGGCTATGTGGCTTTTCCCGTGACAATTTTTGCACCTGTCGGCCTGTCACCGTTACCAGTAGTTTAGGCGTTGCTTCCTTCGGTAAGCTAATGGTTGCTGTTGGTACCGCTCCACTTGCCTTGTCGAGCTATTCTTTAAGGCCTTTCGGATGCCCTGTTTCGTCGTAGCTTCATCAATGTCCGTACATTATAAGAAAATGGATGGGTACTTGAATCTCGACTGAGGTTTCCGCAAGGACTATCAATTTTGAATCGGACATATCCTCCCGAATACTGTTTGCTTTGTGATGGAGGTGATAATCAATTCAACCGGATTTTTCTTTTATCTGTTACCCCTTTTATTACTTTGATCCTAATCAGCACCTTTGCGATATCCTTTTGGGGCTCTACTTCAGTTTATAATGAATTCATCCCCAGAGGTTGTGAATCCGTTCAATTTGGTTGTTTCGAGGACGAAGTTTAGTTTCCGGTCGGATTGTTTCGTAAGCATGAAGAGGAACATTCTGTTAATCATGGAGTGGTACAGTCGGATTGTTTTCACTGAGGATCAAATGTGAATTATCAGTTGTAGTAAAAGACGTACAATTATCATCCGAGAATATCATAGTTGACATGGAGGGCGCTATCAAACACCAAATGTGTAATGAAAAGCAAATCGTTAAAAAGAAGGCATTTGATAAGGTAGCTAACAAAAATTAAAGATCCTCTAGGATTTAAATAGAACTGCATTCAAATAGACAAGGGAAACTTCGTTGTCGTTATGGAGAATAAACACACAACAATGGCCAATTTTTAGAACTTCAAAAAACTCCATTACCAGATTCCATCAAGTGGAGGCTCTGAAGGATTTTAAAGCCATTATTGAGAATATTGCAGCATGCAGAATACCAAATGCAAGGATCCGCTGCTTATCAAAAATTCTCATACCTAGAAACGAGCGGTCTCTTCCTCAGTATTCTAGTAGAGTATGATCTCACGAATGTCAGCTGTTCTTCGTGGCAATAAAGAAAAGAGATTCTTTAATACTTCATACGCGTTCATGGCAAATTTTCTCTCCTGATTCGTTACTGGACACTTTTAAACGATCCCCCAGATTGAACACCTCTGAAGTGAAGACGAGGCATACCTAACGAAGATTTCATTTCGAAACGTATACAGTAAGGGGCTTCGGAGCCGAGAATGGAGAATGTGCATAGTTACCTTAGGTAAACAAGCATCCCAAATGGACGGTAAAGAAAGAATGTGGACAAAATTGGCCAAGAAACAAATGGCGAAGAAAACCAAACAGTCGAGGCCCGACGTTATTTTAGATATAATGCGCAACGTCAAAACTGAACCAAAACTGGAAGAAATCGGCAAAACGGTGCCCAGAATTGGAACGACTATTCCTTCGACTCAATGAAACAGCGAATTTCCATCGAATGCAGAGATATTGATGAGATATACCATCCGAAATTGAACGTTATCTAGGGGGCCCGGAACGAAAATTTCAATGAAAAACAGAGATAGTAAGGGGCCTGCATAATTTTCACCTAAGACACCTAAGAACAGCATACAAACTGCGATTCTTGTCCCTCAAGCAGAAAGTGCGAAGAAGTTTTAGAAAACAAAAAGGATAAAAATATCCTGAGTTGTTTGTCGTTTCCGCAAACAGACCATGGTTATACAGTACTTCAAATGCCTGAAGTTTAGGTATTTGGCCAAAATCTGTACAAATGAGGAGGATTGCTTTAAGCTCTGTAGAAAAAGATGCGGAGTTGAAGGGAGTATTGCGAGTATCTGTGACGAAAACCTTCATGTGTTTTCTGCAGAAAAGACCAGGCAAAAGTCGTTAGCAACATAGCATAGGTTCTAATAAGGAGGGTCCTGAATACTTTGAAATCATCATTACTGCAAAGCGACTCAGAGTGCGGACGTTGCTATGTAAGAGGCAATCGGACAATAAATGAATTTCAGACAATGCTAGACAACGTAACTCGTAACAACGATATCCAGTAATTACTATTGCATGTCTGGAAAAAGGAATTGCCAATAACGGCGACTCATATCGTGAAGCCGGTGTGAGCTATATCATTGACATCACCCTTGCCAGCTGTACCTTTTTGTTTTAGATGAAATTGTAGCATACAGCGAGAATTAGGCCGTAACTTTCGAAATGGAAGAAGAGCCTCTTCAATAAAGGTACTTGTAATTTAATGATGCTTTCCAGTCTGAATTAAGGATTAGAAGAAAAGTTGTCCAAACGACTGATTCAAGCCATTGCTGATTCCTGTGATGCAGCAATGCCTAGAAGAGTACAGGAACCCAGCTCAAAATGCTTACATGCTAGAAGAATCGTTCAAAGATCCAGAGTAAGGCTGGACTTCTAAGAATAGCTCTGCAGGTTTAGACAATTGGGACACGACCTGCAGAAAGCTATCAAAGAAATTGAAACTAGAAGTTATAAAAGTATCGGCAAGGGAGCTGACATATACCATCCTACAGCGTGGTGACGGTTGAAATAAAGGGAAAGAAAGCACAACAGGGAACCTGTTCAACAATGCTTAAATCAATAATGGGAACAGTGTTCCCGCAAAGGCCAAGCACCCTGACTGAAGTAATCGGAGCAGCCAATTCAGATATTATTCCTCGTATTACCGACAATGAATTGCTCAAAGGTTGTAAAAAAATAAACGACAAGATAGCTGCCATCCACACGAGACCAGGTATGTTTATTCAAACTATATGAAAATGCCAACGATGAAATGTTCCCTAAAAATGGAAGCAACAACGTTACCAAAAGGAAACAATCGACCCAAAAAACACTCCAAAATTCTGTAAATGAAAGAACTCTATCTGATAAGCAGTTTTGATTGGTGGTGGTAGCTGCTGCCTTAGAAGTAAAGTACTCTGCGGTAGTCATGTTGGAAGTGAAAAATACTTTCAACTCCGCAAAGTGGTCATCCCTCACAAGGTTGCTAATTAGTATGAATACTATCGCCCCTCAGCAGTAAATGCAGCGATCCGAGAAGCCCAAGCTTGGCATTGATTTCTCTAGTTGTTAGCCGAGCACATTTCTGTATGGGTCGCGGCATTACTGGGAAGGGAAAGAAATCAGTAAATCTTAGTTCGGTCATATAGGATATGTGCATTGAAGATTATTATTGGCCTTCGAACAATCTCTGACGCAGCATTAGTCAGAGCCGATTTGTTGCTCCCATTAGTACTTTGACTTATTACAACTTTGTTAATTATAGTGCGGTTTCTGCCAATGTGAAATTTCATGATTCTAGGATGAACTTATGGGGGTTTTGCAATCCTTGGTAATTATGGCAACATAGTATTATTAAATTTATTTGAACAAAAAAATACTAATCGAAACCGTTCATATCATACCCGCATGACTATATTTAGTGAAAACTTAGCAGGGAGGAACCATGAGAACTGAAAGGAGCACGTATATAAGAAAGATTGCAGAAAGGTGGTGATCCAGCGAAGCAGTAGATAAAGCTCTAAGGAACTCTACTCAGAGGAACGTAAAATGGTAGGGAAGCGCCTTTTGAATTGTCCAAAGGAGGAGTGTCACTCCTCCCCTGGACTACGTGGCCTATACCCGCTCTAAGAGTTATCCTTTACCCAGCAAAAGGGGCGCACTCATGGCTTAAGGGGATCTCTGAGTGATTAGAAGCTCTCAAATGACTAAACTTTGCTGAAGAATTGGCGGCAAAAAAGTTTCAGGCCTTTGCTGAATACAGAATAAGGTCCTTAAGCTCACGAGCTTTTCAAGGCATGCATATCCGATGGGACATTTTGCTCATTTCTTGCAAGCAGAGGTAGGTACTGCTCCCAAAGACTGATCGACCACCATTCTCCAAGACAGGCCAAAGAGGTACTTCAGATCGACAGTAGGGATTCGATAAAGCTAGATCAACCATCAACTTGACTAGTGATTTTGCCGAGGACGCAATGGCGTGAGGAATAGATCTAGTTCGGTCAATTGAAGCCACATACCAGGCGACGATGGGCATTTCCACCTATCTGCTGTTGTCTATAGCGACTTACAAGAACGAAGGCTCTTTTCAAAGCTTCTATATTCTTAAACAAAATAGACATACATAGACGGAACGACAGATAGGCAAAACCTAAAAAGGGTTACTTTGTTGTGCTAGGTTGTAGTGGAAAATAAATATTAAAATTGGTATTCCAATGAGCCCTACTTTATTTATTATTCATACCATGCCTCTTTTTTCTGACAAGTATCTGAATTTTGCTTATGCACCTTGAATCAATTATGCCATAAAAAAGTCCTGCAGGCCATGCAGGCATCCATTTTTCATAAAACCCTGCCGCAAATAATAGGGAAAATACGATTGCATGATTCATCGTAAAAAGGACGAATTACGTGAAACTAATAATATAAATTTATACATTGCAGGCAATTACTCTCCCCATACATCACAAATTCCGCATTTTTCAAATACCTTTCTGACTTTAAACTCATTAGGACCCCACCTGAAAATGGTTCCGCTTTTTATCCCCTCATTTTTCATCCAGCTCCTGCCATTGCAATTGTATTTCAATTATTTTCCATCACGCAAGTGGAATCGAGTACAAATGGTACATATATTTTATGTTCCATTGCCTTCGCCAAGAAGCGCTTTTCAAGGAGGTGTTGGTTCCTCTCGACCTCAATAAAACATCGGCGCCTTCCAGTCTGGCAACAGAAAAATCGGGCGAGTCATCTACTATGTAAGTGTGTATGGTGTGTGAATTTTTGATATTGCATGACCATCGATTTTCTGTTTACTCGTGAAGTGTGTACCGCTGGAATGGGGGATAATTGTTAAGACAATTGCACAATTGTGGGAGTATTTGGAGAACGATTTAGGGTGGCGAACAATAGCAATTAGTTTAGGATGTGGGATATGCTTTAAGGACGTCGGAATTAAAGAGGAGGGAGTGCCTGCCAAGACATGATTTTATCGGAAGGAGAAACAACCGCGTTAACTTATTATTGATTTGGGAGAAAAAAGACTGGTATGATATTTCTGAGACCCGGAAAAAGGGCTGTAGTGAATGCATGACCCAAACAGATGTTATGCTCCATTAAGTACTCTTCATAATGGCTAATCGAGATTCGATTTTGATTTAATTTTTTGATAGGAAGTTACGTCCTTGCCTCATTAATTTGGATACCGAAGTTGTGTAGAGGTAGAGGTCTACCAAATATTATCCGATGGATCCAACTGCTGGGTCCAGTGTTGAATTCATAATAAGTTTATTAACAGCGAATTTTCGAAGTTCATTATTTTGAGCTGAGCTGAAACGACTTTGGAAGGTAATGCAAAAGAGAATCGAAATTGGTTGGAATGCTCACACAGTTTCCAGAGGCTTCGGTGGAAAAAAGCTGGTTTGACCAAACTGTCAAACTGTTTGGTTGACTTATGTTATTTAGTTTATTTTCCTTCACTTCGTCGGCTTCTCTTTTACCAATCATGCTCTTACATGCGGGAAATCCGTGGTAGTTGGGTTGTCCTTCTTCAGCATAAAATGAGCGACTGTAAGGACCCGTTTCACTATTAAAGACTAACACCTTAACATTGACAGAATGCCTATTGAGGCACTCATATCTTTCTCCCCGATAAGAGAAAATATTTGGAATAATTTCCAATGGACTTCTTCTTTTTTTTCAGCCTTTGTCCCGTTTACAAGCAAGGTCGGCTCGTCGTGATTGGTTTCGTCTTTTTTTTGTGAAATGCCGGACCTGGATCTAATCGCCAGGCTTTTAAGTTCCCATCCAGCGTATCAAGCCACCGTTGTTTAAGCCTGCGTTTTGGTCGTTTACCATCGATTTCGATGTTCAGACCAATCTTGGTAAGTGAATTCTCGTTAGCACGAATTGCGTGACCGTACAATTGAAGACGCCTCCCTCGAACTTTCTCCACGATTGATGCAACCCCATATCGATCGGGGATATCCTCATTTAGAATTGATCAAAACGTGTCACGCCACTAGTCCAACGTAACATCTTCGTCCCCATTACCGCAAGACGCCGTTCATTGTCTTTTATAGCCGGCCAACCCTCAGAATCATAGAGGGCGAGAGGATGGACGACAGTGCGGTAAATTTTAGATTTGAGACGTTCATTAATACGTCGATCACAAGGAACACCAGTTGTCGAACGCCACTTCATCCAAATTGCGTTAATACGTGAAACAATTTCATAACGCAGTTCTCCGTTGACTGATAGTGTTGACCCGTGGTATTTAAATCACTCAGTTCTGGGCAGATCAATGCCGCTGACAGTGATTGTGCCTGTCACGACGCGGTTTTGATACACCCGCCATACTTCGAACTTTACTTTTCGGATCGTGGTAGAGCAATTGAACACAGCGTATGAGTTCTTCTGGCACTGAGAGTTGTCGTAAAGCATACCAGATGAGTTCGTATGGCTCACCGTCAAACACTCTCTCTAGGTCCTGAAATACAATGTAAAGAGGGCGACGCTTCTCACGGTGTTTCTCCACGAGTAACCACGCAGCGTGTATTACGTTGGTAGTTCCCCAGTTCTTGACAAATCCGGCTTGATTCACGGTTATTTCAACGATTTCGCGGTTATCAAGAATACTTTGAAAAATGTTCATGGTCTGGGAAAGTAACCGGATCGGACGGTAATTTAAACATTCTGCTGAACTACCTTTTTTCCCATATTGGAACTGTGGTATTTTCTTGCCAGTGATAGTGTTCTTCCTTCCTGAATAACATTAAGAACATTAAAGAATTCACTGAGCCACAGTGTTGGGTTCCAGCTCTTCGTTTTCCAAAGCTCCGATGCGATGTCGTCAGGTCCTGTGGCTTTCCCCGATTTCATTCGTTTCAATCCCTCCTCTTCCTCCAGTTACGCTGACAGGTGGAACTGGTCCAAATGTCGGCAATGACTGTGGAAGTAGAGGATGAGCAGATTGTTCAGTTGAAATCTGCTCGAAGTATTCTCTCCATCTATCCCTTGCGGTTGGACAATTGGTAGGCAAAGTACCGTTCATGTCAATAACGCGGTCGTTACGGCTTTTATCAAGTCGATATAGATCTCTCTCGCCATCCCGAGTGTGCAGTTTATCGAAAAGATTTTTGAAGTGGTCCGCTCGGGTGACAAGGACTGCTTTCTTTGCCTCCCAGTTGGTATTCATATAAATTTGCCGCTTGGCCAGTGCATTCTCAAAGCCCGCGCAGGGACTTATCAGGAACTCCGTCGAGCAGAGAAGCGACTTCACAGACGGAAAAAGGAACCCTGGGAGAACGAAGAAGTTTATCAACTAGAAAAGTATTGGGAGCAACCGCACCTGGCCCGGAGGTTTTACCAACAAGTCAGCAGGATTAAGCCTTATATATCTAGATGCTCATCTTGTTGAGACAAAAAGGAAAATCTGATTTCCGACAGAATGGGCATATTGGAGCTATGGGTTGAGTATTTTGATGAATTGCTCAACACGACGATGCACAAATGCTGCCATCACCAAGCATGGAAGAAACAGTCCGCGCAATTCATCGGCTTAAAAATCATAAATCGCCAGGAACCGATGGAATTACAGCCGAATTAGTTAAATATGGAGGCGACCAGTTACACCAAGTGGTTCATCAACTTGTGCTTAAAGTATGGGACAGCGAATCAATGCCTGAAGATTGGCAACGAGGCATTATCTGTCTCATATATAAAAAGGTATCACACATATCACTCAGTGCAGCAATTATAGAGGTATCACGTTGTTGAATACCATCTATAAGATATTCTCCGCTATCTTGTTAGGCTGGATAGCCCCATACGCTCACAACATCATTGGCCCATACCAAAGAAACTTCACTCTAGGCAAATCAGCAACAGATCAGATTTCCTCTCTGCGGCAAGCGATGGAAAACTGTTGGAATATGACCATCAGTTGCAACATCTTTTCATCGACGTAAAGCGTGATAACATAGCCAGGGTAACACTGTACACGGCCATTAGAGGATTCGGTATCCGACGAAATTGATAAGACTGACTGAGCTGACACTGATTAATGTGCGAGGCTAGATAAAAGCAGGAGAATCAATCTCGAGACCATTCAACATCAACAGCGATCTAAGACAAAGGGATACCCTAGCATGCATCCTCATTAATCTGGCCCTGAAGAAAGTGATTCGCGATACAGATGCAAATGCGAAAGGCATCATCCTCTTCAAGTCCATCAAACTGCTGGCTTACCGTGACGATATTGACATAATAGGAAGAACAACCCGAGATGTACAGTCTACCTTCATCCAGATCGAGCAGGCGGCGCGAGATCTTGGGCTGCACATTAATGAAGGCAAGACGAAGTACATGATGGCAATGTCAGCACCAAAAACCAAAGAACCAACAACATCGAATCGCACTGGTCAAACGAAAACAAGAGACTGAACTTTGAGAGTATTGAAAATTTCTCCTATCTAGTGTCAAAAATTACTACCGTAAACAGCTCTGACGCTAAATCCGCGCATGGTTGTTGGCTGCCAACAGAGCCTATTTTAGCTTACAAAAACTGTTTCGCTCGAAACGTCTTACCATAGGGTCAAAGCTCTTACTGTACAACACTATGATCTTGCCAGTCCTTATGTATTCTACGAAGACTTGGGTTCTCAGCAAAAAGAATTGCGAACTCTTGGCCACGTTTGAAAGAAGAATCCTCCGAAGAATTTTTGGCCCCCTACGTGAGGACTGACGATTCCGTAGCCTACATACGACGAAATCCATGAGCGATACCACGACCGTCAAGTTGTGGATAAAATCCGGCTGAACAGGTTGCGATGGGCGGGTCACCTAATCCGTATGGATGATGATGATCCAGCCCGGAAAGCCTATAAGGGGAATATCTATGGTAGAAAAAGAAGACGGGGAAGACCCTGCCTGAGATGGAACGATGGCGTAGGTCAGGACGCCAGACAGCTTTTAGGGATATCGAATTGGTGGACCTCGGCGCAAAACCGGGATGTCTGGAGTTCCTTATTAAGGCAGGCCTAAACTGGAGACCGGTTGTTGCGCCGTTGATGATGATGATAATGATCAATTATTTGATAGCGCCGGTTATATATTATCCGTTCGAGAACTTTGCCTATTGTATTCAGAAAACGAATTGGTCTGTAGGATCTTGGTTTGCCTACCGGCCTAGCTGGTTTCAGTATTAATATAAGTTTTTGTAATTTCCACTCCGCGGTGAAAGATCCTTCCTTTAGATAGTCTGTTATTAACTATGTGAAAATTCTTGGTGCCATTCTTATTGCCAGTTTCAGTGCCTTGTTGGGGATGCGATCATTACCGGGGGCGGCGTTATTCTAGTTTTACTGCTTCCAGAACTTCGCCTATGGTTACTGAGGGGATATCTTCCGCACTTAGTGATATGGTAAGAAATCTTGTTTCCAGATGTTGGGGAAATAGGTCGAAAGGATCGATATCCTGTGCCTCGCACAGGGTAAGTTTCTTCATTTTGTTATCGCTCGTGTCGACCTAGACAATTGCAATTATCCTTCATTCCTGTCAGATTGCTAATCTGTCTGTCAATCACTCAGATTTCACTTGAAAATAGTTGTGCGACAATATGTGAGTGTTGGTTAATCTCAATTCCCAAAAAAACAAAATAATCTCATCTGTTGGTGACGGCGAATGGAGCACGTCTTCTGTTTCATTTTTGGAAGTTGAGGATTCTGAAAGGTGCTACACCACCCAAACAAATTCTTGATGGGAAACTATTACTCTCAAGTTTCAGGGAAACTACCAACCTTTTCGAGCATCAAAATTTTCCCAACATAATGAGAGTCACTTCTATTACCTCCTGAAAATTCGCCAGAATTTCCCTTACTAAATTTCAACTGGCAGCAAATTAATTACATGGGAAACCAACGAGCTTAATTCTATAATAAATTCACTGTAAACGGTTTCAGAAGGCGGCACAAGGAGCGTGTCCTCCTTACAAGTCAGAAGCAAACTTCAAAATAACACAAGTCATTCTGCTGATCTTAAGTGTGCACTAATTGATAGATAATTATTACCTCATTTGAGGGAAATTCTGACACCGTTACACCCCCGCCATTGCCGCCCCAATCGCTTGCACATACGAGCACACGTCAACTTACGAAACTTCTGTTCCTTAGAAAGTTCCTATCTTCCCGTATTTGACCTGATTACGTTATGAACTTTGACTTGTGCACTGGCCAGGTACCGGCCTGTATCGTTGTACAAAAGGCCAAAGTATGTTGCTGCCTTCTGGCCAGCTTCCAATTTTGTTGGCATGTTGGCAAGCTGGTTGTGTACTACTTTCCAATATCTTGCCTACGTTCCGGAACGCTATGGGGTGGCTCCTCCGCCCCTGAAACATTGTGAAACATTTTCTATCGGAAAGTTAAGTACAACTTTGTCGGAGAATGCGAGCAAGTAAGACGTCGGAAATTGAAAAGTGAAGACTTCAAGAGGGTGTGTTTAGAGAGGGCAAAGCGCCCCAGGTCATGTACGTGCCTTTGTTTAGATATGGTTTGTAAACTTTTCGCAAGCCATTCATTTGAGGTGTGTTCTAGATAATTCCTGATGGGGGTAAACAGGAAGAGTACTCTTCTGGATTAATGTGAGGTTTTAAGGAAAAGTGCAAATCAACTGGTAGATTTTCCGGACCCGACACGTACAAGGAGCGCAGATTTAATCCACTTTTTTAATTTCAATTGAATTTGAAAAGTTTTATCAGCATTGATTTGATTGGGTTGATTGTGCAGCAACAACAGGATTCAGGTTATTGAAAACGATAATCAACTTTCAATTCTTCTTATTTAATCTGCATTTTGGCAGGCAGGGCGCAGAGGGTCGACAGAGAAGTATAGAGGGTAGCATTTCGGAAGATTAACCGGACTGATTTCGGAATGCTGCTCATATAAATATGAATTTCTTTGGGCTCTTCTTGTATTGCACGATTTATAGCAGGTTTGAAATGTGAACACACTCCCGAATACCAAACAGAGAAACCACAACCACGGCTGCAGAAAGGATGTAGCCTTCTTGGATTCCAATTGGCGTGGATAATGGGAAGGATAGCTGTTGGTGAAATTTCCTTTAACATTGCTGTTCAAGAAGAAAGCTGTCACTTAGCCATTTTCATAGATTTACGACAGGCTCATATTTGCAGATGGATTGTAACATTTTTGAAGGTTTTGTGTAAAACAAAACCTTATTCAAATCGGTTTATTTTCTGCCCGCCTGTCTGTCCGACCGTCTGTCTGTCTTTTTTTAGGGTTTGGAAATCTTCAAAAAAATCTGGTCTTGGCGCGCCAGAGTGCGAGCTTTTACCCACTGAAACCACCCCGACTCAACCCTACCCCGTGGAATCACCTTTAGATATTACATCACTTTTTTCACCTGCGATAAGGGAGAGGTGGACCTGGTGGTACAAATGTTCATCATCTCGGTTGCCAGGATATCAATCGGCATCATTCCCGAGAAGACAAACGCTGCATCATCTGAAACAGTTCTAAACACACCCTTAAGACTGCTCTTCTGCAGACCGTGCTCACTTTATGTGTCCTCCGAAGTTCGGCATCATACTTGGCAGAGCCATACTCGTGGTGGATGCTTTTTCGTAAGTATGTTCTATGCGCTGCTTAAAATTGAGTTTTCTGCCCATCATCACCCTCAAGTGTTTGATGGCCGACATGGAAATGATGATAAGATTTCCGATTCGAATGCAGGCGTAATTTCTCTTCCGGCGCTAAGTGATGAGGATCGCTTCCGCCTTTTCCTTCGCGAAGGCCAGTCTAGCACTCTCTAACCAAGCCTTAATAGCACTGATTGCTTCGCTTGAATACAACTCAGCATCCCCGACATGCTTTGCGACCATAACCAGTACTATATCGTTGGCGCAACCCACCACCGTAACACGCTCCGGAACCGGAAGGTTAACTACTTCATTATGCATGATATTCCACAGTAGTGGACCCAGTACAGAGCCCAGTGGGACACCCGTGGAGATAATTTACTCCTCGGATCCATCATCGCTATTATACTAGAGTGTCTGCTCTTACTCTCTATCGACAATAGCGGCGAGGTAAGTGGGAACACCAATCGTTGCCAGAGACTTTCGCATAAAATTGCAATTGGCCGAGTTGAAAGCATTTCTCGCATCCAGGCTCACCACCACACAATATTTGCTGGTACAACCTCTTCCGTGAATAGTATTTTTGGCGAAGACAGTAACCATTTTGATGGCTTCAATAGTTGATCTGGCTTTACAAAACCCACACTGCCTATCGGAAAAGCCCCCTTGACTTTTCACGACTGGGAGTAATCTATTATAAATTTCCCACTCCAACATGTTCCCCATAGTGTCTAGAAGACATATGGATCTATATGAGGACGGTTCCTCAGGAGGTTTACCAACCTTAGGCAGCAGCACCAGCTTGTGCCGCTTCCATGGAGCAGGCAAGATACACCCGGCCATGCAAGTTTGACGACCTTATTCGGTATGCCGTCTAGACCCGGGGCTTCAAATAATAATAATAATCGTTGGGGGAACAATCCAACTGGATCAGGGCCTTGAAGTGTGTTAGAGCACTTCGTTCAAAACCGTAACGGTACATTACAGGGTAGCCTGTAGGAGGCAATGCGGTCAGCATTGTACTCGCCCGAGATTATTACTCTGATTTGACTCAGGTACTCATTCACAGCTGAGTCGACTGGTATCCGACGTCAAATCACGATACATCCCCTTGTTACCAGGAGGATTTGAACCGCGATTTTCCGTACGACAGCTTTGTGCTCTAACCAATCAACTATCCGGACCCGGGGCTTTGCTGTCGTCTATTCGGCTGCGGATCTCCAGGAGCTCGTCCTTGGTGGCTGGCGGTGCGAATCCAGTGTCGGGTTGTTTCCGGTGGCTACGCCCTCTTGATCTGGTAGCTGGTTTCTAACAAGATTTTGATTATGAGATTCCGGCCCAAGTTAAGAAGCGTCACCAATGTCGAGCGCTATGCTTCAACGGAGATTTCCGATATAGTGGAGAAGGTTGCTTTCTATGACCTATTCAATGCAGTTTGGAGGAGGCTTCCTAAAGGTTACATAGTGATCGTAATGAATGATCTGAATGCCAAGATAAGTCTAAGAACACCTCGCCCGAACATGTGATGGAGAAAAACGGTCTTAGTGACCGTAACGGTGGTAGGAGGTTTGTAAATTTCCGCAGCTTTCGCCGCATTATCATTAGTGGCATATTGTTCGAGCATAGATCATGCCATAAGAGAACGTACGAGCAATCAGATTGACCACTTTGCGATGAGCAACAAATTTATGATCTTCTGGATGTGAGTAACAAGAGAGGCACTGACATCTACTTCGAATGGGATCATCACTTGTGGACCGCTTGCCTACGAATACGCGTTGCTTTCGATGTTTCTAGGCTCTGTTGGCTAACAACAGAGGCTATTTCTGTATACAGAAACTGTTTCGATCGAAACGTATCACCATAGAATCAAAGCTCTTACTATACAAGACTATGATCTTGCCAGTCTTCATGTATTCCTCGGAGACTTGTGTTCTCAGCAAGAAAAATTGCGAACTCGTGGCCGCGTTTCCTCCGAAGAATTTTTGGTTAGCTATATTAGAGTAGATGATTTCCTAGCATACATAACGGCGAAATCTATGTCTATGAGAGGTGCCACGGTCGTCTGCTTGTGGACAAATCCGGCTCAACAGGTTGCGGTGGGCGGGTCACTTAATCCGTGCCTGAGATGGAACGATCGTGTAGGTCAGGACGCCAGACAGCTTTTAGGGATATCGAATTGGTGAATCTCGGCGAAAACCGGGGTGCCTGGAATTCCTTATTAAGGCAGGCCTAGACCGGATACCAGTTGTTGCGCCGTTGATGATGAAGAGTCCAAGCTAAGGGTGTATTCCTAAGCAAATTTGCTAGCTGGTTCACTGGAAATTCTTCTATTGAGATTATGATTATGTAGGAAGAACAAGGACTAACGGTTTCGTCCATGGCAGAGGCCGCTCTTCAGATGCTGCCTCACCTCTGCCGTGGGAGCAGCATGATCGAAAGTGGCAACAGTTGGAAGAGCGTTCCTTTATATAATCGCCAAAACACGACAATGTTGGGAATTATATTGAAGTTAAACCGCCAATAGTTTGAGTCTAAGCTAGCCTAAAGCTTGGTTATTGTTTAGGATATGGGGGATCATAAGTCCGCATCCACATGATGATGGACCGGACCAAATGGAGAGCAACTTACTCCCACGTTTGTGGATGTGAACTTAGGATCCCCCATACATCAAAGAATAACCTAGCTTTAGCCAAGCTTAGGCTCAAACTATAGGCGGTTTAACTTCAATATAATTCGCAACATTGTCGTGTTTTTGCGATTTTATAAAAGAGCGTTTTCCCAGCTGTTGCTACTTTTGATGACGCTGCTTCCAGGGCAGAGGTGAGGCATCGTCTGAAGACTTGCCTGTGCTCTCGATGAAACCGTTAGGCCTTGTTTTTTGAATATTTTGGTACTATGCCCCGAAGGAGGAGTCCATGGACCAGAAAACGTAGAAGTAAGTTGCTCTCCATTTTGGTCGGTCCAACATCATGTGAATGTGGACTTAGGATCTCCCATATCCCAAACAATATGATTTTGTAGGCTTTTCGGGAAGGCCTGGCGAGAGCTGAAGCACATTTCGACCAATCGAGAGCGGGAAAAATTCCAAAAATATTCACTGGAAAACTAGCCAATCTTCAGAAAAAGGGAGAGTATGCGGTAGGATCTGATGTGTCTATAGCACAAGGTGGGAGAAAGCAGTCGATTCCCTGTACTCAAAAAGTATCATTGAATAACAAGTACACATTAAAGTAATAACTCTACTATATTCAAATATAGTCCCTAACTACATTGCAGCTAGATGCTTGCATAAAAAAAACGCAAAGCCTTTCATACATGAAGTACGTAGCTTTCAGCGTGCTTCAAACGCAATGTATCATCCAAAAGATTTACAGCGGGAATCAACCTAATTTGATCCAGCAACATTCAATGCTTGAACAAAAATACCGACAAAGCCTTGGACTGAAACTATCCCGTAGCCAACACTCAGATTAAAACCACCAATTCAACAAAACATTTTAGTATAAATTAAGCCGATCAATATTCGCATTGCAACAAAATCCATCCGTCTCCGTCATTCGCCCATTCACCCTCAATTGTAGTTGTGCTCCCCGAACGCCATTGATACCAACCGAAAGTAATCCTGCTCAACACCCATGATTTATGTTCAATAACGTTTGTTATTAATTTCAAAATGAAATACTTGCAAGTAAGTAAATCCCAGCTTTATTCATGCAGTTGTAGCGTGCCACAATCCTTTCTGGGTTGTGTATTAAATTTCATTCAAAATTCAGTTTCCTGTCAATTTCAGTTAGTGCGGATGGACAATCAGGGACTCAGTTTTATCCGGGCTAATATAGAGTACGTCTACGTCCTGTGCACTACCCCATTCAACATTGATAGCAGGATACCTCGCATGGAGCCTTTGAATTCCGTTAACCCGTTATACATATATTGGAGTAGTAAGATTATTAGCTCTGGATGAGAGTGAGACATTTAGGGAAGAGGGACCGATTTTCGGATTTGTATAATCTTTAAACTCTGAGGATTGTCCCATCCAAATATTGAATCCCTTCCCAATCTTCTTTTGAAAAGTTGACAGAAAAAGTGACTCTCTTTCAGCTTGTTAGCTCCATTAATAATCTTCTTTCATAAAAATGGTTTGAATAGGGAACCTTACCTTTCAATTCACCATCAATTTGGTACCAGCTTACCTGATTAGCAAACGTCCTCGTACTTCAACTCTCTTTTTGTTGCGGTGGAGCACGTTCCAGAGTCGATTACATCATCCGTCAGACAGTACGGTTGAAAGCATTGGATTTTGTTTCACTGATCATCCGCTTTGTACTAAAATAGTGCCAAAAAGTCGGGGATTTAATCTGAGGAAGACTCTTCAGGGGATTTGTGGAGTTTCAATAATAAAACCGATTTAACTCTTTCCATAGTCCAGAAAAAGGTTCGATTCAGTCAGTTGTTAGCTTGAGGGATCTGTTCAAAATCCTATCCAATCTTTGAATTTTGAACCTTGAAAACTCGACACTATTCTCCATCTGTTGAAGCAAAAGAATGGTTACTATTTCCAACAGGAGTCCAAAAGTTGGAAATAGCTTGAATTTTTGACGAACTAATTTTCATCTTGACTTCTAGTAAAACCTTCATTATCGAAATAGCGTATCTCTAATGTTGAAGTTTGTTGGCCGATAATGTGAGGGTATTGATGAAACCTAGTCTTGCCTACAGAAAGTACACATTTTCTACTTTCACACTAGGCCCCACCAAAGTAACTTGTCCAGATCCGAGAAAGCGTCGACTTGTTTGTTCCGTGGAACACACGTTGAAATCAGTCAACAAATTTATTTTAACATTCGATCGCTGTTGCTTTATCTGCATTTATCAATTCAAAAACTGCCTCCCCTTTGCGTCGTACCTTTTATCATTTTATTTTGACAAGCTAATACTGAACTACTCTTCCAGTGCAAAGCTTGGTCTTATGTAGATTTACTCATTCGATGGAGACATCCTGTTTCCAAGCCATTGTCTGCCTTTGTTGATGGAATCGCCCATGCCATTAGTAGCCTTCAGAAGCAAAGAGGGCACCTTCCCGTGCTTCGATGTCTTTTGAGCTTACCAGTGTTCACTTATCAAAGTCATCGGAAGAAGTAGTAGTCAGACTGAAAGATGTCTGGATTGGAGACTCATCATCATCATCAACGGCGCAACAACCGGTGTCCGATCTAGGCCTGCCTTAATAAGGAACTCCAGACATCCCGATTTTGCGCCGACGCCCACCAATTCGACATCCTTAAAAGTTGCCTGGTGTCCTGGCCTACGCCACCGCTTCATCTCAGGACTAGATATTGGATGTGGTAAAAGTTCGATTAGTTAGAATTCTGAAATTTTTTTTCTTGGATTAACTGACGATAAAGATTTTGCCTTATTACAAAAGTATGCGCTTTCGATCGGTCAATTTGGATTTTTCTCAGCCCAGCTCTGTATATATCCTACCCACCAAATTCACGATATTTTAGATTTCTCATCAGACTTACGATGGGAGAATCGGTTTCATTTTTTTACTGGCTGCAACATTTGTTCCGGATCTCACCTCTGAATTGGTTGGAATTGGATTGCCCAGCTTAGACCTAACTCAAGATTTTTTTGCCCTGGATATAATTCGTACTTTTATCGTGCTTGCGAATATATGTAAGGAAACAACCAACACTTGGTCAAAACTTTCGGTCCCAGTGCCTTTTCTGTAGTGCTGAGACAATGTCTGCTGAGTTATCTCTGTCCGTCTGTCTAAGATGTGTCGTAAAAAATACCTAAAGCACTCCGGTTTCAACTAGCCAATCTCAGCAAAAACGAACTTTTCCAAGATCTATTTACTTTTTCCAAAGAATCTAAGACCATGGTAACCAAATTCAATAAAAACGAAATTTCCATCCTGAGTAAAAAACTCTGAGCGAAGTCCAACCATAAAATTAAATTAAACATATATTTCCCGTGCTTTTATACGGGATCCAAGACAAAGTCTGACCCACCGGGTAAGCATCAACTCCAGGCAAGAATCCACCTCTATTGAAAACCAATCCTTCCGGCAAATCGCGTCCTTCAGACTACATCGGACCTGAGGGGAACGATATCAATACATTTGTGGGCAAGGGTAAACCAAAGTGGCAGCGGTTATTTGACGACCACAAGTCATTAACTCAGTAAGTCAGTAGCTGACATATGTTTGTCGAACAACTAACCATTTGATGAGGATCGTTGGCAGACAGACACTAGCTCGAAAGAGGAATGCGAATTATTGATTATAGAATTTGTTTTTCATATATACTTCAGAAAATTGATTAACTGGCATAATTTGTATTATTTTTCCCGGGTGCTATGATAGCCTTGAACATTTAAATCGATCGCTGTACGTTAAATAATGATTAAAAGTCTCAAAACTTTACTAAAGTAACGCTGTCATCATCATCATCATCAAACGGCGTACTAACCAGTGTCCGCTCTAGGCCTGCCCTAATAAGGAACTCCAAACATCTCGGTTTTGGGCCGAGGTCCACCAATTCGATAACCCTAAAAGCTGCCTGGCGTCCTGACCTACGCCATCGCTTCATCTCAGCCAGGATCTGTCTCGTCTTCTTTTTCTACCATAGATATTGCCCTTATAGACTTTCCGGGCTGGATCATTCTCATCCATACGGATTAAGTGACCCGCCCACCGTAACCTATTTTTTATCCACAACCGGACGCTAATGGTATCACTCATTGATTTCGTCGTTATGTAGGCTACGGAATCGTCCATCCTCATGTAGGGGGCCAAAAATTCTTCGGAGGATTCTTCTCTCGAACGCGGCCAAGAGTTCGCAATTCTTCTTGTTAAGAACTCAAGTCTCCGAGGAATACGTGAGGACAGGCAGGATCATTATCTTGTACAGTTGTAGAGTTTTGACCCTATGGTGAGACGTTTCGAGCGGAACAGTTTCTGTAAACTGAAATAGGCTCTGTTGGCTACCAACAACCGTGCGCGGATTTCATCATCGTAGCTGTTATCGGTTGTGATTTTCGACCCTAGAAAGGAGAAATTATCAACGGTCTCCAAGTTGTAGTCTCCTATCTTTATTCTTCCCGTTTGACCAGTGCGATTTGATGTTGTTGGTTGGTTGGTTTTTGGTGCTGACGTTGCCACCATATACTTTGTGTTGCTTTCATTGATGTGCAGCCCAAAATCTCGCGCCCCCTGATCGATCTGGATGAAGGCAATTTGTACGAAAGCATAGGCCAGTAGTTGGGTGGACTTAAAGAGAATCTTTCCCATTGCATTTACCGCAGCATCACGGATCACTTTCTCCAGGACCAGGTTAAAGAAAACACATGAAATGGCATCCCCTTGTCGTAGACCGTTGTTGATTATGAATGATCTTGAGAGCGATACTGCTGCTTTTATTTGGCCTCGCACATTGCTCAGGGTAAGCCTAGTCGGTCTTATCAATTTCGTCGGGATACCGAATTCTCTCATGGCCATGTACATTACCCTGAATATGCTCTCATAGTCGGCTTAGACGGCTTTAAAGTCGATGAATAGATGGTGTAACAATTTTTCCATCGCTTACCGCAGAGAGAAAATCTGATCTGTCTGACATGGTGGTTTTATATGCTGGGACTCTTTCCCATTGAAACACCGCATATACCAGGTATGAGCAAACGCTAGCCCAGGCACAGTCTATGAACACATATTTACACTTTAAATGGAACTAGAGGTCTTGTGGGAACAGTATAACGCAAATCGACTATATTCTCATAAGACTCCGAGATTTTACCACCGCCATTGTTTGCAATGCCGTTCTCTATGAGACCATCGAACCTCAACATCGGCCATTGATTGATCCTGCGAATCAAGCCACCGACAGAGGTCTGTATCGACTTGCCAAAAGCCGAAAAGAACATACCAGGATATAGAACACTTCTGTTGTGTTAATGACAAGAACGATACTTTGGGGCGGAAATATTTCGAGCAGATTTCAACTCTCGCTCATCCTCCACTTCCACAATCATTCCACATTTTTAGCAGTTCCACCTATCAGGACGACTGAAGTCGAGGAAGCGATAAAACGAATGAAGTCGGGGAAGCCACAGGACCTGACGGCATCGCATTTGAGCTCTGGAAAACGGAAAGCTGGAACCCAACACTGTGGTTCAGTGAATTCTTTAATGGGGTTATTCAGGAAGGAATAACACTATCTGGCTGGCAAGAAAGTACCACAGTTCCAATATGGAAAAAGAACGGTTGTCTAGCAAATTACCGTCCGATCCGGTTACTTTTCAATACCATGAAGATTTTTGAACAAATTCTTGACAACTATATTTGCGAAATCGTTGAAATAACCGTGAATCAAACCGGATTTGTCAAGAACTGCGCAACTACTGACGCAATATATGATACGCGGTAACACATGGAGAAACACCGTGAGAAGCATCGCCCTCTTTTTGACTGTGTACCCACGAACTCATTAGGTATGCTCTATAACACTTGGTACCAGAAGAACTCGTGCGAAAAGTAAAGTTCGAAGTTTGGCGGGTGTATCAAAACCGCATCGTGTCTCTACTGGTGTTCATCAACGCTCTCTCATCACTCTTTGTTTGCGTCCAGCTGTCACACGGGACATCCAATGTCCAGCGCCCTATACACTGCTTTATGTAGATGATGTTTTCCTAGCATCTATTATAATATCAAAAACGATCTCGAGTAACTTGTCCAAAAATGGAATGATCGTCCCATTCAATACGGTCTCAGATTGAATCCGCATAAAACTGAATTTTTGACTACCGATCACCATGAAATAGGTAAAGTCACTGTCAGCGGCAATGACCTGCCCAGAGTTGAGTGATTTAAATATGTCGGGTTAATGCTATCAGCCAATGAAGAACTGCGTTATGAAATACATAAAGTGGCGTTCTACAATTGGTGTTCTTTGTGATCGGCGTATCAACGAACGTCTCAAATCGAAAATTTACCGCAATTTCGTCCATCCTGTCGCCCTTTATCGTTCTGAGTGTTGGTCGACTATAAAAAACAATGAACGGCGTCTTGCGGTAATGAAGACGAAGATGTTGCATTCGACTAGTGGTGTGACACGTTTTGATCACATCCGCGATCGATATGGGGTTGCAACGATCGCGAAAAAACTTCGAGAAAGGCGTCTTCGATGGTATGGTAGAATTCACTTGCCAATATTCTGAACATCAAAGTCTACGGTAAACGATCAAAAGGTTGGCCGAAACAATGATGGCTTGATACGTTGGGTGGGGATTTAAAAGTCTTGCGATTGTAGCCAGATCAGGCATTTGATAGAACCAAATGGCGAAACCGATCACGACGGGCTGCCCCGCCTGTGAACGGGACAAAGGCTGAAGAAAAAGAAGAACCTAATCTCCCTAACTGAACTGCAAAGGTTGATTTTTCTTAGGAGGCTAAAATTACATATTATATCACTTGAGGGATGCCCTCAAGGACATATATCATTAGAAGTTTCGTCGTTTCGAAGAGGTAACTCATTAGACGCTGCCTCACCTCTGAAATCCTACGGATTATTCTGGAGTAGCTACAAGTCGTCCTGCCAACTTCACACTATTTCGCGACTGCGGCTAGCTTTTTCATGTTCAAATGTGTATGCGAAACTTTATGTAGGAATGTAGTGGTTACTTCAAAAGGGCGTCCAGAACGTTCAGCGTCACTTACACCATACGGCCACTTCGAAAATTGTGAAACCACTTATTAATTATTCTACCCGAAGATGCAGAGTTTATCTAACTTTTCTTTAATCTTCTGAGGCGTTTTGGCTTTCATAAAGTAATGTTTTATCACCACACGAAATCCCTTTTCGTCAATGTTTTGAAAACACCTCGACTTCCTCGCTTAAAATGAATGCCAATAACAAAGGAATAGACTGATCTGATAGAAACTATGTGTGTGTTCTTCCGAGATATGCGACTAACTAAACATGACCTCGATATGCGCCCGTAGTGCCATCTCTCTGACTTTGCACGGACTTTTCAAACGACCTTCGTACACATTCAAAGCAATAGAATGAACCTCGAAGACGAAGATTGGTGTCAAATCTTTTGATTTACATGAGGTTTTTTGGCGCTAAAAACCCAAAATTTTAAAAATGGCCGCCATTTGTTCATTTTTGGGCGAAATTTTATGATTGTGATTCATTCTATAGAGAATTTTATGCTGATTCAAACCTGGTTTTTTGCTTTTTTTCAGATGTTTCAGTGACAGGAAATCTTCCACCCCGTCAATTTTTGACGTTTTATTAAAAAAATCTGTAGGAACCAAAAAACAGTCTGGAAAATTTCGTAAAACTTTTTTTTTAACCTTTAACATTATGATAATATGTATAGGTTAAATATCCGCTTGGGTCGCCAAGGGAGATATCCCATTTACAGTTAATTCCCAAACATTGTAAACATTATTGAGTGCACCTGCATAACGGATGCACAAACGAGCGAGCATCATAGGTATTTAAGGTAGCATAAAGGATTAGTCTAGGTAGTCTAGTTGGAACTGTACGAGGATTAAGATCAATAAAATATATTAAATTAATAATCTCAAGTGTTATTAATTTTAGTTATATACATCAAATTTCATCAAAATATCTGTCTTTTTTCTCAAAATATAAACCGTTTGAAAAAAATAAAAAATTCAAAATTTGAACCTCTCACGTCCTCTTACGCAATTACCAAAGTTTTGAGGGTGCAGATAAATATGCATATTTGGGTAGCCTTGTTTTTACTAATTTGCCGAACCAGAAGTTTCTTGACGCTCCTTGCTGAATTTTGATTTTAAATATGTATCTTCTGTAATTCATGCATTAGTCTAGGAATTCTATGGTCCTCGTAATAATCGACGCTCCTACAGCAATAGGCGCTTTTCCCCTAAAAGCAAGTACAGTGAGCATCCCCATCTAGCTATCATGCATGCGTCCTTTACCCGTTCAAATGTCGTGAAATACAGTTTGCACTTTGTGTACGGAAAAAGGAAAATGAAAAGCTAAAAGCAAATATAGGACCAGTTCTACATCACATTTTAATTAAACGCAAACACAAAGGGCCGGACAGCCAATTTTAGTGCAGCTGTACCGGCAAAAGAGTGATTTCCGGTCAATTTGCACAATAATTTTGTCCAATTAGATCGATTAAAAGCAGCAGGACCCCTCCAGGCAATTTACGCCAATATCGACCACGTCCAGCCAACATATGTATGTAGACTCTGATGTTCACATATCAAATAAATCAGAGAGGAGCCGTGCATTGTGTAATCGCTAAATCACAGCAAATTGGAATTTCATGTCCTTTCCATGCTTTAATTTATTGCTGGAATTTCAATTCGAACCTGATGGAATTTAATAATAGAGTGGAAGCGATGCGGGAATTCTTCATTAAGTTTGGATGTAAAAGTTTCCAGGAATATGTTAAACATCTGGCGTTCACGGGAGCAGGTTGTTGTTACTCGTTGTTTCTGCTTTTTGTAAAAAAGAAACTTAACGAAGTTGGTTTGCTGTCTGTTCGTCTGTCTGTCTGCTTCAATTCAGTGCCCATCCCGGAACTATGAAGCCCTATACATGTAATGGGTGTCATTATTTCACGTCTAGGTTAAGGGAGTTCTCCATTCTTGCAAAAAGGGGGGGTACACCTTACCTTCTGAAGATAGCCTTGTTTGTACCAAACGGTTAATTAGTACATTTTTCAATATGTCTTAATTCTGATGTTAGTTTAAAACAAGTCGGGAAACCGGAAGCTGGACGCTTCAGGTATGAAAGGTTTTGTGTATTTCTTTTGTAATAATATATCAGTTGAGAGTGCATTTATTTTATTAGTACGTAGCACGTAGTATATGTATATACTATGTGAGAATATCCACATTCAGTCTTGAATTTGCAAAGAAGTGATAACTTTGATCTATTGTAACTTTGTTACTAATGGCGAGGTTTCCACCAATCATGCTCTATGTCCTGATGATGATCGTAGAATGAACTTAAGGGGGGTTCTGCAGTCAATTACTAAAGATTATAGTAGCATACTTTTTACAGTTTTATTTGAACATATACCGGTATGGAGGGTATTTTGGAGCCTAGGCACCATGTAGTGGCAGCCCTTAATTTGAGATATTCATATTTTTCGATTGGGTAGTTTCTGATAGTGGGTCCGTAAAAGAAATTATCACTTTCGAAACCCCACACTCCCCACTTTTCCAACAAATGTCAAAACTAAAACCAACTTCAAAAAGCACCAACCGAGACCTTTCATTTGATACCTCACATGACTATATTTGATGAAACAAATGTACATCCCCCTTTTGCATCTATGGGGACCACCCCCCTCTTAAATTCGATGTACAATTATGTAACTCACTGTATGCATGAGCGTTCACAGTTCCCACCTTTCTACCAAATTTGGTGTGAACCGCTACAACCGCCTCCGTGAAAAATGCGTGTGACGGACAGACAGGCAAACAAACAGACAAATCAGCTCCACAAATGAAATCCCAAGAAATGGGAGCAAATGTTTGAACAACAGTGAAGCCAAGGAAGTAGATAAAAACAAGGAGGTCCCCTCCAGATGCAACTGTTATCGAAAGCAGGGATGATCTCTCTTACGCTTAGATTCTGCGGAAGGTCAGGGGAGATCCGACGCTGAAGGACAATGTCACACGGATCAGAAGAACGCAGAAGTGGAATTACCCCTAAAGCTTTGGAAGACGCAGGACGAAACGACGCTGAACTACCAGTACTTGGTTGGTAGATCCTTACGTGAGGAAGTTTCGGTCAGGCAGTTAACCCACGAGATAACTGTGGAGTGTAAGGACCTGGACGAGATCACGACGAAGGAGGATATATGGAGAGAACTGGTGCGGCAATTTCAAATTCCAGACGGAAATGTCGATGCAATAAAAAATGTACGGTGGCACGCTAACGGCAATCATTAACTTGCCAGCTGTTTAGGCAAACAAGTTGCTGGATGCTGACAAAGTGAAGATCGGGTGGGTTGTCTGTAGGATTCGGGAGAGAATATCTCCTGGTATGAGTTTTAAATTTCTAGCCACAAAGCCAGATCTTGCACAAGCAAGCACGGTAGGTCTGACCGTGCGACGAAAACGGACACTTGGCACGAAATTGTGAGAAAGACCCTACATGCATGTTGTGTAAAGATGCAGGGTTTGGTGATACGGGTCCCGCAGCAGAAAGCGGAAAATGCCCGTTGTCTAGGGGGAACCAAAATGCAAAGAATAAATGAGATTTAATCAGATAAACCTCAACCATTGTGAGGCCGCACACGATATTTTGAGCCAGTCATTCCAAGAGCTCGATGTGGACGTGGTGAGTATTAGCGAACCATTCAGAGGAAAAAATGGTATGGGCCACCGACAAAAGTGGAAAGAGCGCAGTTTGGACCCGTTTGAAGAAATAATCGCAACGCCTGGATATGGGATCGTAAAAGCTAAAATGAACGGTGTTCATGTCTATAGCTGCTACGCTCTGCCAAGTGCAACAAACGTGGAATATGAGCGAATGATGCATGAACTGGCATTAGACGCAAGTGTACGATCCCCAATTGTCATCGGAGAAGACTTCAACGCGTGGTCTACCGAATGGGGAAGCATAGTTTCTAACAACAGCGAACGCATATTGCCGGAAGCTTTTTCTTCGCTGGAGATTGTTCTTGCTAATTTCGGAAGTACCCACACCTTCCGAAAAGGTAGGATAAGTTCAGTGGTAGATATTACCTTCGTAAGCAGTGCATTGATGAGGGACATTTCCTGGCTATTTAGTGAACACTACACACATAGCTACCATCACGCTATACTGTTTATTGTAGTGGAGAACAGGAGAATGGATCATCCAAAAGACATAAAGTCATGCCGGACGAAGCAGTGGAGTTCAAAGATGTTTGACGCGGAAATGTTTGCTGAGATATTTAGGGATAGTTTTACACCTGCAGGTACATCGAGCGAAAAATCTAAGCAAATTGTCAGAAACACAATCGCATCCTATGATGCCTTTATGCCAGGGCGCAGAAATGACGCTCACAGATTATCGAAACCGTGGTGGAATGACAAAGTCGGACAACTGCGTGCGATATGCCTGCAAGCGTGAAGAAACTACCAACGTGCAGATGATGGACAGCAAATTGCACAGAAGAAGGCAAGGTACAAAACTAGTCGAAGAGAGTTACGGACGGCAATCCGTGAAAGTTAACAAAATTCCTTGAAAGAATTCTGCGAAGGGGCCGACATCAACCCGTAGAGAGTAGCCTACAGAGCGGTAATGACTACGTTGAAAGGAAGCAGGACCCCGCAGATAAAGTGCCCAGTTTTATTGCGAAGAATAGTGACCACTCTATTCCTACAGCAAAGCAAATGAAATATTACGGTCGAAAAAGAGCATCCCACAACGGTTATCCCAAGTATCACAGAGGATGAACTTACCGTTGCCTGCGAAAAAGTAGGCACTAAAAAGCACCCGCGCTGGACGGAATACTGAACGTGGCCGCCGCCTTCAAGGCGACAAAATCAAGACAGGAGTGGTTCGTCTTCACTTTTAATACTTGCTTGGAAGAGGGCACCTTCCTGACCCAGTAGAGAGCCATCGTCGTTGCGGCCCATTTGTTTGCTGGACAGTACTGGAAAGTTGTTGGAGCGTATTATATGCAACAGGCTGTTTCCAATTGTAGAGGAAGCAGGAGGCATGCCCACACTACAATATGGTTTTCGCGCCGGCGATGCCATCAACGCAATAGTCATCTGGCAGAAGAAGCAATTGCAGGTATAAGGTGGCAGGGCGGTACCAAAAAATGCTGTGCCATCATCACCCTTGTCGTGAGGAATGCTTTCAACTCAGCGCAATGGCAGCATATAATAAGATCCTTAAACCAGCTGAATGTTCCCTCGTATATTCAGCTAATAAACAGGAATTATTTCGTGGATAGAAAGCTCCTCTATGACACCGACGTAAGCCCAGTTGAATATTTGATAACTGGCGGAGTGCCTAATAGATCAATGATGGGTCCACTACTCCGGAACGTAATGTACGACCATCTGCTGCGCATCAAACTTCCGCGACAAGCTACCCTTATCGGCTATGCAGACAACATCGCAATTTTTATAGTGGACAAACACCTGGAGGATGATATCAGGGTATGTGAGACATCGGTTAGGCTGATAAAGGATTGGTTGGTATCACATAGATTAGATTTAGCTGAACACAACACTGAGGCTGTGCTGGCCAGCAGCCGTAAATTGAAAGAAATGCTATGGTTTCGTATGGGGCCGCATATGATAGAGTCCAAGCCGTCAGATGAAGCGGCTTTCGTAGTCGCGGGAATGGTGCCCATTCATATTTTGGCTGAGAAGATCCGTACACTATACAATTGGAAACCACCTAGTGACCATAATGCCAAAGATCGATGACGAGAAGAAAGAGCGCCCATAACCAGGGTGTGCAAGAACGTGGGGATAATTTTCATAAAGATATGTGGACGCTCAAGCTCATTCCAAATATCCAGCGTTCGATCACGCGCAGCCATGGAGATGTCCACTATTACTTGACCCAATTCCTAACTCGACGTGGTGGATACCGGAGGTATTGACATCGTTTTGGACATGACAATTCTCCCTTCTGTCTGATCAATTCTCACCGTAGGAGTAAGCCGATAGGATCTTAACCCGCCCCATGATGTAATGTCTCTGAATAGTTCCGTGGGGCATAGCGGGTGAAGAGAGTTGGTTTAGGTGGGTTTATTTTTATCCCTGCTGCTCACACCGGTGTCGCGTATAAAAGAACAGAGCTGACGACTCGCGATAGAAGTAATCGTCGGCTGTGTTTCGGGCCACCTATATTTGGAAGCATCCTTGCTAATGTCGAGCTCATAGTCATTGCTTTTTGCAGTTACATTTAGATGTTGGCTATGTAAATTTCGTCCACTCTGTGTACGTGTTTGACAAAGAGACACGTACTTGGTATTTCAAATCCCTACATTCACCCATGTTCATTATATATTTCAAATATAAACGGAATTGAAATCACAGATGGAGTAATAGGTGGGTTATAACCCTCCCACTAGTTGGGCCCACAACCAGCATTTTTTCTATCTTTGTCGACACTCAAGACCTCGGCTAATTTAAGGATAAATTTTATGGCTGTCATTATACCGGATAAATAAAAACATCAATTTACAGGCACTCAAATATCTGTAAATTTGTATTTATACCTAAATTGACAGCATGCCTGCTGGGCCTTGAACTTAATGGGAGTCACGTACTCGGTTGTCTTGGATCAATGCGGAAAAGATGAGAAACCACAAGCCTCTCTCCCTTACAGGCATTTCCCTGATAGCAAATCAATAATTTGGTATTTCCCTTCCTTCAATTAGAATATTCTTCATATACGCAGAAGAGTTACATAACGGCAACAAGTGTTCAATGAAAATCCCTATCTTAACCAGCAAGAAAACTTGAAAGCTTATTAATGTTGCTCCTAACCCTTCATTGCCTTAATTCATTTTCTCAAACGAATTTCTTAGCGCCCCTTCAACCAGAAATATGCATGCTGGAAAGATTTGCGAATCCATGTGGAAAATATTTTTCCTGAATGTGAAAAGCCCTTAGTTTGTTGCCAAGTTATTTATACACTGCCGCCAGGCAGTCAGGCTCTACAAAGAGACGATTTTGAACATTGTGTCGTACATTTCATCGTCTTCGTCGCTAGCGTCTGACAGATTCATACTCTGAAGCAAAGTGATATATCCTTTCTTGGTAAATATGAGTGAATTCCACACATACTTGGGAATGTCCTTCGTTCGTTCTTTGAGGCAACTCTTCATAGAAGACAAAAGGGCTGGAATCTTGTGTAATTCAAAGCAGCGACAGGCGGTAAATATTCAATTCAGTGAACAAATTTAAATTTAATAAACAAACACAGAAGGACATGTGCATGAAACATGGAAGGATATTTGCTTATATTTTGAGGAATGTGAGCAATACATTGATTAATTGTACAACTAAAATGAGGTGCCTTTATTACAACATTATGGGAACAACAACCACCCGCTCGAAACGCGAAATTTTGTTTTATTTCCCGAGCCAGTGGCTCATAGTTCACCTTCTTCTCGCCGTGCTATTATAAGGGATAGCAGCATCAATAATATACGCGGAGCGCCGCATGTTGCTAACCAACAGCACATCAGGGTTGTTGTGCGATATGTGGCAATCGGTTAGAACTAAGCAGTCCCAATGCATGCTATAAGCAAGACTATCAAGCCTGATCAGCCCAGTCAGATTTTGATGAATCACCTTACATACAGCATTGTGCCTCTTCATGTATTGCACTAGTGCCATCTCAGGGAAGCCAGAAATGAGATGGTCCAACATCTCTAATGCCGAACTACACATTTTACACTGGTCGTTCTCTACCCGCTCTTTCATGATGAGCTTTTTATAAGCTCGGGTAGCCTCCTGAATGGCACACATGAATCCCTCTGTCTCAGCAAAGAGCTCCCCAGCACACGGCCATCTGTTCGACAAATGCAAATCGACAAATGGTTTCCAAAAGCAACTCACGTGCTTATCGTTCATCGATCCGCTTTTGATCTGACTTCATCCCAGTCAGAGGATTGAAAGATCGATACTTCAATTTAAGTGGAGTTTGCCCACAATTTGACTTACAAAACAGCCGCATGCAAGGAACTCGTTTGCCCTTTGTTGTAAAAATAAACGCGTAGCGCGTCAACTTGGCGCCACGTCAACCACGCCCTACCTCCAATGTCACAAGGCGGGTTCATCCACTCTACAGTAGAGTTTAGATAATGCGTTCGGAATTTGAACTTAGCTGTCCGTATCCGCCGTTGGACGTTTTCTTCCAAGGCAATATTCCGAATGCATAATCCACTGAAGGGATGCGCTTATTTTATTCTTTCCCGGTACATGCGATTTCAGTACCAGCTTTGAGCATCGCAGGAATTCGGACAGCAGGTTACCAACTCGAGCATGGGTTCCTTGTAGAATTCCTAGGTATTTGTAGAAGTCTCGGTCATAGTTTGAATATGGAGGTCGCGAATGTTAAGTCCCTCATGTGGCTCGTGATGACCTTTGTGGATGGCTTGGATTCGACACTTGTTTAATCCCAATTGTATCCGAATATAACGACTAAACATGTTTACTATTCACAACAGACCTCTAAGGGTAAGTGCGAGCATACAACTTGATGTTATTTAAGTACATTAAGTGTGCCAGCTCGCATTTGTCATATAGGCCACACTTTATTGCGGAACTAAGCCCTCAAGCACCATTCAGTAGTCATGAAAGGGGGTTGAGTACTATACAGGACCAAAGAGGGCCCAATGAATCGCGCTGGAAAATGCCTTTTCTTATGCTGATGTGTTTGTACCCTCAAATGAACGCGCTCTCAACGTGGTATCCAACTCTTCCACGACCGCTGCCAAAAACGTTATTAGTTTCGGATCAATGCGATACTGATGTGGCACGTTGATTAGCCTAGACCTTTTAGTGCCCAAGCGGATAGCCAAACCGATCCATGTGGGAGAAGAGCTTGAAGTACTAGCGAAGCTGACAGCCAGTAGTACAATATGGACCGTGCAAAAGCTGACTCTACAATGATTGCAAGCCAGTTCCCAGGATAATATTGCAATAGTGTCGCCTCAACCCTGGGTGTAACGGAGGCAGATTTGCGGTCTGCAAGGAGGGCAAACACAACAACACAAATGAACTTAAGATATACATGTATGCATTCAAGGTTTCTAACTGGAGAACTAGTGGCTGTCCCGTCGTGGTATCAGGATGCTTTCCAGGAGACGACGCCTGAATCCCATCGGAATAAGTTATTAGACTGGCGAAGTTCTGCGAGAGGAAGGCGCTATCACGGCTTCTCAGCTGCGATGCCAACGCTCACTAGGAGGCTCACTGAGAAAGCGGCGATATTTATCCTGTGCACATAATGTAGGGAACACACCAACATTCGTGACCAGCACTAGACAAGAGGTGCTAGACATAACTCAAGACTCTGGCGAGTCCCTTGGTTAAGAATTGGAGGGCATCGGATAAGTCTTCTATTTCGAATCGCAGAATATTTAGATTCAACATTGAGGGCAATTCGGAAGTAGATAGAATAATAAGGAATCCCAAGGGAATATACTGGGACTCCTACCCAAGATCGGGGACATCAGCAGCGAAATAGAGCTAGAAACATTGGTGGAAGACCTCAACAAAGTCATTGACACATATGAGGCCAATCCGCCCAGGATAGTCAAATCATCAAGGGACATACCCTAATAGAACAGGAACCTAACCAGAATGAGAAGGAAGGTCCGAAAAGTCTCCAACCGAGCGAAACAAACCCAGGACCGGCAGAGGTATAAAAGGACACTGACGGCGTATAGCAACGCGATCAGAGAAGCAAAACGAAAAAGCTTCAAAAGCATTTAGGTATTTTATATAGCCAAAAGTAACGCAATATCGTCTGTCTGTCTGAAGAAAGAAGATGCTTCTCAGAACTTATTTCTCGGGGTTCTACTCAACGGCGGAAGGCAATAGCACTCTGCTTGACACCCCAACAGCGACCAGAAGGGGAAATGTGTGAATTGGTAACTAGCGAAGAAGTTGTGTTTGGAAGTTGGAGTAAAATTGGCAGTGGGAACATTCAAACAACTGAAATCACCCGGAGCAGATGACATTTTCCCAGCATTACTCCGGAGGGGACAGAAATCATCTTAGAATTTTTCCTAAGGATGGTAACGAGCAGTACAGCGTTAATATAATACCAAAGACATTGGGGGGGGGGGGGGGGGGGGGGGGGGGGGGGAAATGGTGACTTTATTCCGAATGCGGGTTTTTACCCTAAATCTTTTAGACCAATCTGTCTGATATCGTTCGTACTTAAAACGGTGGAGAAAATTATAGACCTAGAAGTAACGTCCTAATTCGCAATCTCCCACATCTATATCAAGACGCTTAACGGGCTGGCCGGTCGACCAAAATTGTCCTGTGTTCGTTGGCGGATGTAGTACAATATGTCATAGAAACAAAAGAAATAGCATTGTGTGCGTTTTTGGACACCGAAAGGATTTTTGATAACACATCGTAAGTAGAGATAGAGGATGCACTAATCCGCAGGCAAATGGGCAACACTTTGACCTCCTTAATGGGCAGAATGTTAGAGAGTAGTACCGACAGGTATAAATTCTGTTATCATGAACACACAGCATGGTACTAATAACTGGTGCAGGAGTCCGGAGTTGCGCATCAATCTAGTCAAGGCGAGTAGAGTGCCATTCACTAAGAAGTTCAAGCTTGCTCAACTGAGAGCCATTAGACTACATAGCAGGGAGGTGAAACGAGATCAAATGTATACATTGCAATAGGAAGGCCAATGATTACCTATGGGACGGACTTCAAAGAGTGACTTGCGCGTGTATCAGAGGGGCAGTGAGAACATGCTCAACGGTGTCCCTAGAGGCTCTTCTGTGATTGAATTCATTGACATATAGATTAAACCAGCAACTAATTATCTGGTACACTGGCAGATCTTTTAGATTTCAGGTCAGTAGTCAAAGAAAAACATACCTTGAACTAATGGGTAAGCCTACCAACATCAGGCGGTCATAAATAGACCTCGTAAGGAATTATATGGAGCAGAACATTGCCGATAGACAAGCAACTATTAAGGCACTTAGGTCCCACCATGTAAATTCGAAACTGGCATAGGAATGGCTTAACAGACTGAACACGCTTGGTTTGCACAGTAATGGATTCCAGGCCACATTGGGTTAAAAAGAAATGAAGCAGCGGACAAACTGGCTAAAAAAGAAGTAGCGGCGCCGCTATACGAGCTAAAACCATTCTGTGGAATCCGAAATGGGTTCGAGGCTAATACGTTTGAAAAACAAAGAAGAAGGACTCAAGGAATTGTCCTGTGTTCGTAAGATTGTTTAAACCTCAGGAACAAGAGTCTCTGGATCATAGTGGGAATACTCCCTAGTTACTGCATCTGGGGATATGTACGGACACTGTATCTAGAGCCTGTGAGTGATGAGCAGGTTGCAGCATCTGGAAGGATATTTAATATCAGATGCCAGGTTGAAACACCAATAAGTAGGGAGCATAATAAAGTTCCTGTCGGTCATGTGCTCAAAACGCCATGCTATTATTTATAGGTATAGTATATTCAGTAAAGGGGCAAAATAGCTTTTTTAGGACCCACTTTAATAATATTTTTAATGAACGGTCTGCAGCCAGCTGCATAATCTCCTACGCATATGTTGGCAAATGCTCGACGAATTTTTTATGCAAGATGTTGCACCTGCCCCACTCGTTATTATTTCTGAGCAGGAGTGGGTGATAAAGAATTTTATTTCCCTCAATCCACTTCTTCCGCTACGTCCGCGAGTCTACTGAATTGGTTGCCATAAATTGTTTCACAACAGCGTTTAAGCTCATAACGGGAATGCGGTCCAGTCACCAAGTTATACGACTCTTGCGGGCTATCCAAAAATTGATCCCTCTCCCAATTTTCGGTAGTGCATTTTATATCTAATTGCCAGGTATGGTAACAACTTCCTCAGTGGGTAATATATTTTGTCAACTAGCACCGGAGACTCTGCGGAGATCTACAACCATTTATCCCCATCCCTCCTCCTTTTACGAACCTGTACACGGTTCAATGTCTGTCTGTCACACCTGATTTACCCGGAAACAGCCAAACCAATTGTCAAATTTGGTGAGAACGGATGGTCTGTGAACCCCTTTACATACAAAGGGTGGTATCATTTTTGTCTGGGTTTAAGGACGGACTCCCAACACATTTGAAAGGGGGGTGTACATTTTTTTTCACCGGGGTATCAAATGAAAGGGTACGAAGCTGAAATATTTTTGAAACCGGGTGAAACATAGGAGAGTGAGGGCTCAAAATGTGTGTTCCAACAAGTGTAACAGGTCTTGTTCTCAGAACCTGGATAGGTTCGGAAAACCCGTAAAAAAGATCACAGTGGTGCATCCATGCGAAATCTAGGCCCCAAAATAAATACCATTCCGATATCTGCTTAAATAAAATTAATAATGGCATATTTCGATATTTTTAAAATTTACTCCCTCCCCTGCTTAAGTTCATCCTAGAAATTATTAACAGAGATACAGACGTGTATGCCGTCATGAAGAATGAGAGAACGTGAAAAGGGACTCCCATATAGTATTACGTCGCGGGGTTGGATCAGAATTTATCCTGCAATCGTGTTCCTCGCTCCTTCCTTCTCCGTCTAATTTCCTCCTGTTGAAGCTTCTTATGGATAGTTTTGATCATTTTTTCGACTGCGGTTCACATCCCCTTCGATTTCTACTACTCTCTACTTCTAATGCGGCTCTCTTAATTACGAGCCTCGGGCATTGAAATAATACGTGGACGATGGAGTTTGAAATCTAGCCTCTTGTCGATCATTACGCCTAAATACTTAAGTACAGGCTGAGAATATTTTGTCTGTGACCCAAATTTGGTCTCCATGGACGTACTCTTCCCTTACTTAGTGACAAGTCTACATCCATCCTGTGCTCTGCTAGCGATAGTCCTGCAATCTTTAGATAGGACTTAATGTCGTAAACTGTTTCATTGGTGTAATTCTCGACTTCTTTGAGAAGGCGTGCAAAAATCGTCTGCCCAATGTTAACGCCAGTACTCCGTTATACATATTTATCCACAAGAGTGGTGATAGGACGGCGCTTGTGGAACTCCGCATGTTGTTTGGTATGATTTAGCTCCATCATCTGAATCGCAGCACAGAAGTCTATCAATTAAAAATTCGTCAATAATTCGTACCAGGTATTTCGGCCCTCCCAATTTATTTAGGGCCCCTGATATTTTACTCAGTCTTGCGAAATTGAAGGCACTCCTCACGACAAGGGATATCATCGCACAGCACTTGTCTTCTCCGAGAGCGGCTTTAGTTATGTTAGCGTCTAGGTTAAACGTGTCAGACGTAGACCTTTTCTTTCCAAATATAAACTGGTTCTTAGAGAGACCACCTTCCTTTTCAGCAATCGGAAGTAATCTTTTGTAGATTATTTGTTCAAATAATTTGCCAGTATTGTTTAGAAGGCATATCGGTCTGTATGAAGAAGTTTCACCCAGCGGTTGAGCGAAATGAAAATCAGTCTCTGCTTTTTCCACACTGTAGGAAGTGCTCCTTCCTTAAGACATGCGGTAAATACCTCGCCAAACATACTTGCAGCATATCCACTGCTGCCTTAAGGGCTTTGTGGGGATACTATCAAAGCCAGGCGGCTTATTTTCTGCTATTTTCTTCGCACCTTTCTCCAACCTCTACCTCGCTCACCATTGGGATTTGGACGGAATCCACTTGGACAATAGGAAGGCTAGCAATTCCACATTTTGTGAGAAAAAGTTCGATACTATCTCGTCTAAGAAGTTAGGACAAGCAATCGATGGAGGGCGTTTGTCTTTGATTTTACACATCATGCCCTAGGGGTCCGAATCAGCTTCCTTACACAGAAGTTCGGTGCTCGTTTCTGGGAACCAGTGCACCTTGGCATGGGCGAGTCGCATACCCGTCGTAACTTTTCGCCAATGTGGGAGCACATTTCTCAGAAAGGGTTGCCTAGATTCTCACAAAATTCCGTGAGCAGGTGGGAAATGTGAACGCCCACGCATGCAACATTCTATGAACGAGTTAAGGAAAGTTTCCATAAATGTAAAAGGGTGTGAAAAATTTTATTTCACCAAATATAGTTGTGAGGGGTATCAAATGAAAGGTCTCAATTAGTGTTTTCCAATTCTGGCTTCAATTCTCATATTTAATGAAAAAGCAGGGAGGGTGGGCTGCAAAGTGGTTGCTTCATTCACGGACTCATTCTTGGGGCCTATATAATCGAAAAAGTAAAAAAAAATCCACGAAAAGCTCGCACCATATAGTGCTTAGGTTCCGAAATTCCGCCCCCCCCCCCCCGTTCGATATCTGTTTACATATAGTTAATAACAGAATATTGCCATTATTTTTAATAATTGACTGCAAACCCCCCTTAAGTTCATCCTAGAATCATGCAATTTTACAACAAACATAATCCTTTCGAGTTTCGTAGAAATTACACCAATTCTAACAAAGTTATAATACTGCGGCAGTGACCTGACCAGAACAGAGCAATGTAAATATCTCGAATCAATACTATCAACCAATGGAGAACTGCGTTGAGGAATTACTTCACGCATTAGCGCATTTGTGACCGACGTATGAACGAATGTCTCAAATCCAAAATTTGCCGCAATATGGTCCATCCTGCCGCTCTCTACGGTTCTGAGTGTTGGTCGACTATAAAAGACAATGAACAGCGTCCTGCGGTAATGGAGATGAAGATGTTGCATTGGACTAGTGGCGTGAAATGTTTTGATTACATCCGAAATCAGGATATCCGAGATCGATATGAGGTTGCACCGGTCGTGAAAAAATTGCGAGCGGGAGGTCTTCGATGGTATAGGCACGTGATTCACGCTAATGAGAATTCACTTGCCAAGATTGGTATAAACATCGAAGTAGATGGCAAGCGACCAAAAGGCCGGCTGAAAGAGCGGTGGCTTGACACGCTGGCTGGGGATTTGAAAAACAATAAAGACTGAAGAAAAAGAAGAAGACTGACTAAATTATAATAGGCCCAAGTTGTCACTTCAGTGCAAATTCTAAGGATTTGATTGTCAGTATCACGCTAAAGTGATAATTCTGACATATGTGCATACATAACGGGCTACGTACAAATGGAACAAATGTCTACTAAAATTTTTCTCATCCTTGAAGCGTCTAACTTCTGGTTTTCTGACTTGTTCTTCGTTCGTCGTACATATATAATCGAAATTTGGAGTAGAGGAAGAGAGGGGTAAATTTCAATTTAATGTGTACTTAATTTATTAGAAGATTGAACGTCTTATACATGTTTCTGATAAATATGATATATGAAACAAATGTTGAAACTAAGCTCGAACTCGAGGGCGCAGTCTCCTCCTTACAATTCTAATAATTCTTTGGCATGTTTCATGTCTTCTCTGGTAGTATCGAAAGCGATACGCATTACTGAAAGCAATTCCGATGATATACGCTCTAACGAGCAGTAAATGGTCGTCCTATTTTCAATATTCTATTCCCGAAAACGATACCCAATTAGTAGATATTTCATTGCTTCAAACGTTGCATACAAAGCAGCCCCATTCAAAAGGAAGCAGGAATTTCGATACAATCTGGTCTGAAGAAACTTTTGCCTATCGTCGCAACCATTAGCCGCAATTAATTATTCAAATCGAAAATGTCGGAACAAATTAAATTCACAGTACCGAGACTAAGTGCACCTGTTGCCATTATGCTTCCAACTTGGTCTACATTCACATAACTTTACGTATTTAATGGAAAAGTCAGAGAGGGGCCGAGAAGGCATAGGTAGTTTCGGACAGATGAATTTGTCGAACTTCTCAGCAATTCTGAACGATTCCAACTGGAAAATTAATGCGGGCCAAATGTTAAGGACGATAAGCGAGGGGCCATTAAATTGGGATACGAAAGTGCTTAGATTTAATTGTTGAAACCAATTACGGATTGGCTTACAGGTGACTCTGAAAAAGCCCCTTTGTTTCTGGGCAGAATGGACTTTGTGGAGTTAAATACACCCATCTGAATTTTGGTTAACTGTTGGTTGCCTTCGAATTTAAAGCAGCTTCTGGGATGTTTAAAACAGAAGTTGAAAGAAGCCTTGCACCGCCAACGTCTCACTCGTCCTTGTGAGGGCTCCTTCTGTTATTTATATTCTTTACCCTCTTTTGTATCTAGCACACTCGTTCATCCTCCAATGAATCAACAAGCTTGTTGTTGACAAAAGGAAGCTTCTTCCGTACTTCGCAGGAAAAACGCTAAAAAACATTATGAAGTTGAAGAGACAGATCAGAGTTCTTTGAGTTCAAGTTTTATTAGTCTATCTTTCTCTATTTATTTTCCTTTGAATTATATTGTTCAGATACTCCCACGGAGCGATTTCTTTAGAAAAATCAAAGGAAATACCTTGAATTCGTTACAGTTAATGCCCAGTATTTATTGGAAAACTCGTGAAAGGCGGGGGCATTTTTTGCTATGATGGATGGGGTAGGTTTTGTTTTCATGACCTTATGAAATATCAAATATTCCTTGGAAGAAATACTCTTCGTAACTTTTCAATTATTAACAAGTTCAGTTGCCAAGAATTTGCCACACGATTTGAGATCCTTGAATTTTTTCTTCGATAGAATGTGAACCTTTTTGCATATCTCACTTGAAATGTAAACTCCAGTAGGAAATTGACAAAAAAAAAATTAATTATTATTTTATAAACAGAATCTTTTTCTTCAGCCTCGTCGTGATTGGCGTCGCCATTTGGCTCTATCGAATGCCTGATCTGGGTGCAATCTCGAGGCTTTCAAATCCCCATCTAGTGTATCAAGCCACCGTTGTTTAGGTCTGCCTTTTGGTCGTTTACCATCGACTTCGATGTTCAGACCAATCTTGGCAAGTCAATTCTCGTTTGCACGAATTGCGTGACCATACCATCGAAGACGCCTTTCTCGCAACTTTTCCACGATCGGTGCAATCCCATAACGATCGCGGATATCCTCATTTCGGATGTGATCTAAACGTGTGACGCCACTAGTCCAACGTAGCATCTTCGTCTCCATCACCGCCAGTCGCCGTTCATTGTCTTTTATAGTCGGCCAACACTCAGAACCATAGAGAGCGACTGGACGGACGACATTGCGGTAAATTTTAGATTTGAGACGTTCGTTGATACGTCGATCACAAAGAACACCAGTTGTTGAACGCCACTTCATCCAGGTTGCGTTAATGTGTGAAGCAATTTCATAACGCAGTTCTCCATTGGCTGATAAAGTTGACCCGAGGTATTTAAATCGCTCAGTTCTGGGCAGATCACTGCCGCTGACAGTGATTGTGCCTGTTTCATTGGGATCGATCGTCAAAAATTCAGTTTTGTTTAAATTCAATCTGAGACCGTGTTGCATGAGGTGATCATTCCGTTTTTGAACAAGTTGCTCGAGATCATTTTTGCTATCAGATGTTAGGAAAACATCATCTGCATAAAGCAGTGTGTAGGGCGCTGGACGTTGGATATCCCGTGTGACGGTGTCCATAACAAGAACAAAAAGGAGTGGTGAGAGGGCGCTTCCTTGATGAACACCAACAGGGACACGAAGCGGTTTTGATACACCCGCCATACTTCGAACTTTACTTTTCGGATCGTGGTAGACTAATTGAACCCAGCGCACGAGTTCTTCTGACACTAAGAGTTGTCGTAAAGCATACCAGATGAGATCGTATGGCACACGGTCAAACACTCTCTCTAGGTCCTGAAATGCAATGTAAAGAGGGCGACGCTTCTTACGGTGTTTCTCCACGAGTAACCACGAAGCGTGCATTGCGTTGGTTGTTCCCCAGTTCTTGACAAATCGGCTTGATTCACGGTTATTTCAACGATTTCGCGAATACGGTTGTCAAGAATGCGTTCAAAAATCTTCATGGTAGAGGAAAGTAACCGGATCGGACGGTAATTTCAACATTCTGCTGGACTACCTTTCTTTTTGCATATTGGAACAGTGGTACTTTCTTGCCAGTCAAATGGTGTTCTTCCTTCCTGAAGAACCCGGTTAAAGAATTCACTGAGCTACAGTGTTGGGTCCCAGCTCTTCGCTTTCCAGATCTCAAATGCAATGTCGTCAGGTCCTGTTGCTTTCCCCGATTTCATTTGTTCTATTCTTCAGTTGCGCTGACTGGTGGAACTGCACCAAATGTCGGCAATGATTGCGGAAGTAGAGGATGAGCAAATTCTTCAGTTGAAATCTGCTCGAAGTATTCTCGCCATCTACCCGTCGCGGCTCGACGATCAGTAAGCAAAGTACCGTTCTTGTCATTAACGCAACAGAAGTGTTCGATATCCTGTGTGCGTTCATTACGGCGTTTAGCAAGTCGATACAGATCTCTTTCGCCATCCCGAGTGTCCAGTTTATCGTAAAGATTTTTGAAATGGTTCGCTCGGGTGACAGCGACCGCTTTTTTGGTTGCCGGTTGGCATTCTTATAAATTTGGCGTTTTATCGTCGGGAAATTTGTGGTAGAGGCGTTTCTTTTCACGGACCTTCATTTCAACATCATCATTCCAAAGCCAAGTATCTCGGTTGATGTACCGCTTATCCGGCTTGGTGACCCCAAGGGTTGCAGAGGCCGCTTTGTGGATCGTGTCTTTCATTTGGTTCCATGATTCTTCCACATTCGTAATGGTTGGCAATGGTATGAGTGAGACCGTTTCTTCTTTCTTCTCACCAAATCACCACCATTTAATGCGCGGCGGGCCAGTGCGTTCCTCACGCTGTTTTATCGGTGGCTTAATTCGCAGGACGGCAATCAACGGCTGATGTTGAGATGCGATGGTCTCATGCGATGGTCACGCCGTCCATGCGTCAAGAACCCTTGCCCATTTCTCGACAGGACCGGGGCCCGTCCTGCCGTGTCGACCATCAATCCGACCATCATGTTTGTAACGACATTGTATGCATTTTCTTGGTCGACCTGTCGCGGGGCCTGTCACCAAGACAGAACAGGTAGGATTTAGCATAGTAGAATAACTCCAACTATACTCTATTTATCTCTTTCCCTGATCTCAGCATTTTATTTTTGTTTTACTGAGGATAGTACAGAGTACGTTGCCTCAAACCCTCCTCGTTTACCTGGGCTTGGGACCAGCATACTATGTTAATAGCATGGCGAAGTTATTTTATAAACAGAATAAACTCCAATTATTTATTGCCGTCAGAAGGAGGAGAATGCAAGAACCTTAGCCTATGTTTAAAACTACAGAAAGAAGTTTAAAGGACCAAGCTGTTGTGGGTTATAACTTCGGTAAAATTTTGGAATCAGGGAATGGAAATAGATTTCGAGTGAAGCGGATGGAACGTTGAAAATATCTGGTGTTGGGTGTATAATAAAACGCAGAGAAGCAGGTGATGTCGTTAGAGGCGGAGTCGCCAGGAAAAGTTCACAAAAATCCATACTTTTCACAAAGAGGACGAAGAGAGAAGGGTTGGATAGAGTCAAAACCAGAGAAGAAACCATATCTAAAGCCAGACAATTTTGCTTGATTGGTGAATTCGAGGCAATGGGTATCGAAGCAGAGTTTGTGGTCGAAAGTAATACCAAGGACTCGAGTGGAGTTCCAATATGATAAAGAAGTGGATGAGGATTTAATCGATTAGCGCATAGAGTGCTACTCTCTGTCGTTTAGCGATAAACCATCATTGGCAGAGCACCAGCGAACCTGAGTGTCTAAATTTGATTGAAAGGAGACACAGTTCATAAGCGACGATATAACGGAAAATAACATAAGGCCGCCGACATAGAACAAACAGGAAAAAGTAAGAAGGAGGCAAAGGTTGTTAGTAAAGAATAAACAGGACGCCAGAAGAAGGGAAGAAGGAAGAGGATGTGCATCCATCAAAAGAGACGCAGTAGGATCAGTTGGAAAGATAAGAGGCAAGCTACAAAATAAATGATATGGGAACGCTGAACGAGGAGACTTTGGACAGAAATATTTGGCGATTTACAGTGTCGAAGGCGTTAGCAGAGCCAGTGTAACGAAGCCTGCTGCTATGGCGAAGTGGGTGGACAACCAGTCATTGACATACCTTTCCAAGATTTTGGAACAGATGTGAACCGAAATGGGAGTAATTCTCAGCAAGAGTGCGATCGCCATATTTTTGAATGGGGATAATGGGAGCTTCTTTACACAGGCCAAGAAAATGGTTCTCTTCCAAACTCTTCCAGCCACTTTTAATTAAAAAAACGTTAGAAAGATCACCGTGACCGTGACTGGCATTGGTGTCGAGCTTATCAATGAAATACTCGATAAGGAAAGGAGTAAGAAGACAAATTGTAGGGGAAATATAATTGCAGAATAAATCGATTGGGGGGAATTAACAGAGGAACCAAAGAATTTAATGAAAGGAGGAGATAGCTGGGCGAGAATCCATGCTCCAGTAAGTCTATAACACTAGGTAGATATTCATAACTGGACTCAAGTATTGAGAATTTAAGCAACGAACGCAGAGTTTAAGAAAAAAATGAAGTCAACATAGATTCCAAAACGTAGTAACTTCTTCCTAGTAGTGAGTTTTTGACGAAAGCTTTTGTAGACTTCAGTGGTAAAGCAGAAAGGGCTTTTTTACGGGTGGAGGTAGAAATCTTAAAACTAAGTCATGCGTCTGCCATGCTTTCTGGGCTCGTTCCAACTTCTTCAGCTTCTCCTGAGTCGCAGTTACTGTTCCGTTTATCGCACTTCAGTTTGCCGCGGACCTCAGCATCTCCTCCACGAAATTATGCAGTCCCATAACTCGATTCACCCCCCTTCTCCGGTAGAGGCAGTGTGCCTCATTCGCTAGAAGATCCAAGGGAGTCGTCCCCATGATGACATACACTGCCTCACCTGGTACCGTCCTATATGCACTGCAAACCCTCAGCGCAATTGGCCGGTATGCCTAACTTACCCTTCCCTGGTTCACTGTGTTATCTAGTGCGCACGCTCAGACAGGAGCCGCGTATAGCAGGATGGATTTCATCACCACTGCGATAAGCAACCGGCGACTAGATTTTGGCCCTCCAATATTTGACATCATCCTTGCTAGAAGATCAACTTGACATCGATCATTACCCCCAGGTAATTAATGATCGATTTTGAAACGACCTCTTGATTATGTGTCTTATGTTTTTCCTGCGACTGGCAATAACGACCGCGTCCGTCTTATCTTCCGCCAGGTAAAATTTCACCATTTACAGCCATGCTTTGATAGCATGAATTGTTTCACTTGCATACAATTCTACGTCCTGGTGGTGTTTCGCAACTACTGCCACTGCCAGGTTGTCTGCAAAACCAGTCAATGTTGCCTCATTTGCCTCGCGAAGGTCGAGCACTCAGTCATACATTATGTTCCACAGCAGGGGCCTCAGTACGGAGCCTTGCTGTCACAACATATTCTTTCGAAGATACGTGGAGCCGAGTGGTACGTTACACTGAAGGCATTTTTAAGACTAAAAAGAAGGATATGGATAGGAGGGATACCAGGATAGCGGACGCCACCTGATTCGACGAGGTTTTGCTGCTATTCTGAATAGGCCTTGCCTAAAGTAATGTCTCCGGTTCTTACTGAAGTGAGAAGTTGAACATTTTTGTACCTAGATCTCCCCTTTGGTTTTGGTGTTTCGATCGCAAGTACTTTTTCACTCTCTATAAGAAGTCTCCGTTAGTACATGATAATGTACTTTAAACGTTATGTAAAACCAACTTCCCGCCCATAAGATCACGTCATTTGAACATTGACAATATCGACCTATTATCAGATTAAAGTTCACTATCTGTAAGCTTGTCCAGATGGCTCAAGTAGTTAGATCGCTAGGCTGTCGTAATGGAACGTCGCGGTTTAAATATCACTGGTGGCAGAGGGATTTGTTATCGTGATTGGATGTCAGAGACCAGTCGAATCAGCTGAATGAGTACCTGAATCAAATAATAAAAATCTCGGGCGAGCGCAATGCTGATCACACTCCTTCCTACAGTGTACTGTAGTGTACCGTCACGATCTCGAATGAAATGCTCTAATACATTTCAACGCCCTGATAAAATATGGATTGTTGCCCCAGCGATTATTACTATTATTATTCTGAGTTGTCACAATCTAAGCAGATGCCGGATTTTACCTAATACTAGCACTAAGTGCCAAGCATTTAGGCTCAGATGTTACTACCTACTTAAAAGAGAAAGGGACGCTGGAGATAGTGGCCGGTGGTAGGTCAATAAGAGAATCCGTCGAGAGCTCCCCGCAACGTCAAGCACGTATGCAGAATGGTATATTTCTGTATGCTTTGAACCAGACTGTGCGAGAGTCCCAGGACATCAAGGGAAGCCGTGGGGGATTTAAGTACAATATCTGTAGCTGACAACATTATGGGAACTGCAATCGCTCGCTCGGGTGCTAAATTTCTTTAATTTCCCGAGCCAGTGGTTCATAGTTCATCTTTTTCACGTCAGAACTTGCCCGTCCCAATACATGCTACAAGGAGAACTATCAAGCACTACTTGCGGCTCATATCGGTAAACCGGATATATTCCGTGATCAGCCCATGCTTGTACGCAAGGTATTGATGGATCTCCTTATATACAGCATTATAACTGGTAATGTATTGCACCGGTGCCATAACAGTGCAGCCAGAAATGAGATGGTCCAATGTCTCGAACGCTTAACCACACATTCCGCACTCGTCGTTCTCTACCCGCTCTTTCATTATGAGCTTTTTATAAGCTCGGGTGGAGACCACGTCGTTCTGAATGGTACGACTTGGCGATGATGTTGTGCCGCCACGTCAACCATACACCTAACTCTGATATCACGAGGCAGATTCATCCGCTCCACGGCAGACTTTGAATGATGCATTCGGAATTTGGACATAGTTGTTCGTATCCGCCGCTGGCATATTCCAGATCGGTCTTCGTCCACGGCAATATTCCGAATGCATAAGCCAGTGAAGGGATAGCGAATACACTCAATGCACTTAGCTTATTCTTCCCCGAGGGAAGTGATTTCAGTACCAGCTTTACATGTCGCAGGAATTCGGACAGCAGAGCATCAATCAGATCACCAGCTCAAGCATAGGTTCCTTGCAGAATTCCTAGGTACTTTTAGAAGTCTGCCTCGGTCATAGCTTCGGTGTGGAGGTCACAATGCTAAGTCCGCCATGCGGTTCGTGATGACCTTTGCGAATGGCTTGTATTCGGAACTTGTCTAATACAAACTCCATCCGAATATAATGAATAACATGTCTGCTATTCGCAACCGACTTCTAAGATGATCGTCAGTACCAGCATTCAGCTTGATGTCATCTAAGTACATCAAGTGTGTCAGTTCGCATTTACCACGTAGGTCATATTTAATTGCAAAACCATGCCCTCTAGCATCATTCAGTAGCCACGAAAGAGGGTTTAGTACCATACAAAACCAAAGGGGACTCAACGAATCCCCTGGAAGATGCCCCTTCGTACACGGATGGGCTCTGAGGTATGCCACCCTTCCATGGGTGTCGCCAGAAACTTTATTAGTTTCGTATCAATGCTATACAGATGTAGGACATCGATTAGCCAGGTATGCGAGACGTTACCGAAAGCCTTACCATAATCAATATAGCAACTGAAGAGGTTTCTTTGGCCTCTAGTTGCTTGCCCTACAACTATCGAGTCGATAATGAGTTGCTCTTTGCAACCTCTTGACCCAACTCGGCAGCCCTTCTGCTCCTCAGACAGAATGTTGTTGGTCTCGACGTGCGCATTGACCCTTCCACTAATAATGGACGCTACGAATTTGTAGAGGATTGGTAGGCAAGTAATCGGTCTTGTGTCTGCGGGGTCCTGCACCATGTCCTTCTTAGGGTAAGGTAGGCAATCCCCGCAGTGAGGAAGGATGGAAATTCCTCCGGCCGACTCATGACCTCATTTATGCTGTGTGCCAACCGACTGTGCACGCTGGTAAATTTCTTATACCAGAAATTCTGCACCCAATCCAGACCTGGGCCCCTCCGGTTCTTCGAGTTGTTTATGGCTCTTTGGGCTTCCCCTTCGCTAACATCCGCAAAATTCATGCCAGGCGTATTGGCATGGTGGGTGTCTTTAGCGGTGATCCACTCAGCATGCTTAGTATGCTGGGCGGGCAACCCCCAAAGTCCACCCCAGTATTTTTCGCTTCCGTTACCGAAAACTGCACTGTGTGGACGCTCTGTTGGGATTCATTGAGAGATCTGAAGAAGCTCCGCAGGTGTTTCACTGCGGATGGTATAGTTCCGGTAAACCCTTTGCACTTTATTTCTCACCTGTCGGTTGTCATTGCCAGTGATGATCTGAATTAGTCTAGCAATGTCCTGCCTTAGTAAGATCCGCCGACGTTCCAGACGAATTTTCCATGGTGGATCTCTTTCGTCACTCAAACCAATAACGCGAAAGCGAATCTTCTGACTGTGCAATCTGACAGCCGCAGATAGAATTCTTGGAGTTGCTGGAGACGCACAGAGCCTGGGAATACCTGGTGTATGCAAGGAATCCATATCCGAGAATTATATACACGCTCTTTGGAATTCGCCCAGCCCGATCAGCGGAAACCTCAGCTAGACGTTGGAGAAGAGTGCTTCGGGGAGTACTGAAACTGTTGCCTGCAGTGCGGCGTGGTGTTGTTAATGCCACCGCCTCTGCCTTCATCGAATCTTGGTCACCAGTTTCCGCGATGGCCTCAAGTCGAACACGTTCCCTGATGATGGCCGGGATTGTGTCGCTGCGAGTAATAAAGCGGTACTGGTCTGCGACTCGCTGCATAGTCACGTGCGCGAATTGCGGGAAATGCTCGACGAATCACTGGTGCAACAAGGGGCGGTAAAATGTTGTGCCCACCCCCGCCGTTATTTCGCAGTAGGATGATGAAAAAGTTCATTTCTTCAGTCCACTTCATCCGCTGGCTACGCGAATCTGCTGAAGTGGTCGCCACAGATTGTGGCGAAACAGCTGCAGCAGGCGGAGCAATGCTTCTGGGCGTCTCGGCGCCTAAACGGCGCACAGTGCTTCGAGTAATGGACAAAAATCAAAAAATCGACTTTTTATTTTGCGGATTCTTTGTTTGGGGTATTACTCTGTGAGGTTCAAAGGCGAGAAAAACAACATTGGTTGAACCGAAAATATTCGCCTATATATGTTAATATTTGTAAACAAAGGTGAAACGGATTAATGAAGAAGCAGTTTAACAACAGTGGTGAGTTTTATTCCTTCTCTTTCGGTACAAAAGCGCCAGGAAACTATGTGCGAGCTAGCAGAAGGTATGTATATACATTTTTGATCGAATCAAAGTAATAATAAACTAGCATTAAAACGACAAAGTTTTTTAAACTTCAGAACGCATTTTCTCAAAAACGGTAAAAACGGTTCTGGGATTTTAGCATAAAAAGTTTCTTTGATTCATGCTGAAACGTTGTGTGATATCAAATTTTTCCAAGACTTTCCTTGAAGAATTTTTTTTCCCCATTTTCAGAAAAAAACTCAAGAATCCTGATGAGGGACATTTTTGAAAAATGGGTCTCCGTTCCCAAACAGGATAAAGCTAAGGCAATTTTGTCTTTGGTTCGAGATAAGTGGAATTTGGAACCTTGCGATGACCTCTCAAAATAGGCCCGATTAACTTCCCTTGAGCTTCAAAAGAAGTATGATTCCTGCAAAGGGTATCGGACCTTGTTTTTAGCCAAGAATCAGGGGTTTTTGGATACTCCCCTCACTTTTCCTGAGTATGTCACCAAATTTATGCCGACATACGGTGTGCAAGCAAGTTCAAGCACTTTAGTGCGTGGTCGGCCGAAAAAGTCATTTGAAGAGTGTTGTGCCAGAACGAAGAGGAGACGAGTGCAGCATTTGGTAGAAAATTATTCGGCGGAGGAACTTCAGTTCGCTTCAACTGCACAGAACACAAGGGAACAGAAGAGCAACCCTGAAGTTTTATCGGGGACTGCAGCGCTAATATTAAAGTTAGACCTTGACCTTTCTGACAAGAAGTATAATGTCCTTAGAAGTGTCGTGAATAATGTCAATGAAAACTTTTTCCCTAGTCTCTACTCACTCCGAAAAGAGAAAAAAAATGTTTTGCCTAAGATCATTAACATTACAGACGTATCAGCAAGTGTTACCATTAGAAGAATTGTTAAATAAAACCGTAGATTCTATTTCGAGATTACTTGACCTTGATAGAAATATACGTGCTAATTTAATATGTAAATGGGGGTTCGATGGCAGTGGCGGGCACAGTTTGTACAAACAAAGGTTTCTCGACAATGAGAGCACCGATGAATACCTCTTTTTAATAGCACTCGTCCCTTTGAAGCTAGTTGACTTTGAATCTAGTGAAGTTTTGCGGCAAAACGATCATCCGGGATCAACATTTTATTGCAGGCCAATTAAATTTATTTTCACGAAAGAATGTTCATCTGCAATAATAAGTGAAGAAAATCATATAAGGACACAAATAGAAAATCTCGTCAACCATAAATTGTTTGTTAAAACCCATACCCTGGACGTGAGTTTTGTTCTTCAAATGACGATGGTTGACGGAAGTGTTTGTAATGTTTTAACGGATACTAATGCATCAGCGAGATGTTTTATTTGTGGGGCCAAACCAAAAGATATGAATTCCATTAACATAGATGAGAAACCCCCTAACAGAGAGCATTTTCGTTTCGGGTTGTCATCCCTCCATGCATATATAAGATCGATGGAATGCCTTCTTCACATAGCGTACAGGTTGTCATTTAAATCGTGGCAAGCCAAAGGGGAGGAGAAAAAAAAGCTTTTAGAAGCTGAGAAGGTAAGAATTAGGAAAGAGTTCAAAGATAAAATGGGACTTATAGTGGATACACCTAAACAAGGTTATGGCTCATCAAATGATGGGAATACTGCGAGGAGGTTTTTTTCAAATCCAGTCTTAACTTCTCAAATCACCGGAATTGACGTCGAACTCGTAAGGACCTTATCCATAATATTAAGAGTACTTGCTCTAGGTAGATTCATTAATATTGATAAGTTCCGACTATTGCTGAGGTCTACTCATGAATTATATTTATCGCTATATGGATGGTACTACATGCCCAGCAGCCTTCACAAACTTCTTATACACGGATCCGACATAATAGAGTCATTTGTTGTGCCAATAGGGCATTTGTCGGAAGATGCTTTAGAAGCGTTACACAAAATAGTCCGTCACAATCGATTACATCACACCCGAAAATCCTCAAGAATCAATATGTGCACTGATTTAATCAATAATTTATTGCTGATGTCCGATCCTTTTATCGCGTCTGAAAGACGAAGAAACAGAAAAAAAAGTCACTGAAATTGACTCATGTATCGAGGAATATTTAGTACCTATTTCCGTTAATCCGAATTTGACAGAATCAGAAGTATATCGATCTCTTGCAGAATTTGATTTAGAATCGGACGGAGAATCAGATTTCTCGGACAAAAATTTTTCAGACTCAGATTAGTTACTAATCTGTGTCTGAAAAATCTGACTCTCCGTCCGATTCTATATCGAATTCCGATATGTATATATATATATATTTATCCGATTTTGTTTCTTTGGTATATTGTTTTTTTAATAATGATTTTTTTGATAATTTTTATTCTTTGTTTTGTTTTTTTTAATTATATTATGTAGTTGAAAATTTAAAATATATTGTTGCCAATAATTAGGTACTTTTATTTACCAAAACTTCATGCTTGAACATTTTTTTTTTTAATTTTCAGCAATACCAGTACTGAATCAATTAAAAATTCATTTGTGGCCAATAAATCCCTTTTTTTCTTGGAGGAGATTGATACGATAGAAAGGTTAAATGAACAATTGACGTTTCCTACAGGAAAAACAAGCGTTTTTCAGACAAATTACACTATAACTCTCTAAGAAAGCATTTGCGACCCCATGTTTATAAGAACTTTTTTGTTCAGCTCAAAATTTCCTATAAGATTACAAAGTTTCGGATTTTTGTCCACTGTCATCATACATTCGAAGCACTGTGCGGCGCCTCGCGACTAACAGTTTCGGCGCCGTACTGCTCATTATGGAAGCCCGACCCAGTCTTCAAGTCAAACGACTCCCGCCGGTTATCCATACCGGACCTCAAATTTCTCATTAGATGGGTTTGCATTTTATACCTAAGTGGCAGGCGTGGTGATAGCTTCTTCAGTGAGTAATCTGCAAGACTGCAAAGTTCCTGCACTTTCCTCACCTACTCCCTTCAGGCTGGAACTATCCATTCGGCTATTTATTTTTTTTACTTACTTGAATTTTTTTATTTTTTGTAACTTTATTTTTTTTTTAATTTTCAACTATATTCCATTGGTTTCATTATTTATTATTTTTTTAGTAATTCTGGTATAGTTTATTTTAGTCCGGTTTCTTGCTCTTTTGTTTTCTTTTGAATTGATTCTTTTCTTTGGATATATCACGAATAATGGAGCATAACTAATCTTCTTTGGTTTTGGGATTCCTTTCCTAACTCCTCCTCCTTAGTCCCTGCAAAGCTCTCACAATTAGAGACATCCTCCAGAATAATTGCTTGAGGATGTTAAGCAAGGGAGAGAACCTCAGGAGCCGCGCCTCAATAAGAGGCAAAAGAAGCAGGGAACGTCGTGGATCTCCCCTCCTCGATCGTGGCATTCGGGTCCGGAGATTTACAACGTGAGGTCGAGTCATCGTTTTTTTCTTCATGTGAAAAAATTTGAAGCGATTTTTCACATATACTAATAGAGTCACTTTGGTTCTTTCCTTTCAGGTGATTGAGTCATGAGTTAAAGCCGTCCCCGTAAAACAGCATTTTTGGAGACGTCTTGAGAGATTTTTAGCAAATATTCTTAACATGTTATTCTATAATATTGTAATATTTTCATTTAATATTCATTACCCGTATTTTGTAAAAAAAATTGAGAAAGTATTTTTTTTTGTTTTTTTTTTCACTGGACAGCTTTTCATTACCATGAGCTCAAATTTCGGACCTGTCAGCCCCATAGATGCGTACTATAGAAAATCGGCATCCTGGCGTATGTGAATTGGTTGTCATACAGTAGTGTATTGGCGAGTTGGCTGCCTGCATAACATATCGGGTTTGAACTTACTCAATCATACTTAATCTGAGAAACTACGAAAATTCACAGTTGCTTGAATGGTAAGAGGATGTCGACATCCCTAAATTAATAACAACTCATCAACCCATGAATAAGTTCAAATTTTTCTTACTGAAGTACTTCCATATATGTAATTGATAATGGTATGCACACTTGCAGAATTTTGCACATATGGTTTCTCTCCTAAATCGAATCAATCAATGGAAAACCTGCGGCAAATATATCAAGGATCCGTGCTCCTTTATTCAGTTGAAGGTGTCTGAATATGAGTCCTGAATAAATTGGAACGCGAAAAGCTGCACTTGCAAGTTGCGCAAATAGAAATTCCTAAGGGAACTTTCTAAATATGCAAGGAAAGTTAGCATTGCAAACACGGGAATGTCCTGCTCAGAAATATTGATACATGCTGCTCTCGGGTCCCACGGCTCTCAGTTTCCCAACTTCTGGCCAAAATCCTATTACACGCGAATGCCACCGCCATGGGACCCAGCTTATTCATTGCAAACTATTTTGTAAATTTTCATAGTTTATATGGAGAAGCGTAGTAGCGTGCATTTACTGAATGGCGTTCAGCATTCTCAGGAAAAATCTAGCAGATGCTTTCTGAACAGAGTGCATCTAGCAGAAATTTAGTTTTCCAGAGCTGTTACCGTAAAGTTGAAAATTCGAGGTTTGCAGAAATTTCACTGCCGGGTAAATGGATTTGAATAATATATAGAATTAGTACTGTCAAGAGTTATGTATAGGGTAGAAAAGACATCCCTTTACGAGGAATATGTGGAAATGAAATGAAATAAAAATGCAGAAAACGTCCGTTCACGTAGCCCTTTCTATTGTAAAATATTTCAAACTCTTTCTTGCTCTATAATTTCCCACAAATCCCAAACCCCCAGACGTTGAAATAACTTTATTAGTCTAAATTACGTGAACAACTCCCCCAAAAAGCACACTAAAAACGCTTACTTTCTAGCGACAATTAAAGTAATGGACTGTGTCCTAATTTTATACGGAGGACTTGAGTGCTTTCATATTGTCAAATGCGCTTTCATTGCGCGATAAAACCTTGGCATTTTCTATGTATAAAAGCTCCCATATCTATCCTGTTTTATAACGACGTTGCCTGCAGCACTGTTTGTGTAGGAAGCACCACAATATCGTTCCTTTTATGATAGGTCATTATATCTACGACAGAAATGTTCGACCATTTGAAAGCGAACGCCAACAAGACGCAGGACAGCTAATCTCCGACATGGAGCTTTGGATATCTGCAAACTACTGGCACCCAATGTTTGCTATTTCTTTTGCGAAGTCTAAGGGTGTCCATGAAATCCCTTAAAGCTGAAACATTGTATCTGAACCCGATATATGTGAATTCTATCTTTGTTCGATAGTAAAACGAAAGACAAAGGGTTGCTGTCTTTTACGGCATTTCGGTATCCTTTTTGCTATGTTGGAAGTAGGTCGATGTGTTTGCTTTGTGGCAGGAATTTCTTTTTCAGGGATATGTCCTGGTATTGCAAACACCATGTTATTTGTAGCGAATGAAGAAATGGTTTGCATGTGTCCTGGATTTCTCTTTTCATTTCATGCAGCAAATTAAATCACCTCCAGGAGATTTAATATCTGCAGCCGCTTTCATGGTGCTTATCATTCCCATACAACAGCCATTTTGAAATCAATTAAATCACCAGGACATGCTTGTGAAAACAAAGTGTGGCAGGTTCATTGCCAACATGGAAACCATCCCTACCGTAAAAGGAAGACCGTTGAGTAATAGAAGCACAACGAACTTAAGGCAATTTTTTCTTTGTACTGGACCGACCGATGAAGCGGCCATACGAATCAGTAGTAACGACACGGTACAGTCCATTGCAGTATTGAGGCTTTTTATATGGTAGTGCATTGACATTCAGGTGTCATAACAGGCCCTGCTATGAGCATTTAGGACCCACATTTGGCATAAATTATTATCCTGAATAGGTTGTTCAGAATCACAATCCGACCTCATGAGGGCATAGATATCTGAAAATAAAACATGTGACAAAAATTGTCGGTATAGGTTCGCCGGAAACTGAGTGTAGCTACGCTGAATTATCTCTTTTACACGCGCTTGCCAGTGGAGCTCCGGAATATTGGTCGAAGTTTTTGAATAATTCACCGTCTTTGACATCAACAACAATAATTTTGCTTGTTTTTGACGTATATTGCGGGCGGTAATTATGGAAGAAAATCGCTAGGGCCCCTTTCTAGCTTCTAAAATAAAAAAAAAGAAAATCAGACATTTGCGAGAAAATCACGTCAACGATGATTGAAACAAGGACACACTACAGCGAGGAGGGCTCAAAAAAAGGCGAAAAAATCGTTTCTTTTATGCTTCGGCTTGCTGGACCGAACTCATATGGAATCTCGGCAATTTTGGAAGACTGGGAAAGTGTAATGGCTTACCACCGCCTTGCCGACAAACGCGAAAAAAATTCAATTTCCTTCAAGGCAATCTTCTTCGAAAATATCCTTGAGACGACGAAATATTCACTAAATAGGGGCAAATCTAACTGAGGCATCCGCACGCGATCAATTCACAATATCTCATCGACGACTGGGAAACCTTCGTTTCAACTTTTTCTTACCTAAGAAGCTCCGACATAGCCCAAAATAATCTTGTCCATGATGTAAATGATTCAAAGTGGGGAAATTCAAAACCACATCCATCTTGTATAGAATCCACCATTTCAAATGGACTGCACCACGAGGAGTAACAAATTAATAGATCAGATCCAACCCTCTAAACCTGAATTACACTCTTCGACAACGGTATCGAGGACCTTCAGAGTCCTCGTTTTTTTCAATTCCAGCGCGAATGCCAACGACATAATTTAGATATTCTGGGCCTAAATGAAGTAAGATGGTGGGATTCTGGAAAGTACTCCACTCCCTCTTGCCACACTGGCAATATGCTTTTGTACTGTGGAAAGCCAAGTGGTAGCAGACGCAAATCCGGTGTAGGGTTGTTTCCGACGGCTACCACATGCGCGCTCTTATCACCTGGGAGCCAGTTTCTCACAGATTTTTTACTACAAAATTTCAGTCCAGGTTAAAGAGCATCACAACCTCACTTTTGATACCGTGGAGAAAGATGCTTTCTATTAACAATGAGACGCAATTCTGGAGAGGATTACCGAAGGTGATATTGTAATCGTGATGGATGATCTAAATGCCAATGTGCGCTCTGGCAACACTTTGTCCAAACATTTGATATGGAAACATGATCTTGACGACCGTAATGATAATGGTGGGAGGTTCGTGGATATATGCAACTTGCACCGACTCGTCATTGTTGGCACATTGTTCGAGCACAGAGCCTATCATAAGGTCAGTTGGGTTTCAAATGACCGACTTTGCACGAGCAATTGAGGAGAGAGTCTTCCGGATCTGTGTAACAAGAGGATGACATCAGCTTCGAGAGGGAACACCATCTGATGGTCGTTTACCATCGTTTACGTGATGCATCCGCCAATTCTCGCAGAGTTAGGACGTGTGACCCCAATTCAATATCGATCGCTTCTATAACCCACTTGTCGCTCTATAGTGAAAGAGCAATCTTGCTGATCGAACGGCAGATATACTGAGTACCCCCCTTAGAACATCGATGAGCATATTTCTCTTTTCCCTTTTCTCGGGTGCTACGCAGGTCACCAGTCACGTCTTGAAAAGGCATCATAAGATCTCGCTGGCCGCGGAATCCTGGAAGCGGATTAATGAACGAAAGGGTTTGAAAGCGCTATTGACCGCTGCGAATGATGGGGTGCATGCTGCGCTCGTACTCTGATACCGAGCGAAGTGCTAGGAAGTTTATAGTGGATTGCACTGTGACAAAAGCGAATTTGCTTTTGCGCTGGTCAGGGAAGTGAAGTTGCAACAGAACATAATCATTTCAGAAGTGTATCTATGCAGATGTTTCGATGGTCCTTTGAAGAATATTAATGGTCGACTTCTTATCCACAACGACGTGCAGCTGAAGAGGTGAAAGGAACACTTCACCATGGATCTTTACCATATTACATCCAGTGAGATTCCCCCTCTTGTGGATGAAACGACAAGTCACCTTAACATCAGGATGTTCCTTAAAGCAAAAGAGAAATCATTTCGGCCATTAATGCGCTTAAACGGAGTAAAGCAGTTAGGTTGGTTTCCGCTTCTGATCCTCCAGCATTCACCACATCAACATCCTACTGATCATTTTGGAACAGATTTCAAATCCTACTATTCATTGATTTCGAGAAAATGTTCGACAAAGTGGCCAGAAAGTGTACTTGATGTGCTCTACACAGGATGAGCACGATGGTGGAACTAATAGCTATTATCAGTGCGGCATACAATAGTGCAAAATGTCGCGTGCTATATCGAGGTAAAATTTCAGAGAAATTTGGGGTCTAAGGCTAAGTCCGCTAAGGTTGCACTATGTCACCGATATTGTTTCTTGTTGTTATTGGAGACGTCTTTCATGCTGCCTTGCCCGGGGGACGGGGAGGATTTCAATGGACGCTGAAATCTTTCCTCAAATACCTCGGTTACACTCATGAAATCTGCGAGCCAAATAGCTCCGCATTTTGAAAGAGAGAATTGGGCTGAAGATAAACGTGAGGAAAATGTCGGGAAAAGAAAGGAGGTGACGATGTGAAATTGCGCAATGTATGAGACATTAAGAGGGGGTGGGCAAGGGATGTCGTCCCTTCAGGAGTATTTTTCTAACGACCTCACTATGGTCCTTAAAATGACGATCTTTGAATATAGTAAAATTAGCGGACACTACACTTCTTCAATGAGTAATCTTGAACACCATTTTCCACTTTCAACGTCCATGAATGTGGCTAAGGCGTATTCTTTATCGGACATTGCCTTTTCAATTTTCGTCGTTAGCTGTCTTCGTGGATTTTCCTCTCTGGCTGCCTACAGTGAAATAGCCACTTAGGCTTATGAATCAATCTGTGTGGGTCCGGATAGCTGCGTAGTTAGAGCGCATGGCTGTCGTACGGAAGGTCGCGGTTCGAATCCCATGATCCCCCCATGATTTGACGTCGGATACCAGCTGACTCAGCAGTGAATGAGTACCTGAGTTAAATCAGGGTAATAATCTTGGGCGAGCGCAATGCTGACCACATTGCCTCCTATAGGGTACTATAATCCTGTAGTGTACCGTTACGGTCTTGAATGAAGTGCTCTAACACGCTGCATTGTTGCGCCATTATGAATCGATCTACTAGTCTTTTCAGTCCTTTTAGTAGAAAGGAAGTTAGACTTAACCTTTTTATGTCTGTATAAGTGGGTTTCTCTGGTTTGGGAATAAATATTACCTTCACATTACGCCAGTTGTTTGGAACATAAGCGTATGCTAGGCAGGCACGATATGTATTCCGAATGTGTAGTCCCAGGGTATCGATTCCCTCTATTACAAGAGCAGGAATAATGTCACCCGGCCCCACAGGCTTGTATCTATCACTCGACACAGTGAAGGAACTTTGTATGCCAGAGTCAAATCTTCCGCGGTGGGCTAAATGTATCCGTTGGCCCCGAGACGAGATCTTGGATACTGTCTGGGAAGTGCCCTTTAAACATATAGTTTGCCATTTCTTCATCGCTTTCTGTGTACGTACTGGTCTGCAAAAATATAGATAACCTAACTGCTGGCTACGTTCTTTGGTAGGGATCCGCTTCAGGTTCGAGGTTGTCGCTAGAGGGTTGGTCTCTTCGCAAAAGCGTCCCCATGATGATCATTTAGCCGAAATTATGCTCTTCTTTAGAGCTGCTCTTTTCACCGAATCTAGCCAGCGGCTGAATCAGACTTTAGAGCTACGGTGTGGAGCACCCTTGTCGTTCTCCTCTATTTCGCCAAATCCGAGTTCTACCATGACGTTTTACTTCTGGCATATGCCGAAAGTAAAGCTTAGCTCTGATGAATGTTCCACTGGGAACTGCGTCTACCCCATGAGGGAAATAAGTAGAGCACCACCATAGTGCTCCTTACCTGCCTGTTGGCTTTTTATGGTCAATTTGATCGTTGTGGTGTTGCCATCCAATAGGTCGTTAACCAAGATAGCTTGGAGGTCTTTTGAAACCATCATGCAGGAGTGGAGTCTATTACTTCCATTGGCATACAGCAAGTCAGCATGGCGGAAGTTTAAGCCAATAATTTCCCCACCAACAACCCATGGTTCTTGTATTAGGTATATGCATGTCTTGCAGTGATTGATCCGACGACTATAGGTGCAGTCGCAGCTTTACAATGCTGCAAATTAATCTGAGGAACTTAGCACCTCATCTACGGTTCAGATGTAGATGCGTGGGCTGCACGTCCCCTTCGATGGTTTTAGGAGCCGACATTGGTAATGTGACAGTCCTAAGCCCCTAGTAGAGCCGGCAGCCCGTTTGCTCCCGAAACTTGTTAATATGTAGTTCGGGAACACTGATAGTGAGGAAAGTTCCCGACCCATCGGCTTTTCCTCTTGTTTGGCTGACTTATAGCATCCAAGTGGAGACGTTGAGGTTATGCTGGGCTCCAAGTTGTTCCAGGGCCTTAACTGAATTACGGTCCCCTTCTGGAAACCAGCAAAGCACTTTTTAAACGATGGTAGCTCGGGAACTCTTTTCAGGGTAACTCGGACACCCTCAAACACATCGTTGAAGGAGGAGCAATATTGTCTGAGTCGTTCGTACTTTCGTTGGCAAAGTTTAACTGCAACATTTTACGATTTACAGCTATGCAGTAATGAAGTTCATCAAAAGTTGCGGCCCAGAAAATAGAGGAATCATATCCAAGTAAATTGAAACTGGTTCAATCTGAAACTAATCTGCAACGAAATTGGTCAGCTTCTTGTTCAAGTTGAATGCGTTGAGTCTGTTTTATACCCAGGCAAATCAAAAAGTCCAAACTGACCTCTCAGAATTAGCAGGGACGTATGACCCTATTGATTCCCGGGTATATTCACCTTTATGTCATAAGGTAATAATGGGTCAAATTCCTCCGTCCTCCTCATATCTGCTAGCACCACACGTACAACAGCTTACTTGTAACTATCAAATTGAGTAACAAAATTGCAGTGGAATCGATATTACATAGAAGCGAGGATGGACATGGTGGTACAAAGTACTCTTTCGCTAAATGCCATCCGACATAAATATAAGCCCCAGTAAAGTGGTAGCCACAGTGTCTGGTGCATTGGAAGCTTCCTTCTCCCCCGAATTGGCAAGCATTCAACGAAGTGTGCTCTACATTGAGCTCACCGACTTTCGCCAAGATGTCCGTGCGCAAGAACCAATTTGCCTGCAATACAATGACGTCATCTTTAGATTGGAATTTCTCCATGATTTATCGGTTATACAATGTCATCATATAAATGGGGAAATGAGAAATGGTCCTTTCTGATATCTTTCTTGTTCCTTTTTATGTCATCGAGTTACCTGTTGAACTTTGATCTATGGTCGATACTTTTTATCTCCGCTTCAATCATTGCATATACGAGTAATATGTATGTACACAGGCATGAACACTTATATCCTCATATCCTGGTATCATGCTGCCAGCTTTTGGTTTCCTGTTGGGACACCTTTCTCCACGGGGAAATGGTTGGTCGTTCGATTTGTGAGCTTTCGATTATGAGCGGAGCCGTTGATGTTGAAATTGCGGAAATCAATAGATTTTTCTAGGTCAAGGGAATGACTGCCATCAAAAGGATTTGATCAGAAGAATTGTTGACTGCACTATACAGGTACGATATTCTTATAAGCCTATGGTAAAAATAGAACTTATTGATTGTGAGTCCATAGAGTAGGTTTTTCTTCACAACCATATGTGCCTACTCAAGGGAAAAATTTGTACTTTGCACTCTTGTGAACATTGTTGGGTGTAAGTAGAGTTCCTAAGTCTGCAGCGATTTACAAGGTAGGCATAATCACATCATTACAGGTGGCATCATTGTATATTTAGGTAATAGTAATGATATAGTGATGATAATAGTGATTCTAAGTCCAGTTCCAGGATGGGATAGAAACCACTATAGTCTGCATTCCCAGCAAATATACACGACGATACCGTAGCCATTGTGGATAAAATCCGGCTCAACAGATTGCGGTGGGCGGGTCACTTAATCCGAATAAATGAGGAAGATTCAGCCTGGAAAGTCCATAAGGGCAATATATACGGTAGGAAAAGGGGACGAGGTTGACCATGCCTGAAATACACCGATGGCATAAGCCAGGACGCCAGGCAACTTTTAGGGATATTGAATTGGCGGACCTCGGTGCAAAACCTGGACGTCTGGAGTCCCTTATTAAGGTTTGAATCGGTTTAACAATCTTTTGGCAGAATGGCAAATGAGCATGCTTTTAAATTCGATTGGTACTTCCAAACAACTCGAAGAAAACTCGACTAGAGCATCCGAGCATCATTATTCCGATAACTTTTCATTCTACGGCTGATAACAGACACAACAATAGTTCCCACAAAGCGGGCAATTGGTACCTAAGGTGTCGGATTTCTCTTTTTCACCTAGAGCAAGGATATCATCGAAAACTTCGGTTTGGTTAGTTCTTCCTGCTAACAACTTTGTATCAATGTGTCCATGCGAGACAGTCCATCTTAGATTGACGTATGCTTAGTTTCTAAAGTAGAAAGGAAAAGAATCTAAATTCGAACGGAAAGAAAGTAGAAAAGATGCAAAGGGACGCCTTATTTCAAAGAACAAAATACAACTCGTGTGAATATGCAGAATAAACCTCGGGATCAAAACAAGGGAAATAATTGCCATTTGAGGATCCCCCTTTTATACGGGTCAGCTTTAGGGAATATGTTTTAAACAAATGAACATAATCAAGAATCAAAGCGACACAAGTACCTCCACCCTCCAAAAAATATATGGTTGCCACAGACCTCAATGTGGCGCAAAATGTATCAGCCAAACCTACGTGCCATTCAACTTTCTCCCTACGCGCTGGTCATCCTGGGATAGTGGATCTTATTGTTTGACATAACCAGCAATGAAGTTGTAACTTTTTGTCAATGTTTGACGACAACGAAGGTAGATTGTATGCTGTTAATGCGTCGAAAGACAAAGATAGGCTGACAATTTTGGCTTTGCTGGTGTTTATCTTCATGCAACTGTATTTGCTTCCTTCTTCATAACCAGAGCCATAAGTCTAAGTCCCTTGAATAGCAATCCTGGCGAAGTCCGCTTCGGGCTCTGAAATTTTGTTTCGATGCAGCACGTGATCTGGGTGCATTTCGCGTCGTCGTCGATCTAATAATAGCTATTAGTTTCCCTGGGATGTTTCACCTGCGTACAGTACGGGAGTTATCCAAAAGGGGCTCGGCCTGACATAGAAATGACGGTAGCTATTTAAAAAAGTAATACTGTATTAGAAAGTACACAATCAATCAAGGAAATGTTTCACGTTTAAAGACGCGACGTTATTTAGTATTGGTTTGGTATGGTTATCATTTACGCTTGATGGAGTATAGCGCGTTAACCACAGCTACGCACCATCGCTCGCGCTTACCTGAAATGCGCTTCAGCTCACCCCACGACTTTCTGAGACGCTCGAACACTCGTTTGCTGCTGTTCAAGGCGCAAGTGCCCTTGACGCGACCCATTCGTCGACCATCTTGGGGGAGTGAATTTCACCGCATGGCATTGCCTTCGGTGCCACTTCCGCCTTCTGACCACAGTGCGTACGAGTCCCAAGTCTGCATGCCAACCAAGTTCTTCAATGCGCTCCAAGATTATTTTATCTATTGCCAGGCATTGCAGGGAGCGCGCAGATACTCCTCCAGATTTAACGCTGGAAAAGGTTCCGCATTCCCAAGATTTCCGTACGAGTTGAAGCAGCAGAGCTTCACTGACCTCAGGTGCAGCGATAAATAACTCTGCGGTGGTACCGTCAAATCCAGCGACTTGACTCCGTTTAGGTACATTGATGGCCGAAATGATTTCCCTTCTGCTTGGAGGAACAGTCCGTATCTGCATGTTACTGACTAGCCATTTCATCCACAAGAGGACGAACTTCACCGGATGTGAAATGGTTAAGAACCATGGTGAAGTGTTCTTTTCACCTCATCAGCTATTTATCATCGCGGATGAGAAGTCGACCCTTGACGACGAGGGCCATCAAAAGTTTTGCCACTCCATGCAAATTCTTTCGTAATGCGATATACAGTTCCGAAATCATTGCGATCTGCGATCTAGCAAATTCTATTTTGTCATGTCGTACAAGCGATGCCAGCGCCTCTTTTGTTACGCACCTCCAGAAAGCAACTCCTAAATCTGCTGTTGATCGCAAAGTGGTCAATCTGATTGTTCGTATGGTGTCGGTAAGTTGAAACCGAACTAACCGTTTGGTAGGCCGTGTGCTCGAACAATGTGTCACCAATGACGAGTCGGGACAAGTTGCAGAAATCCACGCAGCTCACACCATCATCGTTACGGCCGCTAAAACCGTGGTTTTTCATCACATGTGCAGACAAAGTGTTATCAGGTCCAGCCTTAGCATTCAGATCAACCATCACGATCACAATATAACCTTTCGTAAGCCTCGCCTGAACTGCATCTCATTGCTTATAGAAAACATCCTTCTCCACTGTATCAAAGATCTCCATCGGTGCATAGCTCTGTACGATTGCAATGCTCCTTAACCTGGACAGGAATCTTGTATTCAAAAGCCTGTCAGAAACCGGCTCCCAGGTGGTAAGAGCGTACATATAGTCGCCGTCAGAAACAACCCACACCGGACTCGCTACCACTCGGCTTTTCAGGGTACAAACGCACATTGCCATAAGTGCGGCACTTAGGCCCAGGATGTCCAGTTTATATCGCTCCACAGACCAATGGTAGCGCGTTTTCGATAGGCAAAAGTCGTTACCGTGAGGTCAGTCCCTACCCGCTTTGTTGACATTTCGGCATCAATAAAGTTTCAAAATTTGCAGGTTGCTAACCCACATTTCCATCACTTTTAGCCGCTTCTTTTTTTCCCATTTCATTTTTCTCAGTTGTTTCTTAGCTATAATAGGAAATCGGTTTCACTTATTTCCCTACTGTATTTCATTTGTGGGGATATGAGGGATCCTAAGTGCACCGGATGGAGAGCAACTTACTACCACCTTTTTGGCTACGGACCCCTCGCTCTTCGCATAGCACCCAAAAGAATGACTAACAATTTCGTCCAGGTATTGCATCATCTTGTTTGCCAGAATGTAAGAGCCGAACGTCGCATTGGAATTCAGCCTACCACAGCACTGGCAATTCCCTCCTCTGGACATTGATCCTCTTGTAATGAGAACAGTCCTCCGCGCTTACACACAAATCATGTTCCACTTTCCAAATGACTTTTTTTCGGCGGAGTTAACCGTTCGTCCATCTATTTCTCTCGAGCGGAAACAAAACCTTTATACCCGAAGCGTGCTGCTTCTGAGATCTCAGCTTGCTGCTAACGAAACCCATCACACCTTCCACAAAAAAAGGGTGTTCTCAGATGTCTGCCACTCCATTGGAGAACATACAATCAAAACATAGTGACATCCTAATCCTATGCAGGTAAGATTGAAAAAAAATTGCCGATCAGTCCCGCAGTCCATGTGTCTCTTGACCCTTTTTACAAGAGAGTTGTCATTCGGTTAGAATGCACTGGGTTCTTCACGGCAGCCATCTTTCTTAAGTCTTTGGCTTTGCGGCTGTGGATAGCTTTACGTTCCTTTGCAAGGAGAGTGATCGGTATCACTATCATTACAGCCGGTTCTGAGACTGGACGATAAGCAATACAAAGGACATCAGCGCATACCTCCGCCTTACCTCCTGTTGCTTTGATTTGCTTGAGGAAATTTATCTTCAAGTTGGCACGCTGAATTAATTCCCTAATGAGCTTAGCAATCTTTCTTACGGAATTAAAGGCACTTCTGACATCAATCATTATGAAGGGCACTCTTCGTTGAGGTCTGCAGCTTTGTCCCTTGGCTCGATGAACCGCAACCGCGACCTCCATAACGGCATTCACCGTCAACCCCTCTGCGCTGAATTCCAACTGCCTTGGAGATAAGCCCCCGGTGGGCTTTCTAAGCACTTTACCGCCCGTGTTAAGCATATACAGCGGTCAGGGGTGACAGGGAAATATGACATTCTTCACGCAAGCATTGGACACATTAAGCAGCAAGTCTGGCTGTTGACCGAATACCAATTTATAAACTTTCACCGCCGGGGCACCCTGTTATTTTTTTAATGAGAACTGCTTCTTTCATGGTGAAAGGCAGGCAGTACTCGCCGCCTTCTTCACTGACCTCACAATATGGTCCATCTGGTCAATATTAAGTAAGCAGGATTTCCGCAGAGCTCCGATTTTCTGGGTCCAAATTTTATAACTTCGCGGCGCGATGGTTGAAGGGGTAGAGCATCAAACTCTCAACCTCGTTGCTCTGAGTTCGAATGTAAGTCGTCATGGGTGTCTGTGTTGTCCCGCTGCTGTGAGCTTATCACTTGCACAGCGTTGAGCGTGTTTAGCACAATCTATCTGTTTGGATGCCCTATTCTCTACTAGGGAACGAACAGGAAACACCAATTTAATGACAAAGTCCCCATGAATCCTTATTTCCCTTGTTCTGCAAGTTCTGCCAGTCGCGGGCTTTGCTTTTATTTATGGATTCAGGTTTCATGACTTCGTACCCAAAACGGTGTCCTTCTACACATGCAGCTTGGGAGATGGCAGTGGTACTTGATAAGTTGGGATACCATGAAGCGGGGTCCCCTTATTCCGGTATTCCTCGCTAATTAGCACCAAATCAGTCTTTACCTCAACAACGAACTGCGTTATATATTCAGTAATTTGTTGGGTGTGGATCATGCTAGTCGTGTCCTAACCCTTTAGAATTCCGCCCTGAAAACTGGATCGCAACGTTTTCACCAGACGCGCCACGATCCTTGCAGAGAACGCAATTCCCTTTTTTCGTTGCAAATGCTGCCCTGTCATATTTCAAGCACTTGTAACATTTAGTGGGGGCTATCATCATTCGCACGCTTACTAATCTCTGTTATCGAGCTTCCTCACGTGTTACTCGGCGACTTCTAACACAGCGAGTTTTTGACCTGAAGCATTCGCAGAAGTGATACCTATTGGTTATCTCTGGACATTCACGCTTTATGGCCTCTTCCACTTCTACCTTTCCAGCATATGGCCTCTAGATTAGAAATGAAAGTTTTTTTCTCAGTAGCAGCTTGACGGTTTCCCAGAACGAATCTTTGCGAGTTGCCTGCGGGCCTAATGTAACGAGAACTTCGCCACCCTTCGTTTTCCGCATGGAAGACACTTTTGCTTCACTGTTGCTTTGTACATCTTTGCATAGGCCGGTAGCACCTTTGATTCTATGGAAATAACTACGTTAAGGACTCCCCTTTTGGTGTACTGTTTTGAATAGGCACGATTTGTTACAGACAATAACCTCTTCGGGATTAAAATGGATTCATAGTATTTTTAAGTCACTTTTTGTACTTGTACGTTCGGAGCTATTTCATAAAATTTATCCACATATCGCAACGTTTCCTTTGCATCCGACGCCCATAACGTCAAGGGAAGTTTTCTCTTTAAGTTTGAGCTCAGTTTGAATTATTTAGTTGAGACACCATTTAAGGATGAACTCAAAGAATTTAATAAACTTAACGCAGAAGTTCTAGCATGGTTAAATAGGATATATAGTAGGCCTTTCCAAACGCATCTGCATGCGAAATGGTAGAAACGTCTTCCATGTGCGCTAAGTTAAGATACTCAATCCTTGAGTCCTCTGTGTGCATATGCCTCTCGCCGAGATATATTGGTGACCAGGAAAGCCCCCAGTTCCAGAGGCAGTCTATCTGAATCTATTATTTGAATATAGGAACTCTGCAGGACTATAGTTGCCTTAACTTGGGTACAATGTTCGGGCCAATTAGGACTTGGGCATAGCACGTGGATTCTGTTACTTGTCCCGTTAGTTCTTCCCTGTTAACAGCGACTTAATTTCACTTCCCTTGGTTAATCTTTCAACCACTAGGGCTTTGGTTAGAAGTAAGAACTCGTCTTCCAGCTAAAAGTTTTAGTTTACTAGTGAGAGGACCTTCCCTGATGAAACGCCTTCCACTCCTTCTTGGCCTTAATTTTTGTACTATTTTCTTGGCAATATAGCTGCTTCAGGATCCTTCCGTCTTTTCCTCGGCAATACCTATGGGAGAATAGTGCTGAAGCATTTTCCGCATGCTAGGGCCCTAATTTTTTAATAGTTTCATGAAGGGATGCGGGATCTGGTATTTAAAAATCAATAAGGACAAAAACGTCTTTTGAGCAACTAATTTAACATTTATCTCTCCGATCATTCATGAAATTGGGTTTCGACTTTCTACTGAGCCTTATTCAAATTGCAATGCCCCCTCAAAATGATTGCAATGGCACCGAACCAGCATGATCACACTATACTAGGCAGCTCAGTAAGATTGCAAACTTTATGAATGTCCTATAACCAATTGAAGCGGTCCATAATGTTTTGGGCTCCTTTTACTGGTTGCGCTCAACCTAAGTATCATTTTATCCTCCTGAACCCTAATTTGCCGACGGTCACTGTGGCCTTTTTAGACTTTTTGTCTCTATTCTATCATTCTATTATCGAGTATATTAATAGGCCCAATCATCGCCATTCTGAATACCCTACTAACAAACAGTATCATTTCCCCCAAAGTAGACACAAGTAAAATAAATGTAGGTACATATTCATCGTTAGTTTTTCCTACCAATAAAGCTACGAACAGTCGGACTTTTTGGTCTAACGCAACTGTTATCATTTCTAGCCGGTACCCACTATGGACCAAGAGACATATTACCTCCATAAATAACTCGTTTCCACACAACCAACTACACAAAAAAAAAATAACTTAGTTATGTGCTGGCAATAGTCATCTTCCATAATTTTCCTACATTTATCTCTTACAAAACCCCATCCTTTTCAGCATGCGTTCCCCAAAGCCCTCGTTTTTTGTATCGGATGATACCACATCCTTCTTGGGTAAAAATCCTTGCCACCATCAATCAATTTTGACTGAGCGTACAATCCAAGTGAAGAGAGTAAAATAGTCGCAAAGGAATAGTGAATATAGCGAAGATTTTAGATAGAAAACTGTCTCTAGCAGGGAAAGAGCGGAATAGTAAAAGGATATGCGGGTTCGAAATGGCTTATGTCCATCAAGTGTTGATATTTCCAGCCAGCCAATTTGTGGCGTGGAAACGGAAAGATTTGCTTTGCGTCAATTTCGAATGGAAACAAGCACCAGAAACTTCTAAATTCAAGATAAAACAAAGTTTCCTTTCGTGTAAATGTTTATAGTTGGGGTTAACTTTTGTTTGTTGTTTGAAGATTCATAGTTTCTGCAGCTAAATCCTTCCTAGGGAGGCAATGAAATATTGACGACTAGTTGATATACCTGTTACCGACCTGTACACCAATGGTAGGTGATAAGTTGCCGGGATACATGCTGACATCGGGCGGCAAGACGTGGAGGAAATTTGTAAACCTCCCTCCACCCCACCATAAAATATTTCTCGAGTGCTCCTCAATATGTGGCCTAAAATTGGGCCCCTTATGGGAGCTTCATGGTGACTGTGGTTACGTCAAAGGGAACAACGGACGCCGGATTTTACCTAATGCTAGCACTAAGTGCCCAGCATTAAGTTCGGATGATCCTAACTAGTTAAATTATAAAAGGGCGCTGGTGGTGGCAATGGGAGAATCCGTTGAGAATTTCCAGCAATATTGAGCGCATATGTAGAATGGTTTGAACCAGACTGTGTGAGAGTCCCAGGACATCAAGGGAATCCGTGAGGGATTTAGACACAATATCTGCAGCTGACAATATTACGGGAACTACAACGACTCGCTCGAGACGCCAAATATCTTTGATTTCCCGAGCCAGTGGTTCATAGTTAACCTTCTTCTCCACATGTTTCCGTTCAATGTTGCTATTGTGGGGCAATACATGCTGTAAACAAAACTATCAAGTACTGCTTGCGGCTCACATCGGTAAATCGGACATGTTCTCGTGTTCAGCCCATGCTTGCATGCAGCCAGAAATGAGATGGTCCAATGTATCTAACGCCTAACCACACATTCTGTACTGGTCGTACTCCACCCGTTCTTTCATGATGAGTTTTTTATAAGCTCGGGTGGTGACCATGCCGTTCTGAATGGCACACATGAATCCCCGCCTCAGCAAAGAGCTCGCCAACAGACAGCCATCTGTTTGACAAATGCAAATCGACAAATGGCTGCCAAACACAATTCACGTGTTTACCGTGCGTTGCCTTCGACTTCTATTCATCGATCCGTTCTTGGTCTGATTTCACCTCACTCAGGATTGAAAGTTCGATCCTTTAAGTTAAGTGTAGTCAGTCCACAGTTTGCCTTACAGAGAGCCGCATGCAAGGGACTCGCCTGCGATTTGGCGATGATGTTGTGCCGCTACATTAACCACGCCCCTACCTTCGATAGCACGAGGCAGGTTCATCCGCTCCACGATGGATAATGCATTCGGAATTCGGACATAGTCATACGTATCTGCCGCTGAGCGTTTTACAGATCGGTTTTCGTCCACGGCAATATTCCGAATACATAAGCCAGTGAAGAGATAGGGAATACATTCAATACGCTTATTTTGTTCTTCCCCGGATGGCGGATAGTTGGATTCGACCCTTGTGTAATCCAAATTCCATTTGAATATCACGCCTCAACATGTCTACCATTCGCAATAGACTTCTACGGTGGCTGTCAGTACCAGAATACAGCTTGATGTCATCTAAGTACATCAAGTGTGACACCTCGCATTTAGCACGTAGGGCATATTTAATTGCGAAACCATGCCCTCCAGCATCATTCAGTGGCATGCAAAACTAAAGGGGATTCAAATAATCGCCTTGAGAGATGCCTCTCCGTATATAGATAGGCTCTGAGGTACTAGCACTCTCAAATGTACGCACTGTTAAGGTGGTATGCTACCTTTCCATGACTGTCGTCAAAAACTTTTTTAATTTCGGATGAATGCTATACAGATGTAGGGCATCGATTAGCCAGGCGGTACGCTGTCGCCTTGGCATAATCGATATAGCAACTAAATAGGTTTCTTTGCCCTCTAGTTGCTTGTCCTACAACTACCAAGTCGATAATGAGTTGCTCTTTGCAGCCCCCCAGGCCCCCAGTTTTTCGAGCTGTTTATGACTCCTCGAATTTGTTTTTCGGTAACATCCACAAAGTTCATGACAGGCGGTGATCCACTTAGCATGCTCTGTATACTTGGTGGGTAACAGCCAAAGTCCACCCCAATATTCTTTCGCTTTTGTTACTGAAAGCTTTACTATCTGGACGCCCTGTTGGGATTCGCCGAGTATTCTGAAAAAGTTCCGCTGGTTCGTCGTGTACATTGGATGCTGGACACGTCACGACTTTCGTTAAAAAGACAGAAAAGTTCTACTTTAATGTGTCCAGAATTTCAACTACGTGTCTTTCACTGGGAATGGCGTTGTTCCTGTAAACTTATTGCATTTCATTTGCCAGTTGTCTGCTGGCATTATTTTGCCTTAGCGAGTCACGTCGACGTTCCAGATGATTTCATGGTGGATTTTTTCGGTCACTCAAACCAATAACGCAAAAGCGAATCTTCAGACCGTGCAATTTGACAGCCGTAACTGCACCAGAATACACAAGTGATTTAGTTGCAGAAGTGACATATCAGCACACAGCCGAGATGCAATCTCATCATTGATTTGAGATAGAACTCTCGAAGTTTTTGGAGATGCATAGAGTCTGGGAATATCTGGTCTATACAAAGGACCCATTTCCGAGAATTCTATACACGTTCTTTGGAATTCGTCCCGAACTTCAGCGGAAACCTCAGCTGGACGGTGAAGAAAAGTGCTTCGGGGAGTACTAAAACTATTGCCTGCAGTGCGCCGTGGTGTCGTTGATGCCGCCGCCTCTTCTCCCATTGACTATTGGTAATCAGTTCCCGCGTTGACCTCAAGTCAAACACGCACGTAAAGCGGAAAACGCTCGACAAATCACTGGTGCAACAGAGGGCGGTAAGATGTTGTACCCACCCCCGCCGCTATTTCGTAGTAGGAGCGGATAATAAAGATGTTCATTTCTTCAGTCCACTTCATCCGCTGCCTACGCGAACCTGCGGAAATGGTCGCCACAGATTGTGGCGAAACAGCTGCAACAGGCGGAACAATGCTCCTGGTCGTCGTGGTGCCTAGACGTCGAACCACCCTACAACTAGCGGTTTCGACGCTGTGCTGTCCATTTCGGGAGTCCGACCCATTCACCAAGTCAGACGACTCCTGCCAGTTATCCGTAACGGACCTTCAAATCCTCCTTTTTCTCATTTCTGGTGGTGCATTTTATCCCTAGCTGCCAGGTGTGGTGATAGCTTCCTCAGTGAGTAATCTGCAAGACTGCAAAGTTCCTGCACTTTCTCACTTACCCCCTAGTTAGATGGGAGACCAATTGGGAACATTTCATTTTATTGTGTTTAATTGTGAAGCATTTTTAATTACTCAAGAATATAAAAGATGCACAGGACAAACATGCTCACCTTTCTGATCAGTGCAAGCACGTGCAGATAGATACTTCTCCGGAATTGGAATTAAGTCCTAGCAAGCTTATTAACAGGCTTTCCTTCGTAGCTTCAAGTAACGTATAGCTTTGCCTCCATCATTGACGAGAGTCAACTTTCCGGTGACTTGATCACGGACACAATTCATTTTCATTAGACAGACACGAAAGACAAAGCTACATGCCGGTGACCATAATATTGATTGAATTGAAAGTGTATCTATGCCTACGGTCTCCACTGACGGTGAAGATAAATTTAGTTTGATCAGATTCTAGTCGTTTCTGTTTATTTAATTCGCCCCACCTTCAAACATTATAAGCTAATATTCAATATCAAATATTCCCATAAAGTGTGATTAGCTTCCCCCATTAGAGCCTTATTAGCATATCCCTGGGGATAACTTATTAACTCAGATGAGTTCACCGGAGGCAATATATGCAGACGCATATGCAAATTCACACACATCTATCAGGGAAAGTGCAGAATATTGCGATAATTAATATGTACCTAAACGTGTCAGTTCATACGAAATTACCCATCATTTTGCACTTCAGCAAACAAATTATATCAAATTAATATCAAGTGAAGCGCAAGCACTAGATTTGTGTTTCCAACTAAATTTATCGCTCATTCCGCAATAATTTGTTTGCCGTGGTGGCTGCAAATCAACAAGTCACTGGGAGCCATAGTGCGACTGCAGAATTCTCACTATTCATGGACAAATAGATTTGTTTTAGCTTTTGGCTTGGTTAATTTGGGGTTACTTGTTCCTGAATGCAGTGCCTAATTGGTTTGCGTCTAATGAAGATAGTTTTGTATTTTCAAGAGTTCAATGAAGGCGTACTTCAAGATTAACAGATAACTCGATTTTGGAAATTGCGTTCAGACTTCAGCAAGGAACAGGAGGATTACAAAGTTAGATTCAACAGGACTTCCACGAATACTACGCTTGCCTGTTCATTTATCCGGAATATGTTTAAAATCGAGGAAGCATCTAACCCGAAATGTAAGTATAGCGTTAATTTGTATTTATTCACTTATTTATTACCAAACAAAGCATATAATATAAAATAATACAAAATACAACACTCGTCAGGTTACAAGCAACACATGGAATTACAAAATAGAAAACAAAAGGCAATAAGAGACATTGAGATTGGAGAAAGGGTCCTTGTGAGCAGGTTTCTAGTAAGAATATTTTTGAACTCCGATCTAGACAGGCTGGCGAAGTAGTGCGCACCTACAGTGTTGAGTATATGACAGCACCACGTACAATATCAACGGTGAAGCAGGCTGGAATTAATGATCTCCTGAAAGAAAGAGTCATTAAATTTATGAAATTCAGCCTGCATCTATAAGGAGGGAGATTCTGAAAATCGCGTAGATTATAACGGTCTCTCAATTCAAAAAGCAAGAATTGTTCCTGGATAGATTCGTGTGAAGCTTCAAGTTTGTAAGGTGAGTTCGAAACAATGCAAGCATATCCAAACAGTGAACGTACGAACGTCATATTTAAGGACTTAGTAACCCAAATTTTTAATTCGCATTGCCGAAGCTGCGGAGAAGGAAGGGAAACCTTCATGCACTTTCTCTGCGATTCCCCAGCTCTGGCTAGAGTCAGGCTGCGGACACTGGGTAAACCATTCTTCGGGGGATCTCAGTGAGATTTCTAGCTGCAGGGTGGGAGGGCTGCTTTCTTTCGTGAATGCTACGGGCTGGCTCTGAAGATCCGAGCCGGCTGAACTGTGCCTCCCTGCTCCCATAACAACAGTCACGGTCTTAGGAGTTTGTGGCATCAAAACGGCGCACCAAAGTGCTAATTGGTCTCCTCGGAGCGGCCACTGATACCTATCTACCTACCTACCTTGCTGTCCACAACTATACCAAGGTCGATGACATGATCAACTCTGTTCAGTTTCATGTTATCGACAGAGTAGGTATAAGTCGTAGTTAAACTCTCGCGAGAAAAGTTTATCGTGTAGTATTTATTAGCAATCAGGTAGAGATTATTATGGATACACCAACGTTCCAGAGATTGCAGCTTGGATTGAAGGAAATCTGCATCGGATTGACTGTGGATAGTATGGTACATTTTCAAGTCGTCCGCTTAGAACAGGTGAGGAATATCAGACAACACACGAGGAAAGTCGGAAATGAAAATATTAAACAGAAGAGGACCTAAATGACTACCTTACAGTACTCCAGAAGATACGAAAATCCTATTGGATAAATGTTCTTAAAACTTTACGAATTGAATTCCATTCAGAAGATAGGACTGAAGCCAACTGAGTAAGGAACCCAATATACGGAAGTTACGTAATTTGTTCAATAGAACAGTCTGTATAAATCCCGTCTACTTCGTGTCCTTTTTACAATTCACAGACACTAGAATGATGAGATTAGTGGAGGTCGACCAGGAGTGAGTTTATCATAGACCAGTTTCTCGAATAGTTTAGGGCTAGCTGACAAGCTAGTAACACCACTGTAATTTTTAATCGATCGTCTCTCACCACTCTTAAAGATGGGAGTGAGATGAGGGGAATTCCACATGGATGGAAAAATGCCCATTGAAAGAGATTTATTAAAGATCAAATGCAGAGGAGTAGTCAATTAGGGATTAGTTCGGAGCCGGGATCTTTGTTGACATCCAGATCCTAAATAGTTCTGCGGATCTCATCATGGGTCAAAAATATGTCACCAATAGACGATGCCTGAATCGAATCAGCCAACGTGGTAGTCGGTGGGATAAGAGGTGGACAGAAAGTCCTTTGAAAGTGATCAGCAAATAAGTCACATATTTCCTGTGGGCGGGAAGAAGTTATGCCTTCTCTGAACACAGAAGTGGGAAAACCGGTTGTCTTTCAGTTTATATTGACGAAGTCAAAAAATTTCTTTGGATCTTTGATGATTTTTTCACCATTGAGTTAAGATATGACTCATATGTTTCTTGGGATTTTACGATGAATTCCTTGGAAATTGTATCGTACTTCCGCTTAAGTTCCTCGCTAATGTTGTAACCATTTTTCATAGCTTTGTGGAGCTTATTCCGTTTGTTCTTTAGAGGTCTTAAATTACCATCAAGCTAGGGTTCCGACAGTCTATTCCGTTTCTTTATTTTTGGCACATAATAGTAGAGCGATGCTACGAGGCCATCTAGATCCGAAGCTAAAAGGGAACTGGTTCAACCCATGGTGTTCAAAAAATGATCTCATAGTCAGCATTTAGAAAGTCATATACAATTTTATTATTGTATGAATTGATAAGGGGAGGATCCGTGGAGGTGAGTTCAACTGTAAGGGTGGAGTGGTGGTGAGAGTTAGAGAAAATGTTCCCGGGGTGAAGAGTTGGACTAACCACCACTTTATTCGTGAATATTGTAAAGATTAAATCTAGCGATTTACCCTTTTGATTTGGAGTAGGAATAACTTCACTGCCTGTAAATCATTGCCATAAAATGCGCTGATGAGAGTAAAGTCAATGGGGTTAAGACAGTTGACAGGGTTTAGGTAGTTGCCATTTTCATTGAAAAAGAACTTAATATTCGGGAGGTTGAAGTCGTCTTCATCATCAACGGTGCAACAACCAGTAACCGGTCTAGGTCTGCCTTAATATGGAACTCCAGACATCCTGGTTTTGCTCTGAGGTCCATCAATTCGATATCCCGAAAATCTGTCCCCGTCCTTCGCCACTCCTCCATCTTAGGCACGGTCTGCCTTGTTTTCTTTTTCTACCATACATATTACCCTTATAGACTTTCCGGGCTGGATAACCCTCATCCATACGGATTAAGTGACCCGCCAACCACAAACTTTTGAGTCGGATTTTGTCCACAGCCTGACGATCATGGTATCGCTTATAGATTTCGTTGTTTTGTAAGCTACGGAATCGTTCATCCTCATGTAGGGAGCCAAAAATTCTTCAGAGGATTCTTCTCTTGAACGCGGCCAAGAGTTCGCACTTTTTCTTGCTAAGTACCCAAGTTTCCGAGGAATACTTGAGGATTGGCAAGATCATTGTCTTGTACAGTAAGAGCTTTGGGCCTATGGTGAAACGTTTCGAGCGGAACAGTTTTTGTAAGCTCAAATAGGCTCTGTTGGCTGGCAACAACCGTGCGCAGATTTCATAGAAAGAAGAAATTATTAACGGTCTCAAAGTTGCAGCCTCCTATCTTTATTCTTCCCATTTGACCAGTGCGGTTTGATGTTGTTGGTTGGTTGGTTTTTGATGCTGACGTTGCCACCATTGATGTGCAGCCCAAGATGTCGCGATTATCGTCGCCTGCTCGATCTGCATGAAGGCAGTTTGTACTCGTACGTCTCGGGTCGCCTGCTCGATCTGCATGAAGGCAGTTTGTACTTGTACGTCTCGGGTCGTTCTTCCCATGACGTCGATACCGTCCGAATAGGTCAGTAGTAGGGTGGACTTAAAGAGGATTGTACCCCTCGCATTTACCTCAGCATTACGGATCACTTTTTCCAGGACCAGGTTAAAGAGGATACATGATAGGGCATCGTTTTGTCGTAGACCGTTTTTGATGTCGAATCGTTTTGAGATTGCTGCTTATATCTGGCCTCGCACATTGGTCAGGGTTAGCCTAGTCAGTCTTGTAAATTCCGCGTGGCAGTGTACAGTTCTACCGCCGTTATAGGTGACTTTAAAGTCAATGAAAAGATGGTGTAACTGATGGCCACATTTCAACAGTTTTTCATCGCCTGCCGGAGAGAGAAAATCTGATCTGTTGCTGATTTGCCTGGAGTGAGGCTTTTTTGGTATGGGCCAATGATGTTCTGGGTGTATGGGACTGCCTAGCTAGGTACCTAAGAATATCTTATAGATGGTATTCAGCAATGTGCTGCACTGTGTGATATCTCCCTTTTTATGGATGAGACACTTTGTCAGTCACCAAACACAATTATCCTGTCATCCTCTCCTAAGGAAGCTGTCATGGAAGAAATTATATCTATTACCACATTATAAGTAGCTTCGTCAGATCGGGGAGGAATGAAGACAATTCAGATGTTTGCCTACGAGGACTCTTGCAAATTTGCATTCAAAAGATAAATTATTAATATTAGTTGAAACAACCTCACTAGCAAGGGAATTGTGAATCGTGATGAGAACACTGCCTCCCCTGGAAACACAAGTACTAGGATAATTATGTTCAGCTCTATAAATTGACCAATTGCTATCCAGAATTTTTTTCGTCAGATTTAGTGTGCAGGAAAAGTTGGTTCACTTTAACTCTCATGCCACCGCAGTTGTGGTGTAGGAAACTTCGGGTCATGTAGGAAGTATTTCTAAGGAATCTCGGGGGGAACTTTATCATTAGGAGCAATACTTCTTTTAGTCCTCGAGTGCCTTTTGCAAGCAAGAAATATGTTTCCAGTTTCCAAAAGAACAGTAAACTTCCAGGTCACGTTGGATCTGGTTCTGAGGTATACCAAGCTCGTTGTGATAACGAGAGAAGAACACTTTTAAGGAGTTCACGTCAGTGGGTAACTTTCTGATTGAATCATTATCCTGATTTTGGTCTTGGTTTTTCCCTCGAAGCATGTGCTTTCGAGAGCATCGTGCATATATGCAAGAAAAGGTTGTACATAGTCGTAAATCCTATAGTCTGCCAATCTAGGCAGAAGATACCTACTTTCTAGATCGTCTTTAGAGGTGGCAGTGATTTTAACAACAAATGGCACCAGAGGATCATGAAATTTCGGAGCGAACGGTTTACAGGCGGAAGGACTTTGCAAGTGAACTGAGCCCGAAGTAAATGGCATCTGAACATCACCACGAACAAAATTAGCATATTTAGTAGTGGCGTCATTTCCATTCGATGGATTCCTAGACGGGTTATTTTTGGATTTTAGGAGTCTGTGCAGTGTTATGGTTTTCACCTGAAGATGAATTATTTGTACCGTGAGTCTTCACCACGCTATTTTTATGACTTTTGGATGCAAGGATGAGCGGTAGCTTGCCAACCGAAGTAGCTGAGACAAGGTGTGTGGCTGTAGGACGTCAAGAGGTTTAGTTTTTAGAGGGGGGCGAGTGGCTAGATAAACATCCGTTTTTTTGCTTTTGTCGTTGTAGCTGCATATTTTTTGGTGATTGTTCCAATGGTGTACTTCTTCCGCCACAACCTGAAGTCCATTCCTTTCATTTCTATGGACCTTTACTATTCCGATGATTACACAGAAGTCATCCTGACGCAGATACCGATAGTTTGAAGCACTTCCCTTGTTTTGCCTTATTTGTTCGAGAACGCATTTACAGTCAACTATGCATAGTCAAGTGCCTGTTGCGAAAATAGGTGCCCCTTTCAGGGAGAAGTTCATGGAATTTGTAACGTTGTGGTCAGTTGTGTCAACTTTTCGGTCACTTGATGCCTCATTAGCCAATGAAATCCTTCTAATTGGAGCATTCAATTCATCTTGAGTCCAAGAAATATCAAATCTACAAAGCGATGGTAACGTAGGTCTTACGGCAGTTGACGGCGGGGTGGAGTATAGACACACGTCGTTGATGGATCGCAGGAAGTGAAACAATATCCGTAGAAAACAGGTTATTTTCAGGAGTAATCGATGATCGATCCGGAAGTGACATTTCAGATGATTCACCAGATGATGAAAAAAAAATAGAAGCTGTGGGTACTTAATCTGAGGTGCAGTTTTCAGCTGCAACTATCGGAGGACTGCTCATTATTTTGAGAATACTGTCCATTTCTTTGATGATACTGTCGTAACTATTTCCAAAGCAACCAATTTTATTGAAAATTTTTGTAACAACTTCCATGCATAAGTTTGACGTGTAAATTCCGGCCGCAGGAGACTCAACAGGAACGTTCATCTGATTGTTTAGTATCGTCGCCAATTTCCTGTCGAGATTTGAAAATTCTTTACCAATGTTGTTCTTGTCAGAAGATTAGTGACCGCAATTGCCACCCCATCAAAGCACCTGGCCATCTCCGAAAAGTTATCACGATTAGCCTTCGAGAGAGCAGCTTGCTTAACTAGAATATCATCCTTTTTAAGGTTTTGTGAAAAACAAATTTCATGGGTCATCTGGTCATTAACGTCAAAGTTATAGCAGTTCAAACTTATCAATTTCGTGCAAATTTACTACATCCTAAGCCATACAAATCAGATGTTGACGTCATAATTAACGAGAATAATTGACATTCGCATGAAATATTAAAATTCCATTCATGAAGAATCTATTTTTCACCAGCCTTTTGTAAGGTTTTGGGTAAAACAAAACCTTAAAATCGGGTCAGTCGGTCCGTCAAACGCGTTTTTCTCGGCGACTGTAGCAGCGATTGACACCAAATTTGGTGAAAAGATGGGAACTGTTAACGCTCACGCATACAATAAGTTACATCGTGTTAATAATAATAATAATCGTTGGCGCAACAATCCATATTGGATCAGGGCCTTGAAGTGTGTTAGAGCACTTCATTCAAGACCGTAACGGTACACTAGGAGACAATGTGGTCAGCATTGCGCTCGCCCGAGATTATTACCCTGATTTGACTCAGGTACTCATTCACAGCTGAGTCGACTGGTATCCGACGTCAAATCACGATGCAAATTCCACTGCCACCAGTGAGATTTGAACCGCGACCTTCCGTATGACAGCCTAGTGCTACGTACATCGTATACGTCGAATTTAAGGGGAGGTCCCCATGCATGCAAAAGGGGGGTGACCATTTTTCCCCCCAAATATAGTCAAGTGGGGTATCAAATGAAAGGTCTCGATTAGTACTTTCCGAAACTAGTCTTAGTTTTGAGATTTGTTGGAAATGTGGGGAGTGCGAGGGGTCGAAAATGATCATTTATTTATGGGAGCCATTCTCAGAAACTGCCCAATCGAAAAATTTGAAAAAAAATCAAAAGGTTGCCACTATATGATGGCTAGGCTCCGAAATACCTTTCATACCGATATCCCTTCAAATAAAGTTAATAATAGTATAGTATATCACTATAATTTTCAGTAATTGGGTGCGGAAGCCCCCTTAGGTTCATCTTAGCACCACGTAATTTTGCAGCAATATAGACTACAATATAGAGCTTAATATTACTAACCAACGATTATTATTATTATGTGCTCAGTGATGTTGTCGCAAATGCCCTTTAACACGTTTTCAACGTTCTGGCAATCGGATCAGATAACGTGTTCTGCAAGGTACGACAAATACCAATTCCGCGGAGCATGCAGACAAGCTCCTTGCGGCCTGCACTGACATGGCGTGCAGTTAGCCAAACAACACTTGTGACTCATCGTTACAATTAAATTCTAGGAAATAAGTTGCAGTTAATGGTGGGATTTAATTTATTTTAATAAAATGTTACTATTACCTCTTATTCTGTCATTCAACAATAATAATATCCCAAATTTGAAACATGACGAATGCTTCATCCCTTCTTACCCTCATCTACGAATTCAATTCAAATAACTTTTATTAAATATTCCCATTCACTCATGAAAATGAGCGTCCACCAATATTTCAACGAATAGCCCTCCCATTTTTCACTGAGATCCTTTTGAGATGTCCCATCCGCGATTTGCCAACGCATAATAAAAATATATTTACCAGCTTTAGTCGTTAATCTTAGGCTTACTTCAGAGCAAAAAATCCCAGTCGCTTTTGTCAACGATATCTATGGTTCTCTAATATGTACCGAGGGACACGAAAATTCTGCTTTTTCTCTTCTTTTTCATTCCTCTGGCTATTTGCTTGCTCTTCCGTTTGTTGTTGACACTATATCAAGTTGGATACAAGTCTGGAAGTCCTTGTAGTTTCCTCATATATTTCGCTTCTATTCGTTTCAATAAGACGAATACGAAAAGGACTCTCGAAAGGAGGGTTACCGCAAAATGGACAATTGTCTTGAACATTGATAGAATTTAATTATGGTCCATCTAGAAAATAATGTCGCAATGAGATTGTTGCTCAAGACTTCCACTTGAACTCAACCTGCTCTCATAGCCTTAAAGGTATCCTTCGAACAGTTCCCAAAACAAATCAGTACTCTACGGAATATACAGTTCACGGCAGCGTTCTTCAGCCAACATCCTGGTAACACTACAGCATATAACGAAGATTCCGATATAGTCCTTTGGCTGCACTTTAAGTTCAGCAAGTTTGACTTTTGTTCGTTAAGTTCTGATTCATTGCCGTGTAGTGAGTCTGTGCCATAAATAATAATGATGTCAAAGTGGCAAGTGTATCTTGTATCCGAGACTGAACAAAGTGGGGTGAATATGCATCCTTTCTATGCATAGGCAGAGCAGTACCACCGGGCATCGTTGTTATTGGGAACTCTGATACGTGGAACTGCAAAGGATTCTGCTAGAAGATCAGGAGGACAGCTCAGACCATATGAGGTACAAATAATATGCATATGTGGGTGAACATATTCCTGTTACATCTTCATTTCTGCACTATAAGAAATAACATAGCATGGCGCGGACTTGGCTATCATCAGATGAACGGGAATTTCAAGAATATTAAATAATTCAAATTTTCTTATAAGTTGAAGTTTTTCCAAGGTATTCTGGTGAAAGTTTTGATAACCAGAGAAATGCTCAAGTTGGAAAGATGTTCAGAGATGGACTTATCGAGTGGGTGACGATGTTTGGTCATTCTTAAGTAAATATCTCACATCTGAGAAATACTTTTACCGAATTCGTTCGACTGCCTGAAGGATACTTTCAGATTCGAGGGTAAAATTTGCTATGAATCGTAGAATGAACCGCAATCCAAATAAAAGTTGGGGTATAGCCGTCCAAAAAGTTTACCAAGCGGAGGGACGGTAACTTTATACAACCAGGTCATACATAGTTAGCTAACCTAAATGTTTTTCTTGGTGCTAGCCAAATTAACCAAGCAAACAGAGTCATCGATTCTCGCAAACTTTGTTCTGTAGAATTTTCCAGAAAGTTTTGACGTATAGTATCTGAAACCTAACAATGTCATTTATTTTACATAACTCCTGTTCTCTGATTGACAAAACTAAAACTATATTTCCAGTCACTGGCTTGACTAACTACCTTAACGTTCGATCTCGCTTTACAAAATCCGAATTCCATATCAGAACGGCTCTCTTCCTTTTCCGCAATATGAAGCAGTATATTGTCCATTCAGTCTGCTAATGGTATTGACTTTTTAGTGATGACATCACCGACTTGTATACGTCAAGCCATGGATCGCCATAGATTAGGTTCGGCTTCCTTACATATTCCTTGATAGCCACTTTTTTCCTTGCATTTTTGTATTATTGTAGGTGTTGCTACTCGAATTTACGTCGCATAAAGGCATTGAAGGCATACTGAAATTTATTCACGAGCCGTGAAACTTTTTTTGTGTACCTCTCTCCGGTCTCTCTGGGGTGGGATTTGAACCCACTAAAATCACCTCATTAGCATTGCCTCACGGAACTATCTTTCGTCGGATGGTTCTGGATTATTCTTATAGTTCAGAATTGTTCCCTCCCTTTTTCATAAGCTCTCTTACCTTCGAAACTCCTCTGAATACAGCTTATGATGCCGTTAACTGCATTCCAAACTTTTGGGATTAGAGAAATTGCAGAATGATCGTTTCCACTTGCAAGGGCATCCTCAAGAGAAGTTCAAACTGCTCCCTCTCACTGAAGTGTGTATTCTTTCTTCCCGGTTATTTGTTGGCACACATCACCGCGTCCCTTCCCGTTGAACGATCTTTGCATCTCCAGCATTCCTGGAATTGCAATGCTTCTTCATCTAACGCTGATCGACATAACAACTCTCAATGGGCTAAGGCGCTATACTGCAGATAATTTACTCTTACGCTGGTCAGGGCGCGGAAGATGCCACAAAACCCAATGATTTGTTTATACGGCATCCAGAAAGAACTTGCACATAGTCGCAGAATTTTCGATACTCCTGGGGAGAGCGTTAATGATCGACTCCTGAAGAGGTGAGAAAACACGTTACTACAGTTTTTAACCGTATCACATCCGGTAAAGTGCTGCCTCTTGAGAATGAAAGGGCTGGTCACTGTTACCACTAGTGTATATCTAGGAAGCGTCATTTCTGCCAGCGGTGTCACCATACTGGATCTGGTTGAAACGGCGGAGAAGTCATTACCAGACTCAACGAACCGAGAGGATACAAAGTGATGAAACACTAGTATGCTTCGATGTAAAAGCGGTATTACTAAGCGTAACGATGAAGGATGCCCTATACTTGTTCGAAAAATGGGTCACGACACAAGAAAACTCATCCGAATGGAGCAAGAAAACTAAACTTTATAAGAAACTGGCCTCCACGTGCATGAGTGAATTCTATTTCAGATTCAGGAATAAATTGTATAAAACAACCTCAGGAGCAGCAATGGACAACCCCCTCTCACCCCTACTATACGAGGTATTTATAGAGAACTTGGAGAATGAACTCGATGAGGTTGGCGCTCTCCTAAGATTCTGGATCAGATACGTGGACAATGTATTGGCAATCATCAAAAGGGAAGAAGCAGGAACAATTCTCGAGAGACTCAACCGGGCACACAGTAACATCGAGTTCACCACAGAGATCGGAAAGGAAGGGAAGATACAGTCCCTGGACTTAAAAATAATCCGGGGAAGAAGGGATTTTGAATCTACAGGAAACCGGCCCAGACACAACGAACCATCACATACACCTCAAATCACGATTTTCATCTTAAGGAGGCGGCAAACAACTTTATGATTCACAGGACGGTCCCAACACCGCTCAATGAAGAAGAAGAAGAAATAAAGAAATGAACTACATCCTGGAAACAGTCAAGAAAAATGGATAGAATAGGAACCTCATCGAAATTCGAATCAAAAAGAAACCACGCCAGGCCTCAACACAGCAACTTTCAACACTTCTTCATAAAGTGAACACAGAACCTAGGCAATGGATAACATTAACCTATTCGGGTTGGACGGCTCACCTCGACCAGCAGACGATACCTACTTAGGACCCGGTTACAATCAGTCAAGGACAAAAAGAGAGTACTGAAAAAAGCGGCATTTATAAGATTTCCTGCCCAGACTGCGACAAGATGTACCTAAGTCAAACAAAACGCCTAGCCCACACTAGGGTGTTAGACACATAAAGGAGGCCTAATCCGCTAAAAATAAGAATAAGCCACCCATAAAGTCCGCGGTTGCCATACATATAATAGACCAGGGCAGAGCAGACTTCGACGATTGTCTCCATATCTCGCGTTTACGGTAAAACGTCGGAGAAGAAAAGGCACTTGTAAAACTCAACATTTGGCTACATAGAAAATACAAGAGAAGACATGTTTGCTATTTGACATTTACAAATTCTCTTACGCTAAGTTGACTTGTCGATTTTTTACGCCATAGATTGCAGAACTGGTCCCTTTCATCAATCGGTAGCAAAATTCGGTTCCCGCTGCTGAGCCCACTTAGTTAACGTAAGGACAACTGTCAAAGCTCGTAGCACTCCAAATAATATCAGTAATTAAGGTCGGTTCTATGACAAGGATGTCTCCGATGGCTATGGGTTTACATCCAACTTTTCCAGCTACCAGCGCGGGGCGCAAGTAAAGGTAGCTCTGTTGAATTCTGTTCAAATATGGAACTGTCATACGTGCAACAGTACGGGAGTACTGTGAACCGGCTGCTTCAGAAAACTGCCCCTTTTACATAAAAGTTGCTTCTCTTTTGTTTTCACGCTTCACGCACTATTGGGGTAGCAGATTCCCCAGGGATTATTGCTTTGGAATTTTAAGGTTTAGGAACGAAAAAGAGTTACCATAAGGACGATTCAGACATTACTTTCATCATTTCTCCTAGTATAGATTAAATTGCATTGAATTACTAAAAATAGTATGCTCATTTCCTTTTGTTGCTGAAGTCCAACCCCAATTTTTCCCATTAGTTTGGTTTGAGAGGAAGGGCAACTTCAATTACTTAGACTTTTCCCAGGTCCATTGTGTTATCCCCGGAGATCGCCTATTCATCGGCTTCTCGTCAACGGCTTTCGCTAATCCGAGATCATTCCCTGGAGACAGAGAATGCGCAGACTCTTCGTTGAAGAAAACCTTACCAAGGTATATTCATCTGAGGTCTGAGGAAGCCTGGCAGCTGTATACGAAGTGCAGGGCCATCTCTTCCTTCTCGTCGCATTGGTTGCATATGGCCGAGATAGGTAGTTTAACGGGCAGTGTCCTACCATTATGGATTCAGAGCCTTGGTGAGCAGCACCTGACGACAGCTCCATACTAACTGGCTTGCTATGTTGTTGCTTTTTAGTGCTGATAATGCTGCCCGACTGTCGGAACAGATTCGAATGGTGTGACCCCTCCACTTTTAAACCAAACATTCTTCTGCTGCCAATAAAATGACATATATCTTTTCTTCTGAGAGGGCGAGCCAGTTCGATAAGTGCATTTCCCGAGAACACCCCGGTGAAGATTATTAAGTTTGTAATACCAAAACAGTTGTGGCCGCTTATCGACCATTCTTCTCTTTTGGTGATTAAGGTGGAGTACGTCTTTTGGAAAACGAATCTCGAAACCACATGATCGGCGGGCATCAGAGTCACCCGATGATTGCCTAGAAATTTCCAGAAGGACGCATGACCGTATGGTTAATCGCCTTTCTACAATAGTATCAAGCATATATGTGTCGTCTACTGCTAGATTTCCGCCCCCTGCTAAAGTGGGTAGCGTGAAGCTGCTCCATCTGACATTCCTAGTGAACATAATTAGTCCAGTCTTCCTAGCGTTCAACGTGACCCCATTATGGAGGCACCAACTGTGGATTACAAGCAGTGTTTCATCCAGACTGCCAGAATGCCCGTGCGAAGACCTCTGTGAGAGATATGGAACCTCATCTACGCTTCAAATGAAGATGCCGTGGGCTGTACGTCCCTTTCGATTATTTTAGGAACCAACACTTGAAATGTGACAGTCCAAGCCCGTAATAGAGCCGGTAGCCCGTTTTTCCCTTTTACCTACTGCTCTGCTATAGAATAGCATCCAGGAGGAGGTGTTGATGTTATTTTGGACTCCAAGCTGTTTGAAGACCTAAAGACTGTGCCCCAATAGGGTTGGTTGTATTTTAGAATTTTAGTTTCTTTATAGTTGGCTACCATGACCTTTGTTTTAGCGGGGAAAATAAGTCGATCTCGGGAGAGCCCCTTTTGTCCGAGACAAGGCTAGTAGAAACTGGAGGTCGCCTGGTACCTGGAGTTCACCGTTCACGGCCACATCTAAACCTCTGTGACCATTTAGCCCTCCAACACGAGACTGATCTTTTATAAATTCAAAGCAAAATTCCGCTTTATCTTACAAAGTGCTTAAGAAAACCCTGGTGTGAAGTAAAACCTCATCAAAATTGAGTCAAAGTCTGTCTGTCTGTCCGCCTGTCAAAAACAATTCACTGACGAAATTTGGTGAGAATATGTTCTACTGTACGGCTAGATCGTCCGGAAATGCTTGCAAGAAGACCTTTTTGTTTTCCAGAAGCCATAGCAAGGTATCTATTATCAGCAGGCATAACAAAGGGACGAAAACCCCTCCCTGTTGGCAAAGGCATCCTGCTTCAATAGAATTCTGACCTATCAGCATGTGTGAAGGATCCGTTGTCTTGCCGCGTCACAAACATATATATATATATATATATATAACAAACCTATATTTCTAGCGCAGGAATGATGCCATCCGGACCTGCAGACTTGTATCAATAGAACTATAATACTTTGCATGCTACGGTCCAATGTTTCGATTGAGGACAATATGTACTTGTCGACCCCAAAATGAGATTTTGGATACTGTCTAGGAAGTGCAGGTCAAGCCAATGGTTTGCCGTTTCTTCATCGTTTTCTGTGTGTCTTCCGCTCTGTACACGTAAATAACTCTGCTTCTGACTACGATCTTTAACAAGGATCCGGTTTAGCTGTAAAATGTTCAAAGCATCCAATAATATCGAGAATGCCTCGATCTCGATCTTGAGATTGCCTCAACAGAGTTAATCTTTTTGCAAAAGCGTCTCCAAAAGCGTCGTTTAGCTGATCTTATGGTTTTGTTTAGAGCTTTCTGTTCCTCTTTATACCGATTTCAGCCGGCGGTTGATTCAGAGTTCAGAGCACGATTGAAGAACACCCTTGTCGTTCTCCTTTGCTCTTCGATAAGAGCCGGAATATGAAGGAATACCATCGTGATGTCTGTACTTTTGGCATATTATATGCAGAGCACCATAGAATCTCTTTGCCTCCCTGCTGAATTTTTATAGTTAGTTCGGCCGTTATGTTTTCGCCATCACATAAGTCGTTAACCAAATTAGCCTGGAGGTCTTTTGATATCACTATTAGGACCCGACACTTATAACGTGACAGTCCCTAACCTGTAACAGAACCGACAGCCCGTTTGTTCAAGAACCTTTTTAATATCTGCTTCGGGAGCGCCGATAGTAAGGAACGTTCCCAGCCTATCGAGTCTCTGTCTTGCATTGCTGCCTAGCAGCATCCAGGTGGGGGTGTTGAGATTGTTCTGGACACCAGGTTGTTCCCAAAGCTCAGCTCCATTATGCTCCTCTTCTGGGAGCCCAAAGAAGCCCTTTTGGACGATGGCAGCTCAGAGACCCTTTTCAGGGTTAGTCGCGCACATCGTTGGGGAAGGAGCATACTGCCTAAACCACTCGTTCGTGTGTTCATCAGCAAAGTTTATCCGTAATATTTTACGGTATACACCTACCAACTCAAAGCGAAGCTTAATACCTTGCGAGAATGCAGTCCTTACAGTTAGCAAGAATTTCCTCCTGAGCTGTTGGCTGTTTGGTGCCATCATACAAGGCCCATACATCGACTTCGATAACCTTAGCTGCAAATGAAGGCTTAGCAGTTGCCGCCCAGCCCTATTTGCTGCTTTTTGTGTTGAAGAGGTGATATCGTCCGAAAGCTGCTGCTGCTTCAGTTTGCCGATAACCGCGGGTGCCTCGAATGCTCCTTTTCCCTCAATATTGGCACAACCTGTGGGCTGTGCTTTGCCCGGAGGCAGCTTGCCAGAACGTAGTTTGCCCAGAGATGATTGGCCCGAAGGCTGTTTGCTATCCAGGGACAAAAGCTTACCCATGGGCAAGATTTCAGCCTCAGCAGGTGGCACCGGTTAGAGCTCGGAGTCAGCAGTGCTAGCAGAAGGGGCCTGCTTCGACTCGTCCGTCTGGGACAGGGTCCCAATCAGATTGGTTCTCACTTGAGTAGGTGGAGAATCTGAGTCTAGATCTAGGTCCCCAATCGATGAGCTTATTGTTGTCCCTTCACTTGGGGTTAGTTCGTGACGATCGAGATTTTATTTTAAATATTTTTTAAAGTTTTTTTTTGGTGTTTCATAATTGCTGGCATAGACTCAGTTTCGTTGGGAAAGTAGACCGACCTCGGAAAAAAGGGGCTAGTTGAAACTGGGGGTCGCCTGGTATCGCCCTGGTACCGTTCCCGGCCAGATCTTAATCCCCGTGACCATTCAGCCCTTGGCGCGGTAGTCACACCTTAGGTTCAGATTTCGATTTTCTTTTTGGTTTCAGGTGTAACTTGTTGTTCCGTAGATGGTTTTCCTTACTGGTCTCACCATGACAAGACAGAGAATCGTCTAGGGAGAAAGTTCGCGGTACAACAACTACTTTTTGTTTAGGGGTTAATTATTGATTAGTTCGGAACACCACCTGCTGAATGGTGGTCTAGATTACAAGTAACAAAAAAGTTTGCTGTTTCCCACATTTGATTCAAATTGCATAAACTTCAACTTTAGAATGCTTTCAACCATTGCCCTAGCGGGACTCCTTGAGATAATTACTACACAAAGTAGGATAGAAATCTAGGTCCCGTGTTAAATGACTACCAAAGCAAGCATGTCATCAAGGTAATAGAAATTTGACAAATCCATTAAAAACTCCAAGGATCATAGCCATGACATTTGCAAATGCATTCTCGCACGGAATCCTTTTCCGAGCAGCGTCATGACCAACTGTAGAAAAGACACAAATTAATTTCCTGAAAATTTTAATTCACTCTGCAAAACTGTCAGTATCCTTATCATTTCTAAGCAGATAACTTCGCTTTAAGCTTGCAGGATAGGCGAATTTGTTTAATGTGGTGCAAGCTGAATGTCCTGTTAAGGATTATGAGCTGTGTGCATAGTAATTCCATTACCAATAATATGAAGGCGTTGGATATTATCCAGGATTGATTAAATCCCATGAGCTCAGGTATTCAGAACAGGACAGATTTTGCAGGATTAAGCTGTTAGGTTTTGATGCAATGTCCAGGATGACCGTTCGAGCAATATTTTAGACTGAAAGAGCTTAAATTGGATCTGATGCGGCTGGGGTAGAAAGTACGGTGAAAATGAAATTCAAATAATTTGGCAAATATATATACATCTTTGTTTACAATTCAAGACTTGCTTCCGCCAAAAGTATGGATGTTCCTCTACCCATACGTGTGAAGGGTATGACCATCAGCGAATCTATTCTGTCTAGCCATACAGAGGGTAACGAAGGGGGACTAGTTGAAGGTTTTTTGATATTCAAAAATGTCATCCAAATAAATTCTTTCTTTTACCGATTGTCTTTTGACCCTGAGTAATTCTGGGCCCATGAAATTATATTTTTGAGAAGAGCTGAACGTTGACCTTCTTTTTGAGTGACGCAGTTTCGGATGGCAGGGGTGAGCCTGAAAACTTTTTTAGAAACCATCGTTAAAATGGGGTAGGAGCACTTGATTGTCTGACCTTCTTTGACAAGAATTTGATATTATTAAGAGATTGTCAGACCAAAGTGTCTCAAAGGCAGTAGTCGCTTTACAAAAATCAACATTAAACTGTGAGAATTTACCTTTGCTTTCTATCTTTGAAAAAGATACAGTGAATCACGTACCCTCCAATTCACGCAGAAAAATAGCACGAGAGGCTCCTTTCGATAGAAGCAGTGGCGGCGCGTTCGTGAAATTCTTTCACGTCCCTGTCTACTGCCTTATATTGTCTTGGACGTGGTATTGAGATTGTTCTGGACGCTAAACTGTTTCAGAACTTCAATACGAGTTGGGCTTTTACCCGAAGGGAAAGGAAACACGCCAAGGTCTGCCAAGTGGATATCACCAGCAGCTAATCTTAAGTCATCTCCAACTTATTTTACTACCAGATACATTACATTAACTTATCCGCGCTGGATTATCTCGGCCCATGCGAATTAGATCAAATAACCCACCAAGTGCAGCCTATTTAGTTGAGTATCACCCGCGATTATGCAATGCGATTAAATTCTTTGTTATTTAGACTAACTAAAAATATTTGACACGTTATGAGACAACTCGATGGATAATTTCCATTAGAAAGTGTTTGCGTTTCGTGGGAGGAAAACCTTAAAATGCGCTCATGACTGCTCAAGTCATCATTCAAATTCTGTGCTTCGATTGTGAAGTAGACCCCATCGGCGCAAGGGACGGTGCGTCAATTGGAGGATGGCTAATATTAGTTTAAAGGACATCGAACATTGGCTTTTATGGTTATGTCGTATGCCTCCCTACTGAGGAAGCCCGTCCCCTCTCGGACAACACCTTGTCGTGGTAGCATATTACTACACTAAGGATGTCCAAAAATACACTAAGATAGAAACAAAGAAGTCACATCCTTCGAATCCCGCGCGACTTTAAATAATCAGGTCTTGGCCGAGGCATGGATTTTGGATACCTCACCAGATTCTCCCTGTAGAAGACATGCTCTCCACTTCAGTGGCAAACTTACACCCGGTGTCTACGGCACGCTCCGTGAGACAGGATAGTATATTCCTTTAATGAGAAGAATTGGAAACGTGGTTACGGCCGGCCTGCCGGTGACATTGATGCCTTACTCTTTCAGCGGGGAAGGCTTGGCAGAAGGAAGCTTCAGCCTCCACGAAGACGGGACTACAGGCTTGTCTGTCAGAATTTTATCCTCCGCCTCTACCAGGAAAAGCCGGAGAAAAGTTGGTGACGTAGCCGCAACTGGTCTAATTGCGGTATGTGGAAACAGATTCATGCAGACGGGACACCCTCAACGTGGGAGGGTTCCCGGCCGACGACAACGAAAGGCACTGCGAAAGAAAACGAAGTTTCTTGCGAATGAGGCGACAGGGCTTTGCCTGTCCCCCATCTCAAACACACACACACCCACATACTGAGGAAGCCATGCTGACATGTCTCGGCTCCCGGATACCGACTAAAATTCAGATCAACCTGGCGGAATTGAGTGCGCCCAATGCGATCAACATCAAACACCATTCTCTCAGCTATATCTGAAATGCGGACGCCAAATTTATTAGTTCCTACTGGGCGATCTCGTTTTACCTTATCTTTTGGCCAGTTGACTGGTTCACATTATAAACTTTCGGAACCTAATGTTTACAGATCATCCGAATGGATCCTTATAGAACAATTTTAATTTAAAAACAGAAAAGTTGGTTCGCATAACGTTACAAGGAAGCCTCGAGATGTTGACACAATGCATTCACATGATCCTGTGGACAAATCACCCTAAAATGGTATTAGCGTTGGTCCCGCATAGTAAGAATCCTTGATTAGACCACCATTTTAATAGCCGATTTTCATTATCAGCTTTGCGAATAGTTATCCGATTTGGAGATTGGCATGTGATCCAGAATCTTCTCAGGTTTCAATTTGCTCTTGGAATAGAGCAAAACATTGAACTGATCGGGCAGTCTCCCTCGCCATCATGACTATTCTCAATACTGAGATTGAGGAAATGCTCTAATTGAAGTCATCGAATAGTCGGAAAATGCTTCGTTTTCGCGTGTCATTTTCGCATTAAAATATTATAACATATAACCTTTGTCTTGATGGGCCCAAAATGGATAGCCTCATGGTAAATAGTACCTGCCCTCTATCATTTATCAAGAATATTTTGAGTTGCCTCTGATTGCGAATGTAGGAATCAGCTCTGACGGATACCACTAGGTGAATCTTTCAGGGACAAGATACCTTGAACAGCTTCAGTTTTCGACATCGTTTCAGGTTTGCGCAATGCGCCTCGAACTATACAGAGACTAATTCACAAAGTCACCCCTGAAGGAATTACGACATGAAATATCTTATATACTTCGATGACATACTATCCTTCACAGAGATCTATAAGGCGGGTTGTTTTGATATTGAATATTCGAAGCAAATTCTTTATGAAGAAAGCTTAATACTTGGGACATTTAATTAGCACCGGGAGGCTTTATACAGATCCTAGTAAGGTTATGGTATTTCATTCCCATGACCGAAAATGGTCAAATAACGACCGCAATTCCATTGGACCGCCGGCACGGTTTCAACGATTTGTACCAAATTGCACTTCGCTAACTATACGGGAATACTGGTACCATGGGGACCGGGATAGCCCTGAATGCGCATGCTCCAGGAGAATTCTTGTTGTATGTGCGTTCAGCTCGGTTGCTGTGGTTGGCGCCCCTAGTGGGAGCTTCATGGTTGCATTCAAGCGAAGAGAGACCTTCGGGCCTCGACGTGGTGTTGCGTTTCAACACGGGAGCCGCACTTCTTAGTTCGGTAGAGATTTAGGTGGGTCTTGCATCCACCAGTATGAATGTTATGCCATGCACTCAGTATAGACTGGTACCGTGTGTCGCAGCGGGTTTCTGATTGTGGTCACAAAATCAATCCGGGTAGGTACCCACGCAAAACCATAGAGACGTAGCACTTCTCTACATCCTCCTTCTTTTCAGTAGGATAAACTTTCCCCTAGTGAAACCTGTATACGACTCAATTTTCCTTGACTTGACGCTCTGACGGTCTCATCTGGAGTCTGTAGCTGTTAAGTAGCCCGAGTATCCGCCCTTAATAGTGGCAGACAGACGGTACTCGATGAGGTACTGCCAAGAGCAGAACCGTGCGTGGCCAGTTCCTCAATTCGTCCCTCTATGTTCGCATGAGCGGGAAACTAGTGAAACATCCCTGATACCAATAATATAAATTCGTTGGCACCACCTTCAACCAGCCCCTGTCCATTATGCATATAATTTCGTTCATCACTATCAACCAGAGCACAGAAGACATGCCGCCACCCGCGGGTATATCTCAACAAACAACTCTGGTCAAATGGCTACCAGCGAACCCGCTTGCGGAATGAAAATCAAGCGCACGCGTCTCCAGGAGTGCGCATATAAAAAAAATCCAGCTGACGGTGAAGTGCCTATGGACTAGCAGCTTCACCGCCTCGCCAGAAGATTCCGTACAATACCCTCCATTATAATCATCATCAACGTCGCAACAAGCGGTATCTGGTCAAGGCCTGCCCTAATAAGGACAGACAGGCAGACATCCCGCTTTTGCGCCGAGGTCCACCCATTCGGTATTGCTAAAAGTTATCTGGCGGCCTGACCAATGCCATCGCTCGATCTCAGGTAGGGACTACCTCGTCTTCTTTTTCCTTCCGACTTTCTAAGAAAGGGTGGCCTCCTGCGTTCCGTCCATACGTTGAATTTCAGGGTCATCGAATATTTTCTATACCCGTAGTTGTATCTGGCTCACGGATCGGAACACTCTCGTTTTTTCCATTACAGATTCCAAACCGCACTTTTCATTCCCATAATGCGTGGTTTGAAGCACTTTATAGGAATCTTTTGAAAAATGTTAAACCCTCGAATCTCCGATAATATTGAGAATTTCGCAAAAAGGAGTTTAAATAGTGATCACTACTATTGGGGGAGGGGGGATCACTACTATTGGGGTCTGAGTGCCCGGAAAACAACTGCGAATTTCATGCAGAGTTGCATTCAAGCGCTCATATACTGTGTCAGCAAACTTGCCGATACCGGCTAGGTCGTCCGCAAAGGCTTGCGCGAAGACTTTTTGTCCTGCGGCAGCCACAGCAGGGTATCCATTACTAAGAGCTATAACAGCAGAGAGAGAACCCACCCGTGTGGGCAGCCCCTAGGGCGTTCTACTTCAATAGACTGGTCGACCAATATGTGGATTTTTCTCCATTCTAGCATGTGAAGGATCCAACTCATTAAAAGCAGTTCGATTCCATGCTATCTTGCCGCGTTACAAATCGCCGCGAATGAAGCATAATTGAACTTACTTCGATGCACATGAATGCGCCTAAGGCGTATTCTTTTTCGCACATCGCCTTTTCAATTTTTGCCGTGAGTTCATGGAGTGCTGTCTCCGTGGATTTGCCTTTCTGATAGACGTGTTGCCTATGATGAAGTGGCCACTTAGGAATGTTTGTATCCCTTATGAACCGATCTACTAGTCTTTCTCGCCCTTTTAGTAGGAAGGACGTCACACTGATTGGTCGGAAGCGTTTTGCGTCTGTATGGGAGCGTTTTCCTGGTTTGGCAGTAAATAACACCTTCACATCACGCCAGTTAATTGGAATATAAGTGTGTGCTGGGCATGTACGATATATATTCCGAATATGTATACCCAGGGTATTCATTCCCTTTATTACCAGAGCAGAAATAATGACATCCAGATCTGCAGACTTGTATTTATGGATGCGAATTAAATGCCCATTCTACTCGCTCCAGTGTACTACCTTGTATGCAAAATTCCAGTCTCTCGGTTGAGGGCTGTATGGACCTGTTGGCCCCGAGATTAGATTGTGGATGCTGCCAGGGAAGTGTACTTCAAGCAAATGGTTTGCCGTTTCTCCATCGCTTTCTGTGTACCTCCCGTTCTGTAAACGTAAACAACTCAGCTTCTAGCAACGTTCTTTAACCAAAATCCGCTTCAGCTTTGACGTTGCCTTAAGAGAGTTAGTCTCTTTGCAAAAGCTTCTCCATGATGATCGTTTAGCCGATCTTATGCTCTTCTTTAGAGCATTCTGTGCCTCTTGATAGCGATTCCAGCTAGCCCTTGAATCACACTTCAGAATACGATTGAGGAGCATCCTTGTCATTCTCGTCTGTTTTGCCAAATCCGAGTTCCACCATGGTGTTTTACCCTTCTTTGGCATCTTGAGTGGACAGCTTTCTTCGAAAGCTTCTCCCATGCTGGTTGTGATCATCTGGGTTGTCTTCTCAATTCCGGCAATGGATTTGATGCGCTTCCCAGGGATCGTGACTTGGGCGCTCAATTCTATTTTATACGTCACCCAATCTGTCTTCCGCGAATTCCGAAATGGGGTGGGTGGAGGTGGAGGTGGATCCATGCCCATTACGAAATCAATGCGTCTGTGACCCAAGAGTGTGATATCGTTTGATACTCTCCACTCTCCAACCAGAGGCGCGATGTCAGGGGATGCCGCCTGACCACGTTGAAGAAAGTGGGTTCATTACCCAAATTAAGGATCTGATAATCTAGATACTCCAGTAGTCTCAATTCTCTTGCATTGATGTTGGAGCTTCCCCAGCATATCTGGTAAGGGTTGACGTCACACCATGCTATTACTTCCATGTCTTTACTTTTGGCATATTGGATGGGAACTTCTCTGCTTCATAGGGGAAATATGCATAGCACTATAGTATCTCTTTATCTCCCTATTGACTTTTTATGGTTGATTTAGCCGAGGTGGTGTCGCCATCACATAGGTCGTTAACCAAATTAGCCTGGCAGCCTTTTGAGATTATAATGCAGGAGCGGGGTCGATCACTTCCATTGGCATACAACAGGTCAGCATGTTGTAAGTTTATGCCCCCGACTACCCCGCCAACAACCCACGGTTCTTATATAGGTATAGCCCTTTACTTTCCCGCTTGAACAGAAGCCCGACAACTCGTCTCCTCACCAATTTGGGCAACTGAGCTTTATCAGACAGTTTACTTTGGACATCCAACACGTGTCTGGAAAAGACAACGCTGTTGCAGACGCTTTGTCTCGAATCTCGGAGGTCACATTCCCCGCAGCGGTCGATAGTACTGAGGCACAGAAAGATGACGCAAAGCTTCATAGCCTAAATGCAAACTCCAAATACAAATTCAAGGCGTTTCCTATCTTCGGTTCAAACTCCTACTTACTCTGGAAGACCTCAGATAAAGGACCAATGCCATTCATTCTGACCAATTTTCGCAAGAAAGTATTTCACGCAGTACACGATCTTGCGCATCCAGGCATCAGGACGACGAACTGGTTAGTCGCGAAGATGGTGTAGGAGAAGAATCTGCGACTCCAAGCCGACTCTGTGCTAGACATCGGAGTAGGGTTAAGTACCTCTAGCATGCTGCACCTGCTCAGGGACCCGGTTTCAAAGCTGCGGCCAACTCCACTTTCACGGCACACGACGTCGGAGGTCGGCACCCCCAGGGGCTTCGAGACATGTTCGCAAGTCCTTATTAAGGAAAATGCTCCTCGGAAGGCGCTGCACCCACCATACCAGGGCCCCTTTGAAGTTCTGGAGCGACGAGTGCCCTCCTTTAAGCTCGACGTTCGAAGCGGGCTCAAGTAGGTCTCCTTATCGAGGCTGAAGGCCTTCGCCGGACTAGAGGATGCTCTGAAAGAGCGCTCGCTAAGTGTCAGTCTTCCCCGGTAACTCCATTGGCGGGATCACGCTTCAGATTCCTCCACTGAACCCGCGCGGTTTCAGCTGGGGAGGGGGAGTGATTTGGCGGCACATCGAAGGCATAACCCACGACCGCATTGCAGTAGTGAATTCAACGAGGGATTGAATCGTATTCACGATAGATAGGTTTTCCTGTTACCGTAACCCGCCCGCCACTGTGTTTTTTTCTGATATGGTTAGTCGCCCATTCCAAATGTAGTTGCGTCTATAGATTTGTCTGAACAATTTGTCTTTTCACAGCTCTGACCAGTTATTTTAGATTGGAATTTCTAGTCACCCTAAGTTACGCATGAGTTTTAACGGTGTGCCTTGTCCATCAATGCTCGAAGGTTGACTTACTCGTAGTCTCACCTCTATTTCTCCCTCTTGCTGTTCTGGTTCTTTATTTATTTTTGGTGACTCCGACAAACACGGAAGGTTTGGGAGGGTCACTCGGTCCCTGAGAGGCTCACCTCACCCATTTACCCGTGGTGTCATCTACCCATTTGAATGCGCTTGAGCTTTCCGATTACCGCTTTTCTTTGGGATACCTTGTGATTTACTAGGAAAGGCCCCTACTAAGTACCTTCATAAGAGAACTCAATGGAGGGGAGGCACTTAGTACTAACGCGCGCTATTCACATTGAATACCTTTCAAGCCCCAATGTGATCGAAGATGAAAAGCGGGGCAGCCCAGAGGCAAATCATAAATCATCCATGACCAGGCGGGCTTCCAATCCTGGACTGTTGTTGCTCTACCGGGTTTTTGGTTATTATCTTATTTGAAGAAATAAATATGTCAAAAAACTCAAAGACTCCAAGCATGATTGTAAATCGTTTCGGACAAATGAGGTCATCATCATTAATCATTTACTCCCGAAGTATGTGCACTGTGTCATCTACAATGGCATTACATGTGCTTCAGTTTTAAGATCAATCAATGAGATGCTGAGCACACTCCATAAACTTTCTTCAATCACATTTACCAATCTTTTGGAAGTTTATCCCCAACTGTGCAATATCCATTTGGCGAAATACCATTTTCTAACAAATCGAGTGAAACGCATGATTTACTTCTGTGATTTATGTTGTACAGCGATCCCCCCTTCCAGTCCAAATCTATTCCAAAAAATTACTTTCAGACCACTCGTTGCCATAACGAAATTGACCTGCACTCGCAAAAAAAGCGCCGCAACAAAAGACCCTTTCAACTTGAAATCCAAATGAACCCTTTCATGCAAAGGAAGAAAATCTGTTGATTCGGCATAGTCCCATATTCCCCATTGAGACGATGAAGAAGAACTTAATAATCAAAAGTATCAGATTCGAACGGCGTCCTCTATTTTCCTTGCATCTTGCAGGCATAAATTGATAAAAGGGAGCAACATTTTCTCGTGGATGTCGACAGAAGCTGCTCGTCGTTTGCCAAACTGAACCACAAAGAACCCTCGCCTTTCATTAAATAACTACCAAAACAAAGTATCAACTAGGACTGCAGGGTAAATGCACAACAATACGTCAATCGAAACACAATTCCGAGCTGGAATGTGATTCCGATTCGGGGTGAATCAGGGGCTCGCCACCGCAGGATGCTTCTCTCCGTTTTCCTCTATGCAAGCGCCCTTGGGAGCCGGGCTCTTATCCTGTGACTCTTCGTTCATTCGAAACTATTGAACCCAACAAACAAGTTTCCTTTTGTCATAAATTTACTTAATAGCATCTCTGTTGGGAGCCAGTACCGAGGCATACACGCAGGACTACGCGAAAATCGTTTGCGAGTATCGGTTTTGTGTTGAATTGAACAAGAGAAGTCCTTGAGTCAAGTCCATGGAACATGAACCATAATTCGATATTTTTCGGTGCAGTGAAAGCACAATCCGCTGGGACGATTGCAGGAGAGTCTCTTAATTCGCAATTCAACCGAAATTTTCGAGATACTATGGGATTTCAAACGATATAACCCGACTCAGGTTGAACCCTCAAGTGAACGCTCCAAATCTAATCGTATCATTGACACAAAATATCCGGAAGTCTTTGAAAAAATTATGGAAGCATTGCTCAAAGGCCGAGCCCTCCCAAGAGACGTCACGACTGATAGCCACAGAACACTTTACGCCAGCCAACCACGGTTACTCCTGATCCTGTCGTTCCATTTGTTCGACAACTTTGTCACAACATTTATCGCTTATCTGCCAGCGAACAATGAAAAGTTAGGGAACGATTGTCATTGTTGTAGTAAAGGCAAAATGAATCTTTTCTTTCGTTGGTCCTTTTCCCATTTGCCTGGTAATTGGGCCCATCATGTTCAGAACTTTCCAATTCTTGTACGGGATTTTATTGACACGCGTTTCCGTCGGCAGGAACGGCGTGTGCCAGAGCGACATTGCGGAAAACGAGAAGCCTTATCAAGGATATCATTGAATTATTCATGTTAGCAAATTTATTACCGAATCTTATCGCAATATTTTCCTTCGACGATTGTTTCCCCACAGTGTCCCGACTCTGTTAACATTGAATTGGCAAATGTATCGAATTAGATTGAATTAGATGATGCCAATGAACTTTTTTATCGGGATTAGTTGAAGGTTGTAGACGGGTAATTTTTTGGGTCTCTCGACCAGAAAAGATACAGATTAAAGCCGTCTCCAATATTGAATTGGCCCAGCAAAAGCGGTTCAAGTTTAAGAGATAGTATCGCACTTTAAAGCAGAAATTCAGATTCAGGAGATGTACATATATGACTAGATGGTACGGTATTTGACTCGACCAAACTTTGTATTTAAAAGCGGAAAAATGCCTGGAATGCGAGAATGTGGCGCTGCTTTTAGTGTCCAAAAAAAGATAACATTATGGCTCACAGGCCAATCAATGAAGGGATGTGTACGCTTCGAATGAAGAGTAAATTCTTTAACGTCTGGATCAAAGTCTACGGTTGCCTTACACTATTTTCTGATTCGTTACCCCCAGAGAAAATGAGGATAATTCTCGCCGACCTTAACACTACTCTCAGACAGGAACCGGCCACTCATGGAACCGTACGCACCACATTTTTCACGACATAACCAACGACGGCGGTCTGCACGGGGCACTGGCCCATAGGCGCTAGGCTCAGCATACCCTACAACTCGCATTGCGGAGAAGGAAGGGAAACCCTCATGCACTTTCTCTCCGATTGTGCAGCTCTGGCTAGAGTCAGGCTGCGGACACTGGGTAAACCATTCCTTGGGGACCTCAGAGAGATTTCTAGCTGCAGGGTCGGAGAGCTGCTTTCCTTCGTGAATGCTACGGGCTGGCTCTGAAGATCCGAGCCGGCTGGACACTGCTTCCCTGCTCCCATAACAACAGTCACGGTCTTAGGAGTTTGTGGCATCAAAACGGCGCACCAAAGCGCTAATTGGACTCCTCGGAGCGGCCACTGATACCTACCTACCTAACCAACGAAAATGGCAGTATACCCTGCAAGCGAACCCTGCGACCTCATCAATAAGCTTTGATTATAAAGAAATCCACAATAGAACGGACTTCTCAAATGAAAGGTCATACAAGGAAGTAGACCAAATTCTCAATAAAAGCATTCTCGACGCAAACTCAAATCACAGCCCGAATGGCGACAGTGACCGCTACCTCATTGTAAATAAATGTCGATGCTAGATACCAAATAATGGGAAAATCAGCTGTAACCCCGCCCCAGCCCAAGAATGGATGAAGAAGCGGCCTCCAAATATGATGGAAAGTGAGAACGCTTTATCCTGCAGGCACTAGATCATCATTAGGACAATGAAAATACTGAAGAGAAATATAATCACCAAAAACCCGCGAAAACAGTATTAGGCAGAAACCCCAGAGTAGAAGAAGTGAGTGGTTTAATGACGAATGCGAACATTGTTCGTGCTGCTACAATGAACTTAAGAAGGATTTGGCAGCCAATTAATAAAAATCAATATTATTAACTTTATTTAAACAGATAATGGCAACCGCTTGACTTTTTTCAGATTTTTCGGTTGGGTAGTTTCCGCACTCCCCACCTTTCCAACAAATGTGCTTCGGAAAGTACTAACCGAGACCTTTCATTTGATACCCCACATGAGTACATTTGATGAAATAAAATTTACACCCCCTTTAGCATGTATGCCCTCCCCTAAAATGCGATGTAGAATTATCTAGCTCATTGTATGCGTAAGCGTTCACAATTCCCACCTTTTCACTAAATTTGATGTAAATCGCTACAACCGTCTCCGCGAAAAATGCGTGTGACAGACAGCCAGACAGACCTGTTCGGAGTTGCCCAATCTCCCGGCTATCAATATCCCTCGACTGCAGTGCCTCGGTGGTGGATTACTTGGCCACCGTTGCATCGAATACTACTAGTAGCCTGGAGAAAGAGGCATTTAAAAGGTATGCATCACTCCTGAGAACGCCTGTTCAAAATACGCAGAAAGACGCCCCACAAACTAGTCATTCATAAGCCCATAATGGGGAGACAACACCTGGTCGGAACATGTCGCAGGACTTAGTATTTGATCAATTTAAAAGATCCAGAGAAGCTCGACCATCCTGCCATCTCCTCCGAAATCAACTTTGATGAAGAAAGAAATTCAGGGAAGCTCCCAAAAGGCTAATAAATAAGGAAGTGCCCAGTCGGAAAAGCAACCAGAGGAGCAGTGTCAGAATACGGATGAATCATCTTTTGCCCTACTCGAAGTTGTCCGAATTTATAAAGAAGAAACACACGCGCCAAGCCTCACGTTAGATGAATGTGTTTTGATGGCGGAAAGATTCTAAGCAAGTGGCCACAGCCCAATATTAATAGCTGGCAACTTTAACGCGATGCTCATCCTGCCAAGACAAAGAGGCAAATCTGATTTCCGACCGAATGGGCATATTGGAGCGATGGGTTGAGTACTTTGATGAGCTACTGAACAACCAGAACATCGGCGAGTTGGAGGTCCCGCCAACTGAAGACCACGGACAAATACTGCCACCACCAAGTTTAGGAGCAACAGTCCGTGCAATTCATCGGCTAAGAAATCATAAGTCGCCAGGAGCCGATGGAATTACAGCCGAATTGGTTAAATATGGAAGCAACCAGTTACACCAACACTTAATACCAGATGCAAAGCTGAAACATCTGGTAGTGGGGAACATACTAAAGTTCCTAACGGTTACAGGCCTGCTTGAGATACTATGATCGACAGGTACACTATAACCAGTAAAAGGGGCACAATAGTTCTTCAAGGATGCAGTGCGACTTTCCCTTAACAGAATAATAATAATACACCAAGTGGTTCATCAACTTGTGCTCAAGGTATGGGACAGCGAATCAATGCCTGACAATTGGTAACAAGGCATTATCTGTGTCATACATAAAAAGGTATCACACATATCACTCAGTGCAGCAATTATAGAGGTATCACGTTGCCGAGTACCATCTGTAAGATATTCTCCGCTACATTGCTAGGTCGGATAGCCCCATACGCTCAGAACATCATTGGCCCATACCAAAGAGGCTTCACTCCAGGCAAATCATCGATAGAAAAACTGTTGGAATATGGACAACAGTTGCATCATCTGTTCATCGACTTTAAAGCCGCCTATGATAGCAAAGTCTGGGTAAAACTGTACACGGCCATAAGAGAATTCGGTATCCCGACGAAATTAATAAGACTGACTAGGCTGACCCTGACCAATGTGCGAGGCCAGATAAAAGTAGCAGTATCACTCTCAAGACCAGTCGACATCAACAACGGACTACGACAAGAGGATGCCCCATCATGTGTCCTCTTTAACCTGGCCCTAGAGAAAGTGGTCCTCTTTAATTCCACCCTACTACTGGCCTATGCTGATGATATCGACATCATGGGAAGAACAGCCCGTGACGTACAAACTGCCTTCATCCAGATCGAGCAGGTGGCGATTAGCGCGAGATCTTGGGCTACACATCAATGAAGGCAAAACAAAATATATGGTGGCAACGTCAGCACCGAAGACGAACCAACCAACAACATCAAACCGCCCTGGTCAAACAGAAAGAATAAGGATAGAAGAATACAACTTTGAGACCGTTGACAATTTCTCCTATCTAGAGAGAGAGACTTGGGTTCTTAGCAAGAGGAATTGCGAACTCTTGGTTGGAGAGAAGAATCCTCCGAAGAATTTTTGGCCCCCTACATGAGGATGGACGATTCCATAACCTACATAATGACGAAATCTATGAACGATACCATGACCCTCCGGTTGTGGATAAAATCCGGCTCAATAGGTTACGGTGGGCGGGTCACTTAATCCGTATGGATGAGGATGATCCCACCCGGAAAGTCTATAAGAGCAATATCTATGGTAGAAGAAGAAGACGAGGCAGACCCTGCCTGAGATGGAGCGATGGCGTGGGCCACGACGCCAGACAGCTTTTTGGGATATCGAATTGATGGACCTCGGCGTAAAACCGGGATGCCTGGAGTTCCTGATTAAGGCAGGCCTAGACCGGATACCGGTTGTTGCGCCGTTGATGATGATGATGACTTTAACACTTGGGCCGAAAATTGGGGTATTCGTGATGCAAATGCAAGCGGCAAGGCCTGAATGTCGTTCTGGCAATTACTGCCGGCGTCAATACTTTCCGGAGACGGGGTATGGGGTCGGCGATAGAGCTTATGTTTTGTAGCGACACATTATCTAAGGATCTCCAATGAAAGGTGAGCGAGGGTTATACGAACAACGACCATCACACTATCGTCTTCCAGATGGAACTTAGGACAGGCGCAAAATATCTCAAGCCAACGCAGGAAAAACAAACTTGAGTCAGAAGGTACGGATATAAAAAGTCGAGGAAAGAACTGCAAGCAGACTTATTTAGAAATGAAACTGAACAGTTAAAAAAGGTTATGCAAGGAAGCAGACTAATTCTCGGAAGGGCCGGGTTAGGTGCCAAAATTGGTAGTATTTACAACACGACAACAGCAAGACACAAAGCAGAAGTCGTAGATGGATTGAAGGATTGCCGTATAGAGGACGACGAAATCTTGGTCTCATACGATATAAAGGCCCTATTTCCTAGCAGTCCGATGAAAGAAGCGGGAAAGCTTAAAGAATGGATCAAATAGCACGATAGTACTCCGGAGGGTAGCCAAACTGTATACCAAACTAGCGGCGACATGTTTGTCAGTATATTATTTTACTTTCCGAAATAAATTTTATAAGACGAGGGACGGCGAAGGTACAGCGATGGGTAAGCCACTACCTCCACTATTAAGTGAAATTTTCATGGCAAGCTTAGAAAAGACCCGAAACGAGAAGAGGAAATAAGCGACATCTACTGTCTTGCAAAGATTAATCTTTTACATACGTAGGGCAAACCAAGCGGATAGTGCACACTCGGGTCAAGGAACATTTAAAAGAAACTGAGCTAATAAAATGGGGCAGAAAACCACATGTCAATTCTTCAATTATAAAATGGATAGGGTAACAGTGCTGAAAGAGGTCAACCGCAACAAATTGGACCCTTACGAGAACTTCTTCATTGGAAAAGAGCCTCGGGAGCATCGGTTCAATACAAATATGGGTAACGCGCACTCATATCTGTATCCACTGATATCACAACGGAATGTAATTAAGATATAATCAAGGCCTAGCCTCACTGATACCTGGTCGCTTCAGTAAGTAAGTTAGACCTTACCATGCTGCGGGGGGCTACCTCTTAACCCCTATACTCGTGGGAATCACATGAGTACCAGCAATAAAAATAAAAAACTACATTCAATAAAATGGGACCCCGTACCGCACACAAACTGGTTAACCAGGAGGAGGCACCTCTCCGAAATACTGAGAGCCAGGTGTTTACATCCAAGAAGGTAGAAGTTGGGACGTCAAGAAATGGATCCAAGATCAACATTGATATACTGCGAGGACAACAACCAACAAACGCCACTGCTCAAAAAGCAGGGACTAACAAAGGCACGTCAGAGATAAATATATCGGACGTTAGGAAGTAGACAGATCTCAGTGGTGCAGGTGCTAAATGGTACCTGCGCTACCTGAAGAAACCAGAGGGGGCCCTTAAGAAGGCTCAGGAAGCGGGGAGCAGCAGAGATTAGCCCACACGAAGGGAATGCTCCCAAAAACTCCAAACCTGAACCCAAAGAGGGAGAAATCCCAGGCAGGTCAGGGGAGGAGCAGGAATCAGGAAGCCCTCCATTAGCTATGCTAGTGCGGTTAAGGGCATTCGGCTGGCCATACGGACAAAAATGTCTCCCGAGCAGTCACTCACCCGTGAGGAGCAGGAAACCATCGAAGACCTTGTTGTCAGGCAGATGTGCAAGGGATGGACTGCGAAACTTGTGTTCACCGGGATACGATTTCGACCGACTTGGAGGTTCACGAAGTGAAATTATTTCCCCAAAAGTGGAAATTTAGTGAACAGTTTGTCTCCAAACCCAATCTGCTCTTCTGTCATATTTATTGATTTGAGCCACTTAATTAACTTTTTGGAATATTGATTTTGTTTCATATCGAAAGTAGCAGAAGTCAGCAAATCCGGATATGTGTGCGATTTATGGACATTTGGAATCATAGCACATAAATCAGGCAACCGAAAGTTATTACAGCAAATTTAAACGCGTGGTCGACGGCTCCCTATGGAAATTTGCAGAGATTTTAATCAATTTTTATTTATATTTTTCAACACACGCTCGTTGGCTTCTATCCCAGCCATGATCATATTGTGCCCGAGCATCCTATGTGTTCCCCCCCTCTGGGTGGCTACGGAAAAGTGAATACACCAAAGCAGAAACAATAAATGTAACAATGCCGCCCCAATCAAGCAGCCTTGGCATTCCTTTTCTGTTTTCCCAAGTACTTAGGACCTTTGGAGCTCCAATTTTTCCATAATCGTCTTATCACCAACCCGTCCAAAGGCCGCATTTGCCCGCCACAGACACATAAAACATGCAAGCGAGGAAAAATCACGGGCTTTGTTTATTTTTCCCATCATATCAAAAATCCTTTCACATGAAAACTGTAGAGGATCCGCGAACGTCAGGATTAAATAGAAAGCATAAAACACATTTCCGTGTTTCACACAAATATCATGTTGGTCTAGGAAAAAAGCACAACAAAATAGGACTCGCCCAGTAGAGACTAGGACAACAACGGCCCGGAACAAACTAGGATACGAAGTAACAAAGCGAGAATTTATGCTCCTTTTATGATTTATGAACATGTCGACGCACTCTTTAAAAAAAGCATTTCATACTTTCCCAGATAAGATATAGCCGTGTAACGGATATAACAACCCTGCGGAGAGTGCAAACCAGAAATAGGATACATAGTTGAGAATCTAAGCCATAAATCGATTTATGCAAAGTAGTAAAATGGAGAATATATGATACGAACTGTTAGGACCCTTTTTCGTTTCGCTGTGGAAAAAAGCGAGCGGGTAGGGGTTGAAAGCCCGCTTGTAGTTGCGAGGGTAAGCGCTTTCAGTCTAGTGAAATATGACTTAATTATAGTTTGAGGAAGAAATGCGGTAAACAACGCAACATTCATATTAGACCCGAATAACAGTGACAAGTTGAAAGGTTTTGTAAGGAAATGCTTTGAAGCTAGTTGTGCCATAAATAATCTGGCCTCGCCCGAGGATTTATCTTTCAGTCTGAGAACATTTTCACCCACTTCTGGACTGAATTTTATATTCGATTCTTCCTTGGCATACATTGTGGAAATTAAATTGTGCAAAGTGTTGAAAATGGCTATAAATTAGGAGCTCGTAAAGGAAGCAACATAGTACTCTTGTCCAAGCTTCGTCGAAAAATTGGTCAGCCCATATATAATAGTACTAGGCGTCCTTGCTAAGTTTACTCTTTACGAATTTGGATCTCGATATCAGGCGCCACTTACTTGGTTATTGTCGTGAATCTGTTTTCGAAAGGCAGATTTTGATTTATTATTTAATTTAGATAATACAATTGTTACTTATATATGGTTTCAATTCACCCCTTGACTTCCCAAGACGCTCGTACTCCCCCTCTACTATTTTGGGATAAGTGCCCTTGGGGAGACCTACTTGTCGGCCAGCTTGGGAGAGTGGATTCCCCTGCATGGCGTAGCCCGCAATGCAATTTTCAACCCTGTGACCTATCCACTCCCAGTTCTGCTTTCCGGCCACAATGCGTACGAGTGCCAGGCCTGTGCGCCGACCAAGTTCTTCGTTTAAGACACTTGTCATGTCAACGCACTCCGACGCAGACAGGTATTCACGAAAGCTTGAAGCTTGAAGCTGAAGTGACAGTTTGGGGCCACAGTCTGGAGAAATTACGCTTCCTAGATATGCAAACTGTTCGACGCCTTCGAATAAGGTACGGAGAGTGCGATGATCCGTTAGACTGAAAACCTTGTAATCAGCTTAGTCGTGGTGTTTGAAAAAAGATATCATCGTCTATTGATTTCCTCCTCGTCTTCCGGACAAAGCAGCATAAATAATAACATCATTGGCCCATACCAAAGAGGCTTCACTCCAGGCAAATCAGCAACAGATCAGATTTTCTCTCTGCGGCAGGCGATGGAAAAACTGTTGGAATATGGACAACAGTTGCACCATCTGTTCATCGACTTTAAAGCCGCCTATGATAGCATAGCCAGGGTAAAACTGTACACGGCCATGAGGGAATTCGGTATCCCGACGAAATTAATAAGACTGACTAGGCTGACCCTGACCAATGTGCGAGGCCAGATAAAAGCAGCAGGATCACTCTCAAGACCATTCGACATCAACAACGGTCTACGACAAGGGGATGCGCTATCATGCGTCCTCTTTAACCTAGCCCTCGAGAAGGTGATCCGTGATGCTGAGGTGAATGCAAGAGGTACGATCCTCTTCAAGTCCACCCAACTACTGGCCTATGCTGACGATATCGACATCATGGGAAGAACCACCCGAGACGTTCAAACTGCCTTCATCCAGATCGAGCAGGCGGCGCGAGATCTTGGGCTGCACATCAATGAAGGCAAGACAAAATACATGGTGGCAACGTCAGCACCGAAGACGAATCAACCAACAACATCAAACCGCACTGGTCAAACACAAACACGAACAAGAATAAGGATAGGGGAATACAACTTTGAGACCGTTGACAATTTCTCCTATCTAGGGTCGAAAATCACAACCGATAACAACTACGATGATGAAATCCGCGCACGGTTGTTGTCAGCCAACAGAGCCTACTTCAGCTTACAAAGACTGTTCCGCTCGAAACGTCTCACCATAGGGTCAAAGCTCTTACTGTACAAGACTATGATCTTGCCAGTCCTCATGTATTCCTCGGAAACTTGGGTTCTTAGCAAGAAAAATTGCGAACTCTTGGCCGCGTTCGAGAGAAGAATCCTCCGAAGAATTTTTGGCCCCCTACATGAGGATGGACGATTCCGTAGCCTACACAATGACGAAATCTATGAGCGATACCATGACCGTCCGGTTGTGGATAAAATCCGGCTCAATAGGTTACGGTGGGCGGGTCACTTAATCCGTATGGATGAAGATGATCCCACCCGGAAAGTCTATAAGGGCAATATCTATGGTAGGAAAAGAAGACGAGGCAGACCCTGCCTAAGATGGAGCGATGGCGTGGGCCAGGACGCCAGACAGCTTTTAGGGATATCGAATTGGTGGACCTCGGCGCAAAACCGGGATGTCTGGAGTTCCTTATTAAAGCAGGCCTAGACCGGATACCGGTTGTTGCGCCGTTGATGATGATGATGATGATAACAAGAAGAAATAATATCGGTGACAGGATGCAATCCTGGTGGTTTCCGCTTTCGACCTTAAAAGATTTAACCTCGGGACAGCACATGACATTTTACGCCATCAACTGTCACTCTGCTAGTAACTATTAGTTTCTCCGGAATGCCCCTCCTGCGTATAGATCCAGATACACTCCTGGTTCACGCTATCGAAGGCTTTCTCGAAATTGATAAAGAGCAGCGAAGATCTAAACTCGGCGCACTATTCGAAAATGATCCGAAGTGTGTTGATATGGTCAATGTAGTACGATCCAGAGCGGAAACCAACCTGCGAATGCCTCTCTAATTGTTACACTCAAAACGAGTCCCCTTCTTTGGGGTCTTGACGATCCTTATCTTCTTTTACTCTTTAGGAAAGATCTCGGATTCCCAAGGTTAAATGCAGGTGCAGCGATAAATAACTCTGCGGGGAGACCATCAAGTCCAGCGGCTTTACTTCGTTTGAGTGCATTGATGGCCTAAATGATTTCTTTCCTTTGTTTTTTAATTGTTACGGTAACTAGACACTCTATCCACAAAAGGAGGAACTTCACCGAATGTAATTAAGTTAAGAACCATGGTGAAGTGTTCTCTCCACCTCTTCAGTTGTTTATCATCGTAGATGAGAAGTCGACCGTTGGCGTCCTTCACACACACTTGCAAGCTCTTTCGTGATGCGGTATATACTTCTAAAATCATTGTGATTTGTCGGATCTTCCGCTTCCCTGACCAGCGCAATGGCAAATTCCCTGCTGTCATGGCGTCCACTACGCTGAACCTACCGGGATTTCGCTCGGTATCGGAGTTTGAGCGCGTCACATCCGCCATCACTCGCAGTGGTCAGTGGAACCTTCAACCCCTTCGGCTCATCAATGCGCTTGCATGATTCTGCAGTTACCCAGACCTTATAAAGCCCAATCGGGGCGTGGCCGACGATCTGTGTAGGGACTGAGAAAAGCGCATTTTTGATGGCGGCCCAATGCACATCGATATTCTTAGGCGAGTTACTCAGTACATCTGTCATCCGACCAGCAAAATAGCTCTCTCACTGCCGAGTGACAGCTGGGTCATACAATAGGTCGATGTTGAACTTAAGGGCTCGCCGCCCCCCGACCATGCGAGAAGTGACGGACGCAATAAATAAACCAACGTCAGCGACCATCAGATGGTGATCCCTTTCGAAGCTGATGTCACACATCCAGGAGGCAACCCCTAAATCTAATGCCGACCGCGAAGTAGTCGATCTAGTTGCTCGTACGGTGTCAGTTAGTTGAAACCCAATAGACCGTATGGCAAGCTCTGTGCTCGAACAATGTGCCACCAGTGATGAGGCAGTGGAAGCTGCAGAAACCCACGAAGCTCCCACCATTGCCTTTGCGATCACCAAGACCGTGTTTCCACATCACATGTCCGAGCGAGGTGTTATCAGGTCCAACTTTAGCATTCAGATCACCCACTACGATCACACCTTTAGGAAATCTTGTAGCTATAAATTTGCTTTAAACCGGCTCCCAGGCCAAGAGAGCGTCGCTTGCCAAGAGGGGGAGGAATACCCTCGAGAGGCCCGCCATCTTACTTCGTTTAGACCCAGAATGTCCAGCATATATCGCTGGAATTCCCGCACAAAGTGAAAAAAGCGAGCATTCTGGTGCCCTTTAGTACCATTGTCGAAGACCGTGCGCACATTCCTGAAACGAAGCATAGTCCACTTTCGATAGCAAAAGACCGCAGCCATGAAGTCACTCCTTATCCAAGGTTTTGTTGACGTCAAAGCTTCAAAACTTGCAGACCACAAATTTCTGTCGCTTTTAGCCGCATCTTGCAAGAAACAGGGAAGACTTTGAGTGTATTCTTAAGCCACAGCTCGTAGGGCCCCCGTCTTAATGACACACAAAGTTCTTCCGTCTCAGCAAAGAGCTTCCTAGTATACAGCCATCTGTTCGACAAATCCAAACCGATAATTGTCTGCCAAAGATAATTCTCATATTTACCGTGCATTGCCTTCGACTTGCATTAATCGATTCGTTCTTAGTCCGATTTTATCCCACTCCGAGGATTGAAAGATCAATCCTTTAATTTAATCGGAGTCATCCCACAGTGTTCCTTACAAACAGCCGTATTCAAGGGACTTGCGTGCTCTTGCTGTACTTTTACAGCAGTGTGAAGCCAGTCGACTTGGCGGTGATATTGAGACGCCACGTCAACCACGTCCGTCGTGACAACAGAGGCAGGTTCATCTGCTCCACGACAGAGTTTGGATGATGCATTTAGAATTTAAACATAATAGTCCGCTGGACGTTTTCCAGGTCGGTCTTCGTCCACGGTAATATTCCGAACGGATAAAACAGTTAAGTGATTGCGTACACATTTAGTGCGCTTATTTCATTCTCTCCTGAGAGATGCAATTTCAGTACCAGCTGTATCCGTCGTAGCAATTCGGACAGCAGAGCATCCTTCAGATGACCAACTCGAGCATAGGTTTCTTGCAGAAATCCTAGGTATTTGTAGAAGCCTGTCTCGGTCATAACTTGGATGCAGAAGTCACCGATGCTATGTCCGGCATACGGCTCGTGATAACTTTTGTGGATGGCTTGGATTCGAAACTTGTTTACTCCACTCTTGGCGTCGGGAAATAGAACAAGCCTCTTCAGAGCAGACTGAAAGTGTGCGATTCAGAGTTTCCAATCGATCTTCTATCGCCAAAGGAGTCTTTAGTCGCTTAGCAGTTCATTGAACTTTATCCAATCCATTTTCTTAGGATCCCGTCTTTGTATTACAGACTGTTCGCCTGCAATACTCACACTAGATTCTAAGTAATGGTGATCTGAGATTGGGACTTCATCTAGCATTTGCCAGTCTCTAATCAACTCTAACAACTTTAAAGTGCAGATTGTTAGGTCAATTACTCCACTTTTTTTTTGGCCCCGCGAATATAAAGGCGCACCCTACGTTCGCAGTCATCAGGCCAGCTGAAGTGATAAAATCAAACCGCTTCTCTCCTCTAGAATTGCATTTGCTACTGCCTCAATAAATACGCTGAGCGTTCGCATCACAATCTATTAAGAATTCAAAGCTACTTGATTCTGCACTCACTACCAGATCCCTTAGATCTGACGTCAGCGGAAGACATAAAGAATAATAGGGTAAGTAAGCAAAAGCTACTGTGACATTTCTCTTCTTACCATTAGCCTGATATTATAAACTGACCGCAACAAGGTCCGGGGAAGAGAATTGTCTCAACATAGTTACCTCTAACAATTTTGACATCAGAACGCAGGCCTTCGGTCTCGAAAATCTCTTATCGTAAAAGATCCTAGTCCCTTTTACTGCTCCAATACCACAGAGTTTGCTTAAACGAACCCACAACTCTAGAGAAAGAGACTTTGACATGCTGCAAATTAATTTGACTAACGTCTATGTTTGTAGACTTAAGTGCAGTCTAATATGAAAACCGCTGCCAACTGAAAAGTCTGCTGCAGATTGTCCTCACCTTCTGCCGAAAATTCCGCTTTCCCATGCCCATGTTTTCATTCCCAAGAAAATTTTGCCTGCTTTCGCAGTGTCTTCCGTTATCGTCGGCTGGGAGGTCTCCGGCATGGAGGGTATGTTTCCACATACCGGAATTAGATCAGTTGCACCCACTATACAAGTTTCCCCTTCTTCCACTTTTCCTGGCAGAGGCGGAGAAGGTTCTGACAGGCAAGCCTTCCTCACCCGTTTTTTGGGAAAGTTAGGCAACAGTGTCACCCGCACGCCGACCATAATCAGGTTTCCAATTCCTCTCATTAAGGGAATTGCTGTACTATCTGTTCTGGCTCACCGCGTTGTAAACACCGGGTACAGGGTTTCCGCTGAAGTTCAGGGCCTGTCTTCCACAGATTTCTCCGTGAATCTGGTGAGGCCACTAAAATCCATGCCTCGGCCACGGTCTGATTTCTCAAAGTTGCCGGTGGATTCGAAGCCTGTGACTTCTTAACACTTGGAAAGTTACAATCCTTTGTTTCCATCTTCATGTGTTCTTGGACACCCTTAGTGTAGTGGTAAACTATCACGGACTCCCCCACCACGATAAGGTGGTGTCCGAAGGGGAGTAGATTGGGATAAGCTCTCATTGAATTAAGGGGGTCATCCCGTGTGTCTGATCCGCAGAATCGAATTTTTTTTTTGGCATCAGTTGTATCTAGATATACTGTAGAATATATTGGCAAAATGATTTTTTGATATTCGGAGTCGTTCGGAAATTATAGTGTTAAACACGTGATAAGTCAAATGACAGATTTATGTCGATCGCCGTAATAGAGCTCGTATTTACTGGTCCGAATGATGTTGGAATGACTTCGCTAAAAGGACAAGAATTGAAGCCAAGGCTGTACATGTGTTTCTTGAAGAAACTTAAGGTTTATGGATTAGGTATAGAAGATTAATGGCCAGTTAAGGTTTTATGACTAAAAATCGCATTCTACTTTTTAAATGCGTTTTTCTCGAAACTGCATATTGAAAAAATTGAAATTTTCAGGATTTATTTAGAACATATTTCTACGGTCCGCAAACTAGGATAATTGCGATTCATTCAGTAGTTTTTTTTATTCATTGAAGAAGCCGTGAAAAAACGTCAAAATTCATAAAAAAAAGTTTAACACGGCACTAAAATTTTGCTTTTAATATTTTTTAATAATTCTAGTTTGCGGACCGTAGTTAAGTCTGCACGTTAAAATGCCGTTTGCTTTTTTTTCTTTAAGATGATCGCAGCGCCCTCTAGCGTGGCAGCAGAAAAAACACCTTTTTTGGAGATAGGTGTATAACTTGTTCTGTATTTCAATAACAAATTATACGATCGGGCTGGAAATACTATGCACGCTCAAGATATTAGTAAATCTATGGTGAAAAATTTGTATTTGTATCTTTATCCAGTTCTCCACAACAAATTTCTAAAAAAAAGCCAAAAAAAGACGACCTTCACACGGGATGACCCCCTTAACACTATATTTGTTAATCTTGAAGAGGGGAAACAGGTCTCCTTTCTTCAGCTCGGGGAAAACGATTGGTAATGATCCTCCTCTTAGAAAACTATAGTGTCTCAGCGTAATCAGCTTTACACGAGAGGGGAGGGGACGGAAAGGGTTGGGTAATTGCGGCAGTCATAGCATTCTGATATCATCACGATAAAGATGAATTCCGAAGGGAGAGAGGGAGAAGATATGGAAAGATTCCACATGGTTGTACCCCCGCCCTCTGCCTTAAACTGTTTCGATTTCAGCCAAGTGGTTATTTTCATATCATCAATAAGCTTATTGGTGAGGCAATTATCGCGGCAATTTGCAAGAGGAATTGACAAGGGCCGCCCCTTCCCTAGAACTCCTTCCCGAGCCTACGCTTATTGTCGGCATGATACTATTTCGTTTCGAAAGACACCACACCTTTTCAATGGGGAATAGTCGCAGCACTTTTTTTCTGCGGCACTACGGAGAAGGGATCTCCTTCTTTACCCACACCCCTCCCCCACCAAGGTGCGGTTGCTCAAAATCAGATAATTTTGAGGCGCGATGGCTTTTTAAAAGTGGATGTTCACGAAAAGTTTGCATCAGTGTTGAATAAGGATAATCTCCTTTTCTTCCTTCTCTCGGCGATGGGATCGAAAACCGAATCTTTGCCGATAAGTGATTCAGTCCGAATTTTACCTTTTAAATTCTTGTTTTAATAATCCCCAGTGGCTACTGAAATACGGTTGGTTACTAACAAAGATTCATCGATTTTAAGGAAGTTGGAATTGGTTTACTTTTAGAGCATGATTTCATGCAATACAAACGAGCGTGCAAACGATAAGCTTACAGCAGCGGAACAGGACAAAGACGAACAAACATGGCTTCGTCAATAGCATCCTGATGGCTCAATTTTCTTGAATAATTTACAAACACGATGCCTAATAATAATAATCGTTGCCGCAACAATCCATATTGGATCAAGGACTTGAAGTATGTTAGAGCACTTCATTCAAGACCGTAACGGTTCACTACAGGATTACAGTACCCTATAGTAGGGTCATGTAGTCGGCAGTGCGCTCGCCCGAGATTATTACCCTGATTTAGCTCAGGTACTGGATCCACAGCTGAGTCGACTGCTATCCGTCGTCAAATCACGATACAAATCCCGCTGCTGCCAGTGAGATTTGAACCGCGACCTTCCGTACGACAGCCTTTTGCTCTTAACCACTAAGCCGTCCGGACACGACCTTTGTCTCAACAAATTTGATGCATTTTCTGCTCTATGTACTTTGAATTTCCCCACATTCTCACATTTCGGGATGTTCAGGAAGCTCCCCTGATCTATATCTCTTACAATATTTCACCTTGGAAATCTCAAAATCGAGAAGCTTCTCCTGGGTGGATCCAGTTTTTTCTCTTACTACCTATATCTCATATCACATAGGGTAGTTCCCTAGAGACATCCTTTCCCGTCTTTGTTATGGGTGTTCTAGAGAGTTACGTACTCCATTTAAACAATCCTTTTCCTAATTCACTTGTAGCATTAGATGGCACAGTAGAAAAGTAAACCACCACCGCATATTCGCATAAACCACTGGTATCCCACACTACTGCATCATTTTTCCTCCTCTATAAATTTCCAACTTTTAGTGTCCTCCCCATAGTCATTTTGATCAACGAACTAGCAGGATGGAGATAACGACCGGCGAACATTCCGTATAAAAATTAATACGAGTATGATCCATTCCCTGTGAAAAGAAAGAAAATTACTAACTGTATTTCGCTCGGAATTAAGACCATGCTTACATGAAATCTAAATAATGTCCAACTCTTTGAATGAATAAACGAATCACGGTTGAGTCCCAATCATCTAATTGAAGACGCACCCGTGCCTCTTGTTAACTCGGAGCGAAGACGAGCGTGAAGACTGCCGGGCCCATTGTCACAAAGCAAAGTGCGCGCTATTATACTTTTCCATTCGCAATTGTTCGCTGCCAAATAATCTGCAATCAAATAATTAATTTTGAACCGAAGCATGGCTGCAGAAGACGCCTCACCTGAGTTTCATTTCGGATTCTCTTCTACCTGCAGCGAAGCTATCAACAGGTAGTTCAGAACTCTTCTCATCAGCAGACGTTGCCTCCTCACCTGCCCTCGTCCTGCGGCTGTTCACTTGTGCATGGATGCTGCTTCTCACGCTGAGAGTGTTTATTTCTTCCATAGACAACAGCCACCTCCATGCCCAACGGCCAACGCTCCGCCATTCTCCAACAAGAACTGGAATCGTGTGGGAACCATTCCAATATGACTCGATTGAGCGCCGCGTGTCTGAGAATGGCGGAGGGGCGTTGGCTGAACTGTTATACGACTCGGCGTCCCCTGCTCGCGCTCTAGTACAATTCCTCTGCCGTTGCGTGGATTTTCATTGAAGGGCTCACATGAGGCCGTGCGTTTCCATTGAGTCAGTTGTTTGGGAACTGTCTTGACTTTTGGTTGTCGTCTGCACTTCCGTTCCGCTTGGGTATTAACTGTTGTATAAAGGAACAGATGAGCAAGTGTTGCCAGCGATAGGAACTGCGAGAGTTGAGAACGAGGCTACGAAGGAGAATTTTGAGCCGCGATGACTCAAAGTAGTTAAAAGACGTTATTGCTGTTGTGATGACGGTGCGAGTGTATGAGCTTCCTTGACTTTGCTAGCCGATTCCGTTGGGCAGTTGGAATCCGACGTTGGCCGTGTTAGTTAGTCTACGCGTTTGGAAAGTGGAGTCCGGTTGTGGTGCTTCTCTGCTCAGCTTTCCTAGTGTGGGTTCAACAGTTTCGAACTCAAGGACATCCTGTCTGATTCTGTAAGCCTTGCAAGCGAACCCGAAAGGATGGGGCAATAGGGGAGCGTTTGGCTTTAGAAAGGTGCATTGTAAACTTGGAGCTTATTTCGCGGTGCAGTGGTGTTGTCATGGTCGTTGGTGCAGTACACTCTTGTATAATCCAGTGCTGCGGCAAAAGTGGTCTTATGTAAGAGCAGTGTTGAAGAGAGCTCCCAGAAGTGCATTCTCCAGCGAATCCTGGTCGGTTCTTAGTAATTCAGTGGACTCTCCAGATCAGTCGCTCAATGGATTGATCGTGCTACCTTGCAGCAGTAGCAATTAATGACGTAGTGAGGTAGTGATCAGTGGTCTGTAGTCAGTGGTATCAAAGTTGTGTAACCGGTGTATTCAGCAGTGATTTAACCATATTTGATTATTTTTAGTGGGCTTAGTGTGCAAGCTTCTGTACGTGATCGTGATTAGATAGTGCATTTTTACTTCTTCCTTGAAGATTCCGCAGCTGACACTAGTGTGCGCTTAGTGCTTTTAGATTTATCCAAGTGTTTAGAGAGGAACCGTAATTGATAAGCATGAAGATGATACGACGCTTACTAGCCCTCTGGATCGTGCTGATTGCGGCGAATTTGAAGTCCTTCGTCGAAGGAAATCAGTCGCTGTTGGATAAAATACGCGATGATCCCGATTTATCACAGGTAAAACAATTGCTTACTAAGGCGACTGTTAATTGAGTTTTGGCTAAACACAATTATTTTGGATCAATAATAACCGTGCTAAGTGGATATCATAAAATAGCTGTTTCATGTTTTCAAATCTTTACAACCTGCTTTTCAATTTTTTACGGAAACATCGGGATTTGTGGAAAATAAATACCAGACTAGCTAGGGAAAAAGATTGAGAAAAAAAAGGAATTTTAACATACACCGAAGAACGGAGCAAATGGCTCACGAAATATTGATATATATTAAAAAATTAAATTTAAAGCGTCTGCCCTTAATTGAAAAATATAATTTTCCCTTTATATATTTGAGGAGCTCAAAAATTCAATAAGAAACCACGGAGTTGCTATTTGATTTTTCTAATTATTGAGATCGGATTTCGCCGCAACTGGACAAAGGGTCAAAAGATTCCTTTCTATATTGTGCAAAAAAAAATCCGTACAGTCTGGTATTTTGACTTATGTAACCAAAGTGTCTTTCCGGATTCCACGCATTGGAGCATTGCTTGGGTTTCGGAAATGAGATTTCTCAGGTGTGTAATTCTATGGTTTCCCTTTGGGCCACTACATCAATTTTCAGATTTAAATTCACTATTTCATCCTTGACTTTGAAATTCTACCCTAAAAATTTATCGTCTCCTGGGATCTCAAAATCGATCGCAACAAATGCAGGTAATTCGTTAGAACTTTGAGAGGAAATGTATTACGGGTACCGAGGATTAGGTCCGACTACCAGCACTGTGAAATATCGTTGGTTGCCGTAAGCCCCTATGTGAAGTATATATAAGAGTCAACCACGCCTACGTGCCATAGTTGAAAGCTCCTGAAAATGCGCTTCCCGAGAAGCTTGCACTTCTCCTCCAATATTCTTTACCAAGTGGTTCTGTTGCGGCCCATTCATTGTCGATCCTAGTATTGAGAATTCAAGTTTTCCCGGTATATGACCTGCTCACAGCTACTTCGACAAGTCTATGGATGTCTGGCCGGTACGCTGACGTAGTTCTTTGTTCAATATTGGGTTTTTCATTAACAGCCATGGCCACTCTCGGTGTGCTGATGATAAAGGAGCAAATATTAGCGCAAAGGAAAGCTGACTTGATCTTTAGGATGAGTTCGAATTAGCGCAGCTAATTCATCGAGAGGCATTTACTTCAGCGGAAACAATGCTACTTAGATAATTAAAGTGTTCAACGCCTTGACGCTCTATCCATCAATGCAGGTGGGACTTTCGTAAATTCGCTGGGGTGTATCACCAGTCAATTGCATATTAGGAATTCTAGAAAAAGACCTTGGACTATGATAGCGGAAAGTTGTCAATTTTGGTATTCAATTTTTGCTCTGCCTGAGATACGGTCTTTCTCATTTTTAAATCATCCATCCCTCAACAAGACCATATGCATTTGACAGCTCAAAAAGTTGAAGAGAACTGGTTTTGGAACCCAAGAATGTTTGATTTTACTTGAGATCATGTATTCTGCGGATAAAATTCCCATGAATGGCAAGGACTCTTCGGGTTTATTCTGTACTTCCAGTAGACAGATGGTAGTTTATCGTCCTGAAACGAGAGTTATTAAGGTGCTGGCAGGAATAAGTGTAAGCGGCTTTGTTGGTTGCTTATGTTTCACCTCCAACTATTCGCTATTGTGGGCAGTGTACTATAATGTCTAATCAAATAAGCAGGATGCCCCAAAAGGTCCGTACATTCTTCCAAATCCCACGTTGGGCGCCATTTATTAAATCTTATACCTATGGTACTTCCGGAGGAGATAGAGCATATTAATTAATTGGAAAAATATGTGTATTGAAAGGACTTGCTTTAAATTTGCTTCATATTATATAATAAATTAGGGAACTGAAGACTGTTCAGGTATATTAAAGGTTTCGTGGGTTCTTATGTAAGGAATTTTGGATGTACGAAAACAACCATATCATCCTCCGTTCAGACCGATGAGCATCACCACCAATAAGAAAGAATTACAGTGACACCCTGACAACCCTGTCGAACCCCGCTTTAGAATTCTAATCCTTCCGAGATTTTACTTCGATGCAGTGTCACATTTTACGCTATTATATTTTACCGGACAATAGTCGTGTTTCCGGAATGTGTGCAGAATACACCAGATGCTTTCAATCTTGCTGCTACTGTAAGTTTTCCTGAAGTTAGTAAAGAAGAGGTGGGACTAAAGTCTACACTTTACATATTACTCTATAATGATCCAGAGGGATTTGAAGTGTTCAGTTTAGGAGCATCCACAGCGAAAATCAGCTGCGTTTAAGGTTTTCATTCATACCCTCCAAAATTAACTTGGCAGTAGTCCTTCCACCAGCAAGAAGATCATAAATGCTCCCTAGCTTATTGTATCAAAGATGCCTTTCTTCCATATCTTACTGGCGAAAAGGTCTCAGATTTCAAGATTTCTGGGAAAAGTGGAGGAACCAGCTCCACAGATATTTCAGAAATTGCAACATAGCCAGTAAAGATGTCTCTATTTCAATGTTACAGTGGCTTGCGAATTTTATCCACTAGAAAGTTTACGAAATTATGGCAAAGTGATCCTTCCACATTTTAAGTTATTCATTTTCGGTATGGAGAGCTTATAGTTAACGACCTTATCGGCGCCACGGACTTGCAACTACCTTCAAACTTTGTCGTGACTGTGTATGCAGTTCTGAAATTGTTGTTTTCTGTGGCCCATGCTTGTTTCACCATTAAAATTATAAAAACGATTCGTAATAAACGTTGAAGCCAGAATGGCCATTCGGATTGACTATTGTCAATAACGAGTGAAAGCTATCCCAAGATTGAAAATTGGCCGCGCAATTCCGTTTGTTAAAGTGCCCGTCCACACGCTCTTGCACGTCTTAATGCTTGCCACGAAGGTCCTTTTGGGCACTTCAGTCCCTCTGACGTCAAATACGAAACTTCGCGTGCATTATGATCTATTTAGATTGGTTCAGGTTAGAACCAAAAATCAGAAACTAAAGTTAAAGTAGAAATAGATGCACACACCGCCTCGATCGCCAACGTTGATGAAAAGTACAGACTTGTGCGCCATGATCAAGGAAAGGGAATCCAGAATTCAAACACTCTTCATACCTTCATGGATTGGAGTATTTCACGTCGGAGTTTCCCAACCAGTTTCGACCCGTGTGTGAAACACCCCAGCTTTTCTACTATTTTTGGCACCGTGGCGGAGAACCCATCTTAACCATCTCACCTAGATGTTACATTTAGGTTCCGCAAATGATAAATGAGGTTTTGGTCTCCGGAATGGTTTCGCATTGCGAATTTACGTAAATTCAAGGTTAGTTTACTCACGAACTTTTACGTTGCCGGACCCAATTAGCCACTGGTCTGACGATGCAAAAGTAACTGTGGATATTGGTATATCTGGCCATTATTCTCCCAGATGGTACCTTATGCCAAGGTTTTTCTATGGACTAAGAAACGATTTCCCGGAAAGGAGGGGGATGTTCTTGCTCAGACAGCTTCACATTTTAATCATTCAATGATCTGCACCTACTGTCAATCATTGTGAAGTGAATGTGGCTCGAGGGATTCTGTCGGCTCTCGCCTATGACATATATATAGAGGAAGGATTTGAATTGATTAACTCTTCCTGAAAGCGGTCGAGTGTCATTATTTAGCATAGGCGGTAGCGGCCTCGAAAACGATCGACATGCTCCTGATAATGAAAAAGAAATGAGATCTCTAGTTCATAATGGCAATCAAAGAGCTGGCATTTCTCCTTCCCTTCGTGTGCTATTTAATATTGTTACACTATCAGCTACTTCCTTACTACAAGAATAAAGAGATCAGCAATCCGGCTCAAAAGTAATTCACATAAATGCAAAGAAAGGCAGACCTAGGTGAGGGCAAAACAATTCCCAATCCATGAACGCAACTTCGAAGATATGCAGGAAAAGATTGAAAACTTCTCTGCAAGGTGAGGTAGGAATGATGAATGAATGAAGTTCAGTGCACGTGAACTCTGGTTGTGAACAAAGTAAATAGACTGATTTCACCTACGAGAAGAAAGTTCAAAGACTAATATTAGCTTTAGGGAGGGAACCAGATATGAAGTTCGTGCTGAAAGGGGCTACCTTCTATAGTTTCACTGTAACAAATCTTAATGACTTTTTGGCCTCACATTGAGCGCGATGCATATTTCGCTTCGATGTTCAGGAATGGCCGAAATAACTACCCAGATTGGTTATTGACTACCAATAATAATTGACTATACATCCCCGCTACCTCTTGAATGAAGCTCCTTTAAATTATGCCGTCGACTACGCGCTTCTATGTCTCTACGCTATCATCATCATCGGTATCTGGTCTAGGGCTGCCTTTGTAAAGAACTCCAGACATCCCGTTTTTGCGCCGAGGTTCACCAATTCGATATCCCCGAAGGTTGTCTGGCGTCCTAGCCATGTTTTTCTACCATAGATATTATCCTTATAGACTTTCCGGGATCATCCCCACCCATGCGGATTGGGGGACTCTAATCGGATCACTTTTTCCTGGGCCAGGTTAAAGAGGACGCGTGATAGGGCATCCCCTTGTCTGAGACCGTTGTTAATGTTGAATGGTCTCGAGCGTGATCATGTTGCTTTTATTTGGCCTCGCAGATTGATCAGGGTCAACTTACTTTGTCTTATTAATATCGTCGGGATGTCGGCCATGGGAGAAGGCCGTGTATAGTTTTACCCTGACTGTACTATCATAGACGGCGTTAAAGCCGACGAAAAGATGGTGCAACTGATGGCCATATTCAAACAGTTTTTCCATCGCTTGCCACAGAGAGAAAATCTGATCTGTTGATTATGTGGATTATGGAGTGAAGCCTCTTTCTATGCTAGCGAGGCTTGGAAATACAGAAAGTGTCTTTCACGTCGCTTCACGGTGCGTTGGGATTCCAAGAGGAGAGACGATCGGAGAGAAAAGATCCCCGGTCCTGGCTGCTTCATGTACAATGAATGTAACATAATGTTCTTTGGAAATCGGGATATTCTATCAGATCCCACATCCTGGCTAATTGACATTTTTCCCACAATATGATTTTAATAGTTTTAATTTTTGTTTTAGTTCAACCAATTGGTTCACCTGATTCTGTATCTTATTTTATACACGTCTTCCTAATTCCTCAATTTCTTGATGAACCCATCTACTGTCAAAGTTTGGTTCTAATGAAGTCTAAGGGGAACAAAAGACGTAGGCAAAAGGTTCCTATACAAATCATCTGATCTTGTCTAAAGGCAACTCCATTTGTGACGAAGGACATATTTATTACTACTGTTGATGACCACGGTCTTGAATGAAGTGCTCTAACACACTTCAAGGCCCTGATCCAATTGGATTGTTGCGCCAACGATTATTGTTATTTCCGAGTTATCACAATCTCAGATGTGGGATTTTATCTAATACTAGCACTAAGTGCCAAGCATTTAGGCACGGACGATCCTATCTGCTTAAAAACTAAAGAGGCGCTGGTGGTAGTGGCCGGTGATAGGTCAGTGGGTGAATCCGTCGAGAACTCTCCGCAACATCGAACACGTATGCAGAATGGTGTTCTTCTGCATGGTTTGAACCAGACTCTGCGTAAGTTCCAGGACATAAAAGGAAGCCGTGAGGGATTTAGGTACAATACCCGTGGCTGAAAATAGTATGGAAACTACAACCACCCACTCGAGACACCAAATTTCTTTGATTTCCCGAGCCAATGGCTAATAGTTCACCTTCTTCTCCACGTATTTCCGTTCGATGTTGCTATTATGGGGGACAGCAATATCAATTATATATGCGGAGCGACCCGTCTTGTCAGCTAACAGTACGTCATACTTGTTATGTACAGTATGTTGCAAGCAGAACTATCGAATACTGCTTGCAGCGCATATCGGTAAACCGGACGAGCCCATGTTTGTATGCAAGGTTTTGATGGCTAACCTTACATACAGCATTATGCCTGGTGATGTATTGCATTGACCAACGCCGAACCAGACATTCTGCACTGGTCGTTCTCCACCCGTTCTTTTATGGTGAGCTTTTTATAAGCTCGGGTAGCGACCACCCTGAATTGCACACATGAACTCCTCCGTCTCAGCAAAGAACACCCCAGACAATTCCCGTATGAACCGTGCATTGCCTTCGACTTCCATTCATCGATCCGCTCTTGGTCCGACTTCATCCCACTCAGAGGATTGAAAGATCAGTGCTTCAAGTTAAGTGGAGTGCACCCACAGTCTGCCTTACATACAGCCGCATGTAAGGGACTTGCCTGGTCTTTGCTGTAAAAATAAGCACGCAGCGAGCCGACTTGGCGATGATGTTGTGCCATCACGTCAACCACGCCCCTACCTCCGATGTCCCGAGACAGGTTCATCCGCTCCATGGCAGATTTTTGATGATGTATTCGGAATTTGCACATAGTTGTCCATATCCGCCGCTGGCCGTTTTCCAGATCGGTCTTCGCCCACGGCAATATTCCGAATGCATAAGCCAGTGAAGGGATAGCGAATACATTCAACGCGCTTATTTTATTCTTCCCCGAGAGATGCGATCAGCAACAGCTACACGTCGCAGAAATTCGTACAGCAGAGCGTCCTTCAAAGCACCAACTCGAGCATGGGTTCCTTGCAGAATTCCTAGGCATTTTTAGAAGTCTGTCTCGGTCATAGCTTCGATGTTGAGGCCACTAATGATATGTCCGGCATGCGGCTCGTGATGACCTTGTCTAATCCAAACTTCATCCAAATATCACGGCTGAACATATCTATTATTCGCAACGGACTTGTAAGATGGTCGTCAGTACCAGCATACAGCTTGATATATCAAGTGTGTAAGTTCGCACTTAGCACGTAGGCCATACTTTATTGCAAAACCATGCCCTCTAGCATCATTTAGTAGCCATGAAAAAGGGTTCAGTGCAATACAAAACCAAAGGGAGCTCAATGAATCCCCCTGAAAGATGCCCCTCCGTATACGGATGGGCTCTGAGGTATTATCACCCTCAGATGCACGCACTGATAAGGTGGTATACCACCCTTTCATTACTTTCGCCAAAAACTTTATTAGTTTCGGATCAATGCTATACAGATGTAGGACATCGATTAGCCAGGTATGCGAGATGCTACCGAAAGCCTTGGCATAATCGATATAGCAACTAAAGAGGTTTATCTGCCCTCTAGTTACTTGTCCTTCATCTACCGAGTTGATAATGAGTTGATCCTTGCAATCCCTTGACCCAACTCGTCAGCGCTTCTGCTTCTCGGACAGGATAGACGTTATGAATTTGTAGAGGGTTGGTAAGCAAGTAATCGTCGAATTTCCTTTTCGGTAACATCCGCAAAATCCACGCCAGGCGCATTCACATGGCGGGTGCCTTCCGCGGTGATCCACTCAGCATGCTGGGCATGGCGCTTCCGTCACCGAAAACTGTACTGTCTGGACACTCTGTTGGGATATGAAAGGGAGATATGAAAAGTTCTGCTGGTTCCTTGCATATCTTGCATTCTGCACACGTCTGGACTTTTGCCATACCGTCGTAACCGACTGCATATGACAAAGTTTCTGCTTTAGTGTATCCAGAATTTCAACTACGGGTGTCTCACTGGGGATGGCATAGTTTCTGTAAACCCTCTGCACTTTATTTCTCATCCGTCTGCTGGCATTACCTGTGCTGATCTGGATCAATTTAGCAATGTCCTGCCTAAGTGAGTCCCGCCGACGTTCCAGACGAATTTACTATGGTGGAACTCTTCGGCCACTCAAACCAATAACACGAAAGCGAATCTTCTGACCGTACAATCTGATAGCCGTAACTGCATCACAATACACAAGTGATTGTAGTTGCAGCAGTGACATATCAGCACACAGCCGAGATGCAATCTCATCATAGATTTGAGATAGAATTCCCGGAGTTGCTGGAGATGCATAGAACCTGGAGATACCTGGTCTATGCAAAGGATCCATATCCGAGAAATCTATACACGCTCTTTGGAATTCGTCCCGAACCTCAGCTGGAGAAGAGTGCTTCGGCGGGTACTGAAACAGTTACCTGCAATGCGGCGTGGTGTTGTTGATGCCGCCGCTTCTGCCCCCATCGGCTCTCGGTCACCAGTTTCCCCGATGACCTCAAGTCGAACACGCTCCCTGATGATGGCCGGGATTGTGTCGCTCCGAGTTATAAAGCGGTACTGGTCTACGACTCGCTGTACAGTGACGTGCACGAATTGCACGACACGCTCGACGAATCTCTGGTGGAACAAGGGGCGATAAGATGTTGTACCCGCCCCCGCCGTTATTTCATAGTAGGAGCGGATGTTGAAGAGGTTCATTTCTTCAGTCCACTTCATCCGCTGCCTACGCGAAACTGCTGAAGTGGTCGCCACAGATTGTGGCGAAACTGCTGCAGCAGGCGAAGCCTGGTCGTCGTGGCACCTAGACGTCGAACCGCCCCACAACTAGCGGTTTCGACGCGTGCTGTCCATTACGGGAGCCCGACCCAGTCACTAAGTCAGACGACTTCCGCCGGTTATCCGTACCGGACCTTAAGTTCCTTCTTCTTCTCATAGGTGGATTTGCATTTTATACCTAACTGCCAGGTGTGCGAATAACTTCCTCAGTGAGTAATCTGCAAGACTGCAAAGTTCCTGCATTTTCCTCACCTACTCCGTGAGACGCCGCGGTGGCGTACAGCCATTCAGACTGAAGCTATCTATCCCTCCTCCTTTCATAACCGGGTTTGGGACCGGCTACGGCGGAGTTATTGATGACCACATAATTTCCATCGGAATATCACAAATTATTATACTATTTATTAGAGGATAACCATATTTTTGGGTTTAACGTATTTGTAATACAGTGGATATACGTGATACCATTACTAAGCACGTCCTCTTTGCATAGGTTTATGTTGATGGACAGTAAGTTTATTAGCGATAAATGAAGCTAAGGAATATAATGTTCCTGCTCTTTTGACGATTCTGTAGCGAGTCGATCAATGCTGAAAATTACACTTTGTGTTTGGGATTCAACTTCGGTGGCGGATGTTTTTGATTAGCTTGGGAATAGTACAATTGACTTACTGTTGTCTGAGTGCTTGGTACTTCGGTTCATCCTTACATGAACTCGATACATAAACGTTCCATCTGCATGCATGCATGTGGGTTGACGGAATTTGGTATCGAAAAATATAATCATTTTGGAGAAAATTGGGTATTATAGATGGAAACCAAGTTTCTTTTAAAACGCCTTATATTCTCCAGAAAACCTCGAAGAAAAGAGTAACAAGAAAATTTATTTTTCCAATTTCGATTGAGCTAATCTTTTCTCGGTCTATTGGTTAAGTTGGAAAACTTCTTCATTTTGCCTATCGGTTTCGAAGTACTTTGAACTTTGAAAACATTACCCCAGACTTTCTAGAAATTCGCCAACCACGCTTTCTGCGTATCCCTCAGTGCATATTTTTCGACAATTTAGAAAAGATACATCAACCGCTATTCATGCTTCGCTGGCTCCTGACAAGGTATCTGAACCTAGAACAATTTATTCTGGAATACATTTCGGCTTGCTTGCTTTCTTAATTTATTCTTGCAATTATTGTCAATGGGATCCACCAACAGAGTCATTTTCTTCTTTTTATTCCAATGGAGACCCGCCCGAATGCTACAGGTGTCTTAAACTGACATCGGAGAGTATAATTTTCCGCTCATTTATTTTAATTGTTAGGTGAACGTAGGCATGTGTACATAACATTTAGATTTGATCAAACTTTCATTATAATCGCCTGGAAATCTGACCTTTCGGTATCTTTTGTGAAGGAGGTGTTTAAGGTTGAGCATTAACCTCCGACTTTCTCACAAGTATTGAAGTGCGGCACGGGTATCAGAGTAATTACATTTTCGTGTTTCTTGTCCATCCTAAGTCCCGATCGATAATCATAACTCCAAGAACTAATTTCTCGCAAACAAAGGAACTTTGTAAACTGTGAAGCTCATAATTGTGATAAAATGGAGATAAGTCGCAGATTCATCTCAGGAGATCATTTCCAATATTTTCTCTATGAAAGCTAAGTTTGTTTTCAAGGTCGAAATTGTAAGAATTTTTATGGCCGAATTAAGAAACTTTATCTACTGTCAGCAGCCGAGAATATTTTTGAAGACACTTGAGGCCCTAAAGTAACATTCGTATTAACCCTTAGAAGAAGGGGGATGAAAACTCTATAGGATAAGAATAGGACACTTCTCAAATTATTGTTATCACCTGGGAAAAGTTGGCGTGGGAGCTTTGTAATCCTTTGCTTTTAACAAACGTCCTGAAATTCTCAAAAGCCTGCGAGTTACGCAGAAAGGAAACCGTCTTAACAAATACGTCAGAGTATGGAGCCTAAGTGTTTGAAATTATGATACGTCCCATTTCCCCAATCTATTAGGGAGTATGAAAGATAATCATTACTGACGGTCCTAGATAATCCTTGTAGTGTAGTTTAGCTTGAGTTTGGATTCCATATCAAAATCGTACAATTAAATAGGATAGGAAATCGAATATTTAATTAATATGGCTTTGGATTTCTTTATTTGTCCGGTTTCGGAAAGTAATAAAAACTTTAGTCAGTTTGAAAAGCAAACGTAATTTTCCTTATTTGGTAGATATGTATCGCCATTTCAGGACCTCTCACACAACTGAATTGGAATGAGCGCGGGATTAAGGAAAATTTGCCCCCAAAAGATCATCGATTTCCTGGTTTCGGGGAGGGTATTCACCCACTTGTACTCACTACTCTTCACCATTAATTATTCATTGGCGTAGAAGAAGCATTATTAAAATCGATTTACTAAATACTTGTCTATTGGTCACACGCACTTAATTTGGATACGGTTTAGACAATGGTATGGAAATTGATGGTTTTGGAACTATAAACCTGAACGCATAAATGAATTCTTTATATTCAAAGGGCAGGGTGATATCAAGAATACTTCCCTAAATAACCGTGCACGGTGTCAAAAAAAAGTCTCCGTTAAAGCATTTAGAAAAATCCATCAAGAGTTATTAGTTGAAAACTGCAGACATAACGCACATCAAAATTTATTCTGTCAAAAAATCTGGAAGGAAAATAATACATCCATACGACATCCGCGTCTTATCCTATCCCGATGTCAAGTATGAAATTTTGAAAATACACTGAAAAAAATACGTAAGTTCCGCTCAGGACTACATTAAAATACAATAGGGTACAATACTGGAAAATTTGGTGTAAACCCTGTTTTTATTAGCAGAAAATAATAGCCCAAATTAAAACAGTTTTTTTGCGAATAGATCAGTCGTGCACCGATAGCTTCCTGTTGGCTTCACACCTGAAGCATTTAGCTTCTGGATGCCATTTTGGTAAATTTCTAGCAAAGCTCAGCCTTTCGTAGAACAGTTGGGAGGCCGCCTGCTTTCGCCGCATAGTCAATTTATTAAATAATACAAAGTTTTGCCAGATGTTTGGCACCCTAATTCTTCCTTCATTTGCCGTTATATTCATTGGAAAAAATACTTATGTGTATGGAATTTTCAGACATTTGGGCACAACAAATCGTATTTATCCCTCTTCTTCCTCGTTATCATAGACACCATTTTGCATTTTATTTACTATTGTAATCCTTTCATTTCTGTGGGCAAAGCACTTTTTCCTACAATTCATCGTAAAGTAGTTTGTCAGATAATAGGTAGTAACGACTTAATGGGTTTGGTAGATAGTTAAACCATCCTTGGTGGCTGTACAGAACCAAGTGGGAGAGGCTATCCCAAAATTGACTGAAGTTTTCTTTTGATCCGTGCTGATTTGGCTCTATGCTAGGGGGTCCTTTAACGACTTCGATCATTCACGTGCCATTTAATAAAATTTCACCTGTTCTTAACCGATGCAGGAGGGGGGGTCCACACCGGAACCTGAAAAAATCAACAGACACGGGACCTGGGAATTACGCAAAGAAAATAATGGTTAGACCGCCGGGTAGAGCCGTAAAACTCCAGACCCGAGTACCTCGATCGAGAGAGAAGAGCCGCGGCGGATCGCATTCTCATTCGATGCTTTTCCTACTTGAGATGTACACTGAGGCGCGGCCTTTGGGGTTCCCTCCCTGCGTTGACATTCTCAGCTTCTTAAATAGAGGATATCCCCAGTTAGTGAGAGTTCTGCAGGCTTAGAGAGAAAGAGGGGAAGAGTGAGTCCTCAATTCAACCAAATTAGCTGCGATTCTTTCATTATATTCAAAGCAAAGTAAAAAAAAGAGACAATAGTTCAGGAGAAATTGTCACTAGGACCAGCACGTAATATATGCGTATATTATGTGAGAGTACCCACTTTTGCGTGATATTGACATTCATAGTCTTCAATTTGTAAAGAAACGAGAACTTTGACCTATTATTATAACTTTGTTAGTGGCAGTGCGATTTGCACCAAACCTGGCAGGAACACGCTCTATGTTGTAGCCTATATTACTACATTTCGTGGTACTAGGGTGAACTTAAGGGGGGTTTTGCAGCCAATTACTAACAATTATAGTAATATACTATTTTAACTTTATTTGAAAGAATATCGGTATGGAAGGTATTTCGGTCCCTAGGTACCATATAGTGGCAGTCTCTTAATTTTGCTGAGTACCATCTATAAGATATTCTCTTCTATCTTGCTAGGTCGGATAGCCCCATACGCCCACAAAATCATTGACCCATACCAAAGAGGCTTCACTTCAGGCAAATCAGCCCCAGACCAGATTTTCTCTGTGCGGCAAGCGATGGAAAAACTGTTAGCATATGGACACCAGTTGCACCATCTATTCATCGACCAGCCGCCTATGATCGCATAGCCAGGGTGAAACAGTACACGGCCATGAGAGAATTTGGTGTCCCGACAAAATTGATAAGACTGACTAGGCTGACCCTGGCCAATGTGTGAGGCCAGATAAAGGCAGTAGGATCACTCTCAAGACCAATCGACATCAATAACGGTCTACGACCAGGAGATGCCCTATCATGCGTCCTCTTTAACCTGGCCCTGGAGAAAGTGATTCGCGATGCCGATGTAAATGCGAGAGGCACTATCCTCTTCAAATCCACCCAATTACTGGCCTATGCTGACGATATCAACATCATGGGAAGAACCACTCGAGACGTACAAACTGCCTTCATGCAGATCGAGCAGGCGACGCGAGATCTTGGGCTGCACATCAATGAAGGCAAGACAAAATATATGGTGGGAACGTCAGCACCAAAAACTAACCAACCAACACCATTAAACCGTACTGGTCAAACGGGAAAAATAAAGATAGGGGACTACAATTTTGTGATAGTTGATAATTTCTTCACAACCGATAACAGCTACGATGATGAATTCCGCGTGCGGTTGTTGGCAGCCTACAGGGCCTACTTCAGCTTACAACAACTGTTTCGGTCGAAACGTCTCACCATAGGGTCAAAGCTCTTATTGTACAAGACAATGATCTTGCTAGTCCTTATGTATTCCTCGGAGACTTGGGGTCTTCCCAAGAAGAATTGCGAACTTTGGGCCGCATTCGAGAGAAGAATCATCCCAAGAATTTTTGGCCCCCTACATGAGGTTGAACGATTCCTTAGCCTACATAACGACAAAATCTATGAGCGATACCACGACTGTCAGGTTGTGGATAAAATCCGGCTGAATAGGTTACGGTGGGCGGATCATTTAATGCGTATGGATGAGGATGATCCAGCCCGGAAAGTCTATAAGGGCAATATCTATGGTAGAAAAAGAAGACGAGGTAGACCCTGCCTGAGATGGAGCGATGGCGTAGGTCAGGACGCCAGGCAAATTTAGGGATATCGAATTGGTGGACCTCGGCGCAAATCCGGGGTGTTTCGAGGCAGGCTAGACCGGATACCGGTTGTTGCGCCGTTGATGGTGATGATGATGATATAAGAAAATTCCCTTATCAACTACCATGGTGCGAGGCGTTCACAATGGGACGGATCTGAAACGCAAATACAATAACCTCCGCCAGCCTATAAATGTCCTAATTTTCCAACGCAAGTTTGCTTATTATTTAAAGAATTAATTCGTAATCATATCGAATTTCATCAATCATTGAATCAAATTTAAGCCGTTCATAGAATTCGTGAGTTAAAAATACACCGAAAATAAAAACAAAAGCGAAACTAAGGAAAACGTCCAAACCGGCAATGATGCGGCGTAGGCTACGCTCCATTTGGGGGATATTGGTCACCATATATATCAAGCCAGTTGATGTGGATCTCCCGCAAGAAATTGTTCAAACTTGGTCAGCTCAACGAAATGCTTGTGACACTTTAACATCCTTGATAATGTAGAGATTGCCAGATATTCCTGCCTCCGTGGGTGAATGGTGGGACCAAACTAGAATTTTGACGTCAAATCATCCATCTGAAGGAGGGAGTTATAAGAATACACTCGATTTTTATAAAGAAATTCTTGAAAGCAAGGATGACAGTGGAATGGAAACCATCGTTGGACTTCTAGAAAATCAGGATGGCCCGATCAGACAGCTCTGCACTTCGTATGCAGTTAGCCGGCTTTTTCAGACCTCAGAAGAAAATATCTATGAAAAGTCATCTCCCACAACAAATTCGCGCATTTCTTGACTTGGGATTCCCAAAGCTTGCAAGTATCGTAAGCATGAAGCCGTTTCCACAGCCTTATCAGAGGCTCGTACATTAAGGGCTGAGTGTTTGGAACTCAGTTCCTGAACCTGCCTACTAGCTCTCGTTAGAAACCTCTTTGAATAGTGCTTGATCTCCCTTTTGCAGCTGTGACTGGATGTGGACTACTTACCCGCTTCTATAGTCTTAATCTCTTCAAAGAGAACCTTCTTTGTTATATGTATTCCTTTCAAGCTGTTTAATTAATGTCATTCTTTTTTGACATTACCCTTCGCAATGAGTCATACAATGAACGTATCGTGCATATTTTCGAGGTTTGCTTAGCAGAGTTCAATATCTCCAACACTTTTAGCTCCCGATGCTAAAGCTATATCGGTGCTAAAACGCCCCCCAACCGAGTTTCTCTGAATCCTTCTTTCGTCCTAGAATTAATCATTGAAAAAGATACTTTCCTTTCTTTTTATTTATTAATTTTAATTTTTTGTACATCGTTCCTTTCCAGCGAATAAAGGGGTAATAATTTCCGGTTCCCCCCGCTCTAGTTATTATTTTTTTTTTTACTTGGACGCCCTTTCAGGTCAACGTAAATTCTTTTCGGTTAGCAATGAAAATGGGATTATATTTTTGTAAGTGAACGAAATTAGATTCCTATCAAATTGAACTTCTTTTCATCGCTGGATACTCTTTGCTATGATGTTTTGCGTCACGTGGTCCCTGATGTCATGGTGTCTGTTCTTTATTTTTACACAAATCCCCGCCTTAAGTTTTTTAAGCAGATTTGACGAAAGCATCTTTAAATCCATCCCAATTACTTTCTTTGGATCCATAGCTACTGGTATCTGTAGATTTTTTATTTCTCAACCCTTTTCAGTCTGGAATCTGATAAAAACTTAAAGTTACCGTATCTCTGTAAATGAGGACATTCCGCAAAAAGAAAAAAAATGTCTAATTCAATCTCGGGGCAAAGTGGCGTGGGGTCGAAAAAATTGAAAAAGGAGCTTGAAGAAAAAATGCAGGGTTTAGGCGAAAGGGGCCAAAAGTCGACATATTGTTTGTGTGATTGTAAAATTGGCAAATAAAAACATCAATATTCCACCATACATCAGCAGCGAAATCTTTTTGATGAACTCGAATCGGGGAGAGACCACCAACTTATTGTGGAGTCCCTTCCATAATAGGAGGATATCTGCTGTATTCATTCCGCAATAACACAATGGCTCCCTATTACTAAACCATATTTTATGTTGGTCTGTTGCTTAGTTAGCCCTGGCATGTGAAGACGAATGTGGTTTTATTATTGAGCCGGTCCTAATGATAACCAAATCGTCATTGCCAGGTATTTAGCTTCGAGTAATCGAAATAGCTGGCCTTTTGTTGTGCCGCATAAAGCGATCTGCCTAACATATCAATGGGGTCAATTATTATGATTTGTGGCCTTTGCATCGAATACGTTCCCATTGATTAATTGAGAGGAAATCGAGAAACGGACTATGACCCAAGAATGGAACTACATAATAGTGGGTTACTCACCCTAGTGATATGACCTTACATAACCCGCGATGGTCATTTGAATGCACTTTCAATGTTATGGTGCGTGGAGTCAGTTTTATCTTTCACTAAGGATCAAGAATTTTCCACAACCGGTTATGTGACCTGTCGTTCTGTTCCTGCTATTGTTTAGGTTCCTGCAATTAAAACGAGTGGCACCAGTTCGAAATGGTTAAAAATTCCAAAAAGGTATTATCGTAAATTGATACCTTGCTCCTGACTGTCGGTGCTCGGCTAGTTTCTGTAACATCTCCGTATTATAAATATTCATAATGCATGCCAACGATTTATTTATGGATGGCCTGAAGTTAAATTGCCATTCTTGACCGTACATACCACAATAGTTTATCTGTACAATGATTGACAGGAATTCTAAGTGCTTGGCTGGTAACGGATATGAGCCCACAGCACGGAAGGTTTTAGCTATACATTCGTCGTAATTGTTAAATGACCAAGTGTATGTAAGCAGCATGCCAAATGCATTTCTGATAACCACATGTAATTGCATATCATTCAGGAATGCGAGATGAGCATGCACCTCATATACCACAGATGAACTAATCGACACATAGTGCGTATGTATGTTTCCTCGAAGGCACGAGTTTAAGGCAACATTTAGATGGAAACGTTAGTCGATGAGATGATCATCCAATAATTGCTCGAGGTAGGAATCTGTTTTTGAACATGAAATATGTTCTTAACTGAGTTGATAGATTTCAAAACATTACATACATAAATGAATGAATAATCTAAATATGTAGAAATATTTTCTATAATAATGAGCTCTACATGCAATTTCTCTGTCTGCATCACACTCGCTATCAGCAATTTTGTTTTATACTGAACTGATACGACGAATCATCATAAGCTACGGAAATCATATGCTAACGTCGTTATCGTTAACGATTTATCCTGCTTGTGAGGAGCGACTCACTGTCGCCACCACTTATCATAAAGATGGGTAGGTGATGTATGTAATATCACAAAAGTGATATCATCTTAAAATGTATTAACACATTATCATAGTCGAGCGTGATTCAAACATCGCCAAATATCATAACATCAGTTAACATCACAATCTCACTTCATCCCCAACCAATAGAAGAGTGATAATAGTACTATTCTTATGACAAGTAATGTTTCGTAATATACAAAACATCACTAAACATCACTGAGTAATATTGTAATGTATCACACCGTTCCTCCAGCACTGCTGCTTACGAAACTGTTAGGGTCAACATTCTCTGCTCTCTTGGCACATTTTGGCGTGAAGAAATAATTTCTAGTTTGTGCGTGATAACTTTTAACTATGGATTTCTTTTGCAATGCCGAGCAAAGCAATAGAAAATGCATACTTCTCAGTGATAAGTAATGCTAGTTCGCAAGGGTAATTATTCCCTGTCCTTTGCATGTGAAAATAATTTTTTATAATATATGAGCATATTTTGCTTTTTTCCTACTACTGGATGGAAGGTTCAATTTTCATTCATACCTACATTTTACGCTTGAAATGTAGAACACTTTGGTGAAAAATTTTATTTTATAGTATCAGCTGCCGAATTTAATATATGATGATAGAACATCACATGAACGATGAGGTGATATTTTCTCTAAAGATGATGTGATCTCACCTCACTAAAGAGATGTTTAGTGAATATTTACTGATGAAAATCAAACTGAGTGGCGAATAGCGAATTCTTTCCCAGTATTGAACAGATTTGCTTGTATCCAAAACTAGCCATAAAAAATGCCTCTGTTCGGCGTCTTCAAATGATGTTAGCTGGTCCCCGAGATTGGAGGTCGAGTAGGTCTGAAAACCTTTCAAGGAAGACCTAACATGTGATCAGCCACACTGCTTTTATCGGCTTTGAAAACATAATGAAACAGCCACGCCTTCTTCTCCTCCGAGGCAAAGTACGAAGTACACGCCTCTGCAGCGGAAACTGTAAAGTGAACCTTCTGCGAACAATCGAAACTTGTCCCCGGGAATGATATCAAAAGCGTACTTTGAGATTTTAACAACAAAGTAAAGATAGAGCCTTGCTTCAGGAGATGCATTGACTCCTATAACCTGAACAAAACTTTCATTGCCAACAGACACTGGATTATTTAACTATCAGTGTCGCACAAAATGGTTGTTGGAAGTACCTGGTTTGCGCGGAAAACGGTGCACAAACCAATATGAGTCCCTCCAGATGGGACCACTTCCAACCAAACTAACCACGTTGAATGCCGCTACCTTTCAGCCTTGATGAACATCAAAACTTATAAGGGGGCCAATATAGACTCAGACCATTACCTTGTTGGCATGGAATACTCTCTGCCAATCAGGTGAGATGGTATAATTAAGCTATCCAAAGTCCTTCGTAAGGTGGAAATGTAAATAACAGAAGCCCTGAAGATGAAAAACGACAAAGAATCGTTCGCAGATTTCACCGTTACAAATATTATCGGTTGTGATTTTCAACTCTAGATAGGAGACGGCCTCAAAGTTGTATTCTGCTATCCTTACTGCTCTCGTTTGGTCAGTCCAATTTGATGCCACCATGCATTTCGACTTACCGTCATTAATGTTCAGCCTAAGATTTCGCGCCGCATGCTTGATTTGGAGGAAGGTAGATTGTAGCGATGTGAGCGACATATGATGGTGCAAAATTTCACGTGTTTCATCGAGGTAAAATCTCAAAGGAAGCGCGGGCTGAATACGAAGTCCGCCAGGGTGTCATCTTGTCCCCGGTATTTCTTATTATTATTGGGAAGTTCTTTGTGTTACCTTCTTCGGAGGATGTGGAGGAGTTCAATGTATCATGAAGTCTTTCGTTAAACATCGTGAATACGCTGATGCTATCTGTTGCTTACCGGATTATGGACTTTGGCCATATGATGGGCGAGCATTGAGGGCGTTGATTGATTTGTGTATCTTGGGAGTGTTGTTTCTGCCAACGGTCAACCGAGCCGGATGTCCGTTAGCAACGCTATAACCGCCTTCACTACCTTGTCTAAAATCTGGAAATTCAGTTGTCTCAACACCAAGATCAGGTTGCGACTGTTATCTGATAGCACATGGAAAATGACCCCCATTGTTATTCAAAGGCTCTAAGCCTTCGTGAGCATCTGTCTGCGACGTTTCATTGGGGTACGCTGATCTGATACAATTTCGAATCGTCGTGTCGTCAGTCGGTCGGTGCACAGGCCAGTTACGTGTGGACGATGTGATCAGAAGGCGAAGAGGAGTGGCAATTCTATTGCTGGTGACAAATGGCTCATCCGAAGGGACATCGGGAATGCCGATGTCTCGAGAAGTTCTGGGAGGAGGGGGAGCGGATTTTAGTAAACTATGAACGGTGGAACATGATCGTGCTACGCACCACAAAGAGGTGTGTAGAAACCATAGTAACGAATTCGAGCGATTTGATCGGATGTAGAGGCTCCATATTGTCTGAGCTGAGTACACGATTCATTTCTTCATCATCTGCATGCGACTGTCAGGGTGAATCAATGTGGAGGAAGCCACCGTCTGGCAACTAATGACTATAAGGACCTATAAGTGCCTGCTGATAATAGTCATTATCATTGCCGGTGACCTTAATGGTCATGTCGACAAAACGACAGCCAGTGCCATAGAGGTAAATGCTTCGAAATACGCAATGCGGATGACGACGATATTCTGGATTTTACATTCGCCTACGATCTTGTACTTTTCCAAATTTGGTTAATTAAACAGTTTTCGCACCATCACTGACAGCTAAACTACTCCTGTGGAGATCATAGGCACCTCAACAGCCGTTGGCTGATAATCTGTACATCAAATCACCGTTGAAACAATGCGAGGAACACGCTAGCCCGTCGAAAATTGAATGATCGCGATTACGTAAGAAAAGAAATAAAATGGTCTCGAATGGTGTCGAGAACATAAAGTGTAACCCTCGTTTTGTCCAGGTTTATCAACTGAGATATTTAAAAAAATAACTGATGGTTTGGCCCAGAGCAGAGGCAACTTATCGGACCCTGAAATATTTGGCTTTGAAATGACAATGTCCATAAAATACTAGCCAATTGGCAAATTTACATGACCGCGAATTAGGAACTGTCTGAAGATCTTTGTATTACAGGAATAATCTTTTCCAGGCTTCGCTGTAAAAACTACCTTAACTTTCTGCCAAGACACATACCCTAAAGCAAGACATGCTAGAAAAATATTTCTCAGCAATCGCTCTGAGTGTTTTATACCTTAGCATTGCTGGACAGATGTCGTCCATGCCAGGCGCTTTAAAGTGTTCAAAGGACAGTATGGAAACTCTCACCTTTTCATTGGTAACTACCGCTTTCGTGGTGTTGCAGATGGCCATGCAACATTTACGTATTGAAGGGGTTGTGGGAACCGCCAACTCTCCTCCTTCCACTTCTGTCAGCAATTCTCCCAGATGGTGTACCTCGAATAGGGTCTGTACTGATTCCAATCTGGATTTCGTCAAAGTATCACCCGGCCTTCTAAGAGAGTCAAATTTGCGGCTCATCTCTTTTAGGGATTCTGTCGGAAAGTCTCTTTTTCGCGTTCCATTTCCTCACAGTACGCTCTAAAGGACTCTCGTTTTGAACATTTAACGAGACTCTAGTATTCACGCTGGAAGTTTAACTAGTCTTTATTCCTATTGCTTTTGCAAGCACAATTCAGAAGTCGCCTGGTTGATTTTCTGATTTTTTGCAGCTCTGTCCTCGAGAAGTAGGAAAGCCTCTCCATAGCGCTCTAAAACTTTGCAATTCAGACTTTTCAATTCGTCTTCAAAGTCCAAATGAGTCCTTAGTCGCCTAGGGAGCTGCACTTTATTACCAAAAAGTTCATTGAATTTTGTCTAATCGGTTTTTCTAGGGTTGCGTCTTTGCATTATAGAATGTTCGACCGCAATAGTCAAATTGAATTCTTAGCATCGGTGATCTGACCGTGAGACTTTGACTGTAATCAACTCTAACACCTTTGAAGTGCAGATTGTTACGTCAATTACTTCGCTTCTTCGCATCCTACATTTGGAGTCATGAGAACCGCTGAATTGTTGAAATCATATAGCTTCTCTCCTCTTGGAATGCATTTGCTACTGGCCCAATAAGTTCGCATCGCAACCTATTAAGGGTTCGAGACCACTTTATTCTGCATACTACCAGATCTAGGATGACATCAGGATACAAACTCCCGGTCTTATGGATTTTTCAACGTGAAAGATCTAAACCCACTTTACTGACCCAAAGCCATAGGTTCTTCTAAGTAACCTATGGCTTTTGCACCAGAACAATTTAGGAGCAGTCCTGCAGACTTGTCAGCCCTGCTGCCAGCAAATAGGAGGGGGCTTTGACATACTCCAGTTTAATTTGATCAATCTTTATGTTTCTCAAGCTAAGATCAGTCTAATGTGCAACGGAAAACTGGAGGGTATTCCGCAGTCGTCATGTGACGGGGTTTCTCCCACACCGTACCGCCGGAGACTCGATCCCCACGTGTTTAATTTTTCATAGAATAGTCGCACTTGGAGGTATAGCAGTTCCCACGCCCTCATCCATGAAAGGTCTCATGTCATCAAACACTCTGCTTTCCACTTAACACCTTCACTGGTTAGCGGCGTTCGATTTGCATAGACCCGATCACACAAACTAGCATCAAGGCAGTTTCGTTCGTTTCTCTTTCCTCCGCCTGTTCTGTAAATGGTATAGAAGAAGTTACTAGCAGAGCATGATTTAACTTCGCTAGTGCCCCCCATAGGTCGTTTCCGTCACTGTATGTACTATCCTCCGCGCGCAGTTCCATTATGAGAAAGTGCACCGAAGATGCTACAATTTGCTCTATTTTGTGTGAGTTGAAGACCTTCACAGTTGTTCGCTCTCAAAATGGAGATGATACTCTACAGTTTCCTGATATAATTGAATTTCATTCTATCTAGGGAAAAATGAAGTACCATATGGTGACTGTCCCTGATCACATTCAGACTGTTTTGATCCATTTTGAATACCAAGCTGAAACTTTCCCCATTTGTAGATGTATCCTTCCTGGCATTCATGAACGTTACCCTTCAGTGTTCGAAGTCCATGCCCGGATTCTGTTCACCCAACATTCAGTTGATATCCCATGTTTTCCTCCGGGGTTACCAAGATCCTAAATATTCTGTTCTGCGCAGCTTAGTGTTCACAATAGTGAACTTGGACCAACCACCAGAACTAAAAGCCGGGATTACTTGCTGGAGTCACTTTGAGGCGGCCTCATCACTCAGTTCCATATGGAAGAGCCCATCGGAAAACCCGTAACTGTTAAATCTTGGCTTCGTCATAAGAGGCTCCAACATTTTTTTCCACAGGCATTCTCGGACGATGGTAAATTGTCCCTCTGAAATTTTGTCATCCTTGGAGGAAATTCCCACGGCAGCGGTCAGAAATGGGGCAGCAGTATGCACATACATCCTCTTCCTTCGCGCATTTGTGCCCGTATTCCTCTGGGAGGGATCAGCTTCATTGAGATCTTTCTTGTTGATTTGATCATCTCCTTGCACACCGGTCCTAATCCACGCGGGGGGTCGTGGATGTAGGCCCTGGTGCGGAGCACAATAAAGTGTTGGCCACCAAGGATGTGTTGGACTTACGCTTCTTGCGCTCATAACCACTGATCGAGGAGTCTGGTGCATCTAGTGTGGGTCCCACCGGGCACACTAGTTTTTCCCCAAATTCCGCCGAAGATAACGCTTTCTTGCCCCTCCGTTTCGCTGACATTACCGCACCTAGTGGTGCAGCTACGTCCATGTCCTCATTCCTAAGGTGCTTCATCTTCTTCCGCAGTGTCTTCTTCTACCACCGGCCTGGAGCCTGCCCAGGTTCACAGTATCCGCGCTTTGCTCCGTTAACCCATAGCCCATAGCAACCAGTAGCGCTCACGACATCAGCTTTTCTTTATTCCGCTCCTCCTGATAAGGGTGAAGGAGAAAATTCTGACAAGCAGGATTCAGCCTGTAGTCCTTCCTCCTTAGTGGTTGAATTTCTCTTCTGCCGCGCCTTCCTGTTCCGTTTAAGGTTGGATTTGTGCTGTAGTACCGCGGACGGGATTTCCAGTTTCCCAAGTTGAGAGTTTCCATACTTTTCTTTCTGGCTGGCGTCACTGTAGACAATAAATGCGAGCTTTCCATTGAACCGGAAAGCATGCCTTCTACGGATTTCCCCATAAGGAGACATGAATTTGGTGATGCCTCCATAATCCCCGCCTCGGCCGCTCATGTTCGCGGGTGGGTTTGAAGTCTGTGACTTCTTATCACTTGGAGAGTTAAAATCCTTAGCTTCCATATTCATGTTTGGTCGTAAACTTCTACAGGGACCCCACCATGACAAGATATGCAGAGTTTATTAACCAGTGTCAGACTGCCCATCAAATCTGTGTTTAGAAATTTGAAAAAAATTTCGCAACTGTGTTCCTCAAAAAATATCCCATTACAAACAGAAGAAAGCCGTCTCCATTCAGGACTCATTGGCTAAAAATAGTATGTTTTCGCTGCTGCACGCACCTTGCTTACCTAACCTGGTTCCATGCGACTTTTTCAAAATTCAGATAGAATAAGAATTTCCATCGAACAGAGTAGGAGAAGCAAATATATCGAGTGGCTGAAATTTAGTGTCAAGTCGTCTGCGTCAATATGTATAAAGGAAAGGCATGCCGCAAAAAAAGGAGAGATGAGAAAAGATAAAGATGGGTAAAAGAAAAGGAATATAGAACCGCCAAAAGGCACCACGCAGAATAGTCATGAATATTGATGTTGATGGATTGATGAAAAAGTTGAAGAAAGTGAGTTTAGAGGAAAATATCCTACAATGTTGGTTAATATAAGTAAGCTGGCGGTAGGAGACCTATACTTTACGAAACCGGGTTGGAATTTATTTATAAGCTGATCGAAATTTGCTAGTCAATCGTTCGTTAACATACCATACTTCTCAAAAGTGTTTAAAGTGGAATAAAATGGCAATTCTCTTCAAAAACGATTTGATATCTTTTCAAATGTTTTTTGTGAAACAAACACAATTTTTTGTAGCTCATTTTATAATGAGTCATAAGAGGCTATTCCTAACTTTTGAGTTGTTCAACTTACCCCAGAACTTGATCAAGTACCAATTGGCTTTCGTTATCTGGCAAAATTCACAAACAGCTATCTTGTTCTACACGCAACATACATGTATCTTAAAATATTCTGTAACAGCACCCAAAGAAAACGACACTATAAACTTTGGCGGACCACTTTACCAAAAAATCTTTTTGCGTTAAATTTGTTGCAGTCTAGAACATCACACCTATTTCACATAATAAAAGTTCACCTACTAAGCGAGAGTATAAATTACTAAATAAGCCTCGAAAATCCCCCTCCCCCAAGTTATACTAAATAACATTAAATTGCATTGGCAGTTAGTGTAAATGAAGCTGGAGAGGGGCTGAAAGAGAAGAGTGGTGTTCGTCTGATCGCCGAGGTTAAGCGTTGGTAGAAGCGGCTGGTAGTTAGATAGGGAACCAAATTGGAATCTTTTTTTAACTATCCAACTTTCAGGCAGGTTTTTCAAATAACTAACAGAATATTTTAAGATACATATATGTTGCATATAGAGCGAGATGGCTATCTGTGAATTTTGCCAAATAACGAAAGCCAATTGACACTTGATCAAATTCTCATGTAAGTTGAACAGCTCTAAAGCTATTTATTGCCTCTCATGATTCATGATTTTTTTGCCAATAGAGGAATGTTCCGCTTTCTCTTCAAGGGTTTTTCTGGAAACTGCGGTTCTGTGAGTCTATACGCATTGTCATCTCAGAACTTTTGCATTAAACCTAGTAACATAATACATGGATTTATAGTCTCAGCGCTCCAAATAACATTTCAGTATATCTCATACCTATTGGCATCTAATTCCTATTCAAGGAACGAATGAATTCAGGTTGGAATTTTTAATCAAAGCATTAAGTCAAGGAGTAAGTAACGTTCATCTGGATGAGCTGATCATCCCCTTGGAAAATTTCCTTTCTCTAGTATATTGCCTTAAACTACATTAGTCTCACGATTTATAATTTCTGAGAAATACAAAAGGTTTTGTCTCACCCCATGTGGAGATTCCATTAGGGAAAAACTTTTTAATTGTATAATTGGCTGGAGCACTTCCGAAAGTCTTCTGTTCTCTTAGTCTTCAACGTACTTACCGTTTCACATGTTTGTCTTCCGAATTTCACCGTTGGGAAAATGTCAGAGTTTAATCAATATTTGTTTGAAATTTCAATTAGGTACCTTCCATATTCGAAAGATTCACATTAATTTCCTCCTCACGCCCTCCGGCTAACGCGCCTACTTACGTCATATCCGAGGATTCATCCTTAGGACAATTTCGAAGGGAGCACGAACGTATGTAAATGTACAAAACAAGACAACAGCCAAATCAGCAGGGACCAAATTCATAAAGGATAAAAGGTGAATAACAAACATGTTACATCTGTGTTGATACAACATATGACACATGTTAGCAAGCGTACACGGAGAGATAATTCTTGCTGTCACGGTAAATATTAGATGGAAACGTTCTCATCCCCTCCCATGCATAATACGAAGTTCACGTTGTCGTCATTGTTGAAATATTCAGATTAGCGGAACCTGAATCCTAGAAGTTGAGTAGTACTTTCCACTGCAGCCGAAAACCGTCAACCTGTGAAAGTACTCTGACAGGCAAGGAATTGCAAGGATACATGCATATATTCAAATCTTTTCCGAGAAACCAGAACGAGGACGATATCAGTGCACTCCACCTTCTACTTGTCCATGACATTAATACTTAAGCTAATCCTTTCCACATCCGGATTCACTATAATTTTGAGCGGATGTTACAAAGTTGGCAGAAACTTATCGCTTCATGCTATCCCAAGGGATTCCTGGCAGGGCGAGATGAAGGAAGGATATGAAGCTATCACGGAAAAATTGCACAGATAAAAAGTTCGGAAGATAACATTTCGTTGGAGGATTGAAAGGACGTGCATGAGTGCAAATGGTTTGACAATATCCTGCCTATTTATCGTTGATTTGTCCTACGTGAATCCAATGTTGGAAAAAGGAAAGTCTACGCTGCTTCCAAATTTGTGGTAAGAATTGAGCATGCCAAAGCGAACTGTGATTATAAATGAGTTGGGAAGTTTGAAGTTTTAATTGCATTGGGAGCGCAAACAAGGACACATAAAAGTTCTTAGTTGGAAAATTAAAAGTTTCACGTTACCCTAGAAATTCAATTCCTTGCATGCATGCTAAAGTAACTTTGTTCACGTAGTTCACTCGATTGTTGATCTTAATTGCTGGGTTACATAAAGAAAGATAACGAGACTTCCATTTTGTGAATGTGACTCGCAGCAATAAAGCGAGTTGGTTGACAAATTACATTAACTGGAATGTTGGCTCCTTTAAATCACATTTCCTTCGTCATCATACCGGCTTCTGTGCCGCCCATTTATTGAGTTATGGTGAAAAGAATTTATCCTGGAGTAATATGTAGACTTCCTTGTCTGTAAGTTACCAAACTTAGATTATTTTGCCTCTTTTGGTCACCTCTTCGTACTTCTTCTGTATACGAGGGTGTGTCAAATACAAACGAGACTGATTTTTTTTAAGATTTCGGAAGTATCCTATATCTGTAAAGGATTGATGTGCTGGTATCCGGTATCTCCATTGAAAACAGGGGCCGACCGTAATTCCTTGGGCGAGAAAGAAGTGTACGTCGTGGACCAAATAATTGTTAAGTTTTTGACCAGAGGTGGGGGTCAATCCGAACCGAAACCTATGAGCAATTGCGGGCTTAGTTCGGAGAAAATACCCTTTCAAAGACGCGAGTATTTGTGTGACATGAGGAATTCTCTGTAGGGCTTGAATAAGTTAAGAATCTGAGCCGCGAGCCTCAAGGATAACTGAGCCGCGAGCCTCAAGGATAACTGACACTGAAAGCATCGCATCGGCTTATAGAGCAAAAAAAAATAATATTCCTATTCGAAATCGTTGAGGGCGTCAACATAACCTATGGAAGTGTGAAAAAAATCATGAAAGATGACTCGAAATTTCGAAAAGTCTTCACTGGATGGGTGCTACGTCTGCTATACGAATGTTACAAGCGCTATCGATTGGAAGTTTCTCAGTGGCTGTTTGATTCCAGCAAGAAGGAGACGTAATTCTGTATAGAATCGTCACTTGTGATGAAACTTGGGTGCCCCATAACACACCTAAGTCAAAACAGGTCAGCATGGAGCACGAAACAACGAAACAGAAATTGGACTCTTTTGACTTGGAAACCTTAGAACATCCTGCCTACAGACCCGAGTTGTCTCCTTGCGATGTCCATCTTTTTGGACCACAAAAGGAAGCGATTTGACGACGACACGACGGTGGAGGCGCCAGTCGCTTCAGGAACGTGCAGAGAATTGTTATGAATGAATTCGGAAACTGAAAATGCATTTCCTCGACAAGAGAGTATCCAGTTAAGTCCTTGAGAGTTTAACGTGAGCACCTGTCTGGACGACTTAATCCCACGGTCTTCTTAAGACACGGATTGATTTTGTGACAACAATCAGAGCCCCGCTGAGACAACCAACAACAGTACCAGTCTCTATCAAGTGCATGGCTTAGCATTCATACTGGTGGATGCAAGACCTACCTAAATCTTTACCGGACTAAGGAGTACGGCACCTGTGTTGAAACGCAACACCACGCCGAGGCCCGAAAGTCTCTTCTCGCTTGAGCATAACCGCAACCCCCGAGAAACTTCCACTAAGGGGCCAACCGCAAACAACCGAGCTATACTCACATACAACGGGAGTTCAGCCGAAGTATGAGAGTCCAGGGGCTATCCCGGTTCCCATGGTACCAGTATACCCCTGGGGAGGTTTCTTGACCAAATTGCCACTTCAGATGAGTCCCCGTGCAGACTCGGGTCTGATCGCCCTGATTAGGCCTTTGGAGCATTCGCCTACTGCATCACGGCCGACAAGCCAAAGTGAGTACAGCGTCTCCCGGTGCCACCACTATGGAGGTTCTCCTCGGCCACTTGGTTTTGGTTTGGCCGACAGGGTTGCCGCCCCGTCTTCCTCACCGCCACCTCTGAGCACCTATATGAGGGTGTATCAAATACAAACGAGATTTCGAATGGATCCTATACCTGAAAGGATTGATGTATGTATCCGGTACCTCCATTGAAAACGGGGGCCAACCGCAATTTTCTCGAACTCAGTATCGAATGAAACCATGGGCGAGAAGGAACTGTACGTCGTGGAGCAAAGAATTATAATTCAATTTTTGGCCAGAGAAGGGGGTGAATCAGACCGAAACTTTGGAGCAATTGTGGGCTTAATTCGGAGAAAATACCCTTTCAAAGGCGCGAGTATTTGTGTGAGAAATTCTCTGGAGGGCGTGAGTAAGTTGAGAATCTGAGCCACGAGCCTCAAGGAGAAGTGCTACCACTGAAAGCATCTCATCGGGTCATAGAGCAAAATAAAATAATATGGCTTCAGGAACGTGCAAAGAAATGTTATGGCGACGGAACTCGGAAACTGAAAATGCAGTGGGAAAAATGCATTTCCTCGACAGGAGAAAAATAAAATGCTTGTAAATGAAATGAATCCCGTTTACATTTAATACGGCTAATAGAGATCAGATCAGAGTTTGAATTCATCCGGCCTTCGCATTTTTCATAAACACCTAGAAATTAGTTTCATTGCTTCATTTGCTTGATCCTGATCGTTTGTAGGAATATCTTCGGTAAAAGGATGCTGATGTTATTCGCGTAGTTCTTTCTCCAAAAGATTTCACATATAGTGGACTCAGAGTCTCACATTTAGAATCTCTTGGACCAACCTGCCTTCTAGCAACGTTTATTAAAGTTTACATATAGGGCCTTCTCTACCATGGTCCCTGGCGGCTGATATCATTAATTCAAAGGAGATGTTCTCGAAGGTGTCTGCTATATCCATCAAGACGACGATAACCACACGATTTTTGCTGGTTGCAATCTCAATTTTTGATACTAGCTGAGACAGTACAAGGATCACACCGTCCTTTTTTCCTTTGGAACCGATTATATTCCAGTTTTCTTTTTTCAGGCCCACCTTTTGAGTGGGAAACTTAGCTAGCAATTTTTCTGAATTACTTGCGTTCAAGAAGCCTGTAATCGATTAGTTTTGTCTATTCTTCCATTCCACGAAATGATAAACGGTACCGTGGCCTGTAGCTTATCCTTAACCTGGATATGAACTAACGCCCAGTGGAGGGTTCAACATTTCGTAGCTCAAACAGAATAAAACCCTTTCGGGGATTTCTACAACCCCACGGCACCTTCAAAGATACTGGTGCTTCTTTGTAGGTTTCCCCAAGTGTTGTTGGACCACAAGAACTTATCCCTGCAATATTCTCGATCAGCTAGAGCCAATTTTAAAGCTGTCAGTCAACGGTATGTAGGTAACTAAGTCTTCGGTAGAAAATTAAACTGTCTAGGCAGTTGGGTAGGTTTTCCTCTTCCTTTGCTCTCTCTATGGGTGTCTTTCGTTTCCGGACCACAGTCAGTTTTTTTATGAATGTAGTTAATCATCCTATTTTGGACGTGGTTGTTTGCTTTGGTTTCTCTAGATGTCCGGAAGGAGCAACAGGACATTAAGGCAGTACCAACAGAATGTCATGTTGCTTAAGGTTTTCTTGGAAACAAAGCCTTATTAAAATCGGTTCACGATTGACACGAAATTTGATGGAAAGGTGGGAACTGTGAGCCGCCACGCATGCGGCGAATTACGTTGCAGCATGTTGAACTTAAGGGGAGGGGTGTACATTTTTTTCACCAAATATAGGCATGTAGGGTATCATGTGAAAGGTCTCGATTATTACTTTTCGCAGCCGATATTAGCATTGACGTTGGTTGTAAAATGTAAATCTATGAGCGATACCATGACCGTCAGGTTGTGGATAAAATCCGGCTCAATAGGTTACGGTGGGCGGTTCGCTTAATCCGTATGGATGAGGATGATCCAGCCCGGAAAGTCTATAAGGGCAATATCTATGGTAGAAAAAGAAGACGAGGCAGACCCTGCCTAAGATGGAGCGATGGCATAGGTCAGGACGCCAGACAGCTTTTAGGGATATCGAATTGGTGGACCTCGGCGCAAAACTGGGATGTGTAGAGTTCCTTATTAAGGCAGGCCTAGACCGGATACCGGTTGTTGCGCCGTTGATGATGATGTAAAATGTAAATAAAATGATTCTCTCATAATTTTGTCTTGTTGAAAATCAGAGCTATTTTGCTCTTTTGATAAAAAAGTGAAGGTTTTCTGAATGTTGACCGAATCTCCGGGAACACTGGGTATTCATTAGACGTTCAAATTTAGAATAAACCTTTTAGTGCTCATTCCTAACTGAAGGATCTTTTGAGAAGCTGCAAAGACATTAGGCCTATATCTTTTTTTTTATTATCTTATCGGGAGTGAATAAGAGTTGTCAAAAAATAAGAGAGACTGATTTGTTCATGTTAAAAAAATGTTAGCAACTGGTCGATCTTGCCACCTCAGGCTGTGGGGAATTTCGATGAAACTGACCGGCATATTGAAATACTGCTACATTGTTATCAAAAACGAATGGGGAACTTCTGTGTCTTAAACAGAATGAACCTTAGACAGCTCCCCCTGGGGTAATCTATTATTAACCACCGTGGAAGCTTCTTTGAACGTAACGTTTCAGTATGTAAAGAACTTGAAAATTGGTGTTAACTGGTATTATAACCAGGTTTATAGTTGTTGGCGAGTAGATATTTGTAAGTTGATATCAACGCTTCCACTTCCAAATATAAAGTTCCTAATTTCCTAAGAGCAGGACATCGGAACGCGCTTTCAAACAATGGAAAATACTGGGTCCGTTTCATGATGCCCACTCTGTTCTTCCTTATTTTCTGTGGAAATTGACAGTGGCCACTGACATTGAGTTTCATGGGTTTGTTTATTAAGTGTTCTTCCCCCTGTTTATGATTCATCGTTTGCACTTGTATACGAAAGTTCATTATATTATTATGTAAATGGGAATCATCATTCAGTTGTCCGCTGTAGTATTCTTGACGACAGATTAGGCAGAGTGGACCTAAAGGACACTATAAGGAGTAGAATTCATATTGTATGGAGGAAGAGCCGTTTCGCATGTTTTCGTCAACAAGCTGCTACCCTCTTTTTCAAACAAGTGAAAAGTTCTTAAATACACACACCTATCCTTCTTACTATTCTTCTTCTTTCTCAGCCTTTGCCCCGTTCAAAAGCGGCTTGATCGTTTCCGCCATTTTACTATTGATCCACTATATAGAAAACGTGTTTACGAGAAAATTGTGATCCTTTGGGAAATCATCTGAATTCAAGACATACCAATAGAGCGGCCAAAAAAGTTAAGAACACATAGCTTTAAGTATCTTTCACTAAATACTTAATTTGCTCTATTTCTATGCCCGCTCATTATCCTTTGCCTTACCACATACACTTTAGCTTAGCAGGACTAATTTTCCACATAGTTTCAATTTACTCGCAATTACAAAGAAAATTTACTATCATTGAGAAAAGCTCCAGCTGGAGTCGATTTCAGTTCCAATTAACCAACTCGTTTCGATAGCTGTTTGCACCACAAATAGACTTCAGATTTTCATCCCCCTTTCAAGCTTCAGAAATTTAGGTTTCATATTGGGCTATGGACCATTCATGGTTGCGAGTATCGTTCCTTAGACCACCTTTGAAGATTTAATCCTTTCATCAGTTCATCCAAATCAACTCGATGTTGCACAAATACTAATTCCCTGGCCAGAAACTTCACTCCCGTCAAGTTAATTAATAGATATGCTCATCGCTTTGTTTTAGGAACGATTAGCAGAAAACCTCGGCCAGCCACAACCGACAAAATGAAAATTTCACACGACAGAACCAGACAAATGCATTTCGGGACGTAATAGAGGTTTATTGGATATCCCGCTGGTATCCGCATTTGTAATGCTTTAGAGGAGGTTAATTGAATCCTAGAGAGATCCCACCCCTGTCATGCAGTGAAAATAACATCGGATTCCATTTCAGTTTAGCTGCCAGATGAATACAATGCACGATGTCTCGGCCACTAACCCGATCCAGTCATCAACTTTGCTTCCCCCGAACGTTCCGTGCATGATATAATTTTTCATGTAACCATGCACGGAGCTGGAGCAGTTTGTAATCTTTCTCCAAACGTTAGTCAAAAGACTATAAAACAGGATATGGCAGGAGCATAAAGACGGAGATCACGGACCATCACTGCTGAAATTCGTGAACAAGATTTCACACAAAACTGGACATGTTACTAAGCCAAAGAGGAATATTACCAGGACACATGCGGCCTTCCATCCAACTCGGGTTACTCAATGGCAGTCTGGTACGTGCGGCTGAGCGGGACTAGCCATTAAGAGTGCTGATAAAAGCAGACGTAAAAATGTTGCTGCCGTAAAATACTGGTCGACAATGTTCCCTAATTGAAGGCATCGGATAAGTTTGTAATCTTGTACAGGACCTGAATAGGCTTATCCTCGCTCACGTCGAATCGTTAAAGGAGTGGAGACAAAAGTGATAATGGATTCCGGTCAGAGGGCTAATGACCGGCAGAAGTCTTTCATTTACATGCAACTGGGACTGTTGGAGTGAATGTAAATTATGTAGCCTGGTCGGAACCAGTGAATAGTGGAAATTTCCGAGTAGGTAGTTGACTACTATCCAAAATAATTCTGAAGAGGAAGTAGGCTAGGAGGGAAACGTTGTTGAAGGAAAGGTCACAGCCTTTTCAAAATTAATCAGAAGTCTGACACAGAATGACACCTTTTAGAATAATGAAAAGCTCTCCCAATGGAAGCTAGTAATCATCAAAAGGAAATTTCCTTTCATGTTTTTGCATATATTCGACACGTGCATGCAAATTACCTCGGAAAAAATTTATGCAAATTGGAATTAATAAAATACTGAATATTTTCTTTTCTTTAATAACACAATCCCATATTCGTATTTTCGGTTCAACCATTTCTTATCAAATCTTTCATGATTAGGATTCTCGTTCGAGTTAGTCAGTCTCTCGATTCCGAGCAAAAGGTTCGAAGCTTAGTTATGACATATATGTTTATAGTAGACCTGCTGTTATAGGTTTGGATACGGTTAAAGCTAAAAGAAAAACCAATAACATGAAAGGAAGAATCATGTTTTCCTCCCTACTACTCCCTACGCCTCTTCACTCACAGATGCGTAAGGTAGAATAGTTAGCATCACTCTAGCTACGAACAATCTCTGCCTGTGTTTCGGGCCCCTTCGGCAATATTCTACCAGATTTTAGTGTCCGCGGCTTAACGATAGGAGTGGTTTTCCATTCGCCTTTTTCATCTGACCAAATAATGCTTTCAATAATGTGTAATATTCTTTTTATCCTCACATTTTGTCTACCCCGTTAAGTTTTCTCAATTATCCTTCACAATTCCCATCCCCTGCTTCATTTGGAAACAGTACTTAATTTCAACTAATTAAATTTTCTTATGTTTTAAACCATTCAACCACTGGTCCTTTTCCCTTAAAATTTGTAGTCAATTTCACTTAAACCTTTTCAAATTCTATTTTTGATAAATTGCTCATATTGCACATTATTGGGTGCACAGCCAGCAATCGTGTATTTTTAAGTTCATGGTCATGGATCAGGAGTAAAATTAGCGGGAACGACACCAGCTGATCAAGAGACAGCTGATGAGCTGAACTGGAGCTTTCACTTCGAAAGCAATTCTCGGACGGTGGGGTTACCTTGAGAAAAGATTGTATGGTTGGAAAATTTGTAATTTTGTGAAATCAAATCTGTTTAAATTGAACCTGTGATTCAAAAGAAGGGAAATCGTTCATATTCAAGTAATTAGTGCAGAAACTGGATCTCAGAAAATCATCTCCGATGAACATTAATTGTGAGTTTTGTACGGTAGGAAAGAAAATAATATTCAATTCACTGGGTTACATTTCAGCTTCATTTTTTAGTGCCGGTGATTGGTGAATATCAGACGTGACCTGAGGACATGGCATGCGCTGCGATTTCATGCATTGAGCATTGATGCTTTTTGTTTTTTACTGATTTTTCTATAACGGAAAGTGCTTCGCGCACAGAATCTAGTAGAAAGTAAGTACCGACTGGCCTAGTTTTCCATCATGGAGAGTATGCAGCCGGATAAATCACTAACTCCATGTAACGGTGTTGCTAGCGAGGCTGCTCCGGCAAGACTTGGGATTACAACGTTTGTCCGAACAGACATTGAAAATTGGGTTTCTTTGAATGTGTTTCGTGATCAATTTACATTTTTAAAGGAATTCCATAAAGAATTGTCAATGATCCAGAAAAGGTCAAACATAATCACCAGGAAATTCTGAGTTCATTATCAAAAGGATTCAGTGCTTAGACTTAAACCAAACAATCGGTATCGCGCCCAACTAACTCTATTTCAAAGCGATATACAAGCACGGATATGTACATACGAATATCTTGTCACCAATGAAATTAAACACTAAATTTAAGATTGTCGGTTTCCTGAGATTCTGATTCTCACTCCTATATATTCACGCGAAATTCTATTTTTACCAGTCATCATCATCAACAGACCTTCAGTCCGAGCCTGTAGCGGTCAAAAGGTTCATACACCGGGTCTCGCGCTAAAGTTGTCCATTTCCTTACTATCAGCAAATGGGAAACATACTGGCATACACCATCGCTCCATCATAGACAACACCCACTTCTTGGCTTTTCGGCACAGATATTCCCTTTTATTCACCTCGTCTGCTCGAATCAAGTGAGTTGAACAATGTATCCCATTGAGCTAGATTCCGTCGTTATACAAGCATCGGAATGGCACGTCCTCATCGGGGTCGGAGAATCTCGCGAACCTATCGAACTCGGCTAGGAGTTTGCTATTTTGTCGCCCGCCCTGTCGTCCTCTATGGCTCTGAGTGTTAGCCGACTATAAAAGACAATGAACGGCGTCTCGTAGTAATTGTGGCGAAGATGTTGAATTGGATTGTTGGATTTGAAATCCTCCCGGCTGCATCCAGATCAGCAAATGACAGAACATAATGGCGCAACCGAGTACGACGAGTCGACCCCACTTGTGAACGGGACAAAGAGACAAAGGAGAAGAGGTTTTTTCCAAAGCAGTCTGCCTATGCAATTGATGTTGATGATTGTTCTGGATAGCCCAATAGACTCCAACAGTAACTACGAGAAGCTTGCATACTTCCTCAACTGTTTTGCACTCCATTCAAAATGGAACTTGAATGTCTTCACTTCCGTGCGTTATATTAATGTAGTTTTAACACTTGTCGATTGCATGCCAAAATGGCATTTTATATATCCTCTGCTTAAAAATGCAGCATCATCTAATGAGAAAAAAACAGGGAAGGCTTATCGATACACCAGGTATATGAATATTTAAAGATATACTTGCGATCTTGAAACCAATTAGTCTTCTTGAGTTTTTTGAGTAGAGGTTTGTTCACTGGCATATAAGTATAATGACTGCCAAGCCTTAAAGGTCTGATCTGCTATACTTCGCTGTTTACTTACTCATCGCCATACATTTATAACGAGTGCTTTAAATAAGTCCTTAAAGTGTTCGGTGGTGATAAAATAGAACGCTGTTAATATAATATAATCAAAGTAGATTGAAGTCGCTATAATCTTTATAATGCTCCAAAAGAATTCCAGTTCCTCTGTGGCGAGGTCGAATCGTAGCTTTCAATTTGTGAACCGAATTTCTAGCCAATGGTGCCTTTTTCGAGTAGTTGAAGTTCCATGATGGTTGAAGTTATTCTAATATCGAGGGCGGAGCTTGGGTTCAGTTCATACTCGTTAATCATCGCACCGATGTTAGATATATCCACTTACATGAAACTGATCGAACGGTTGAAGGCTCAAGGAGCATTGCCGAGTCTTGAAGCATCTGTGCGTCAACTATACCTACTCGTCATCGCCGCCCTGACAATGTGCTTCAGCTTCTTCATGACTTTCCAAGGTCTGCTGGTGGCTTCACCCCCCATGAAGGTTTCGCTCTTCCACAAAGTGTAGTTTGTACACTGCCGCTTTCTGTCCAATACTTCTACGAGGTCTTCATTTACCATTACCTCAGAATGAGAGCTTGCAATTTTCGCGTAACATTCGCTTTCACTTTCCATATGCTACTTCCCTATAGCAACATAGGGTATATAGGGTTTAGGTTGATGGAGCTGCGCTTCCAGATTTTGACAAAACCGTGAATTGCCTTCACTGAATCAACAGTGAGTTTGTAAAAGTCTATGATTTGATGATAGAACATGCAGATGTCATCGGCGTAGCCGAGATATTTGAGGAAAACCGAAATCGATAAAGAATTACAATGCGTCAATAACATTTTTAGTGAGTGGCTAGGGATGAAGCTAGAGGCCCAAGCTGCCAACAGTTATATTCCCGCACCAAAATTGGCAAGGTCAATCAAGGACCTTCGTAATTGCAGAGATATCAGGTTAATGAAAACCAGACGATCAGGATATATCGAATACGAAATGTGCTTTCTAAAGGTCAGGAATCGAATAACTCCTCTTCCTTCGGGGAGATACAATTGCATATCAATCACACTTATGGTAAGGGGACACACCACGGAGGCATATTGAAGAACATTACAGACGAAAAATATATAAAGAATGATTAAGAAATGGATATTGTGGAATTTACAGAAGGGGCGAAGAATAAAGCCCATTTTGGAAGCGCAGTTGAGTACATGGGCATAATGGAAATTAACTCACATAAAAAGTAGCATTTCTTGACAGTGGCTAGTGGCTTCCTTCCTTCCGAAAGCACCACCTAGATAATGTGCCAAGGCCTGACTAAAGGCTGCACTGATCATCAGATCAGATGAATGCCCATCGGAAAGGATATAATCGGCTGCGATCATCAGGCTGAATCCCGCTCAACGGAACTACAGCACCTACGATCGCGAACTGCTCGCCGCATACCTGTCCATCAAATACTTCCGTTTCTCCCTAGAAGGCAGGCCGTTCACAGTGTTCACGGACCATAAGCCTCTCACGTTCGCTTTGAAACAGAAGCCCGACAAAGCGTCCCTTCGTCAGCTTCGACACCTGAGCTTCATAAGCCAGTTTACGTCGGACATCCAGCACGTGTCCGGGAAGGACAACATTGTTGCTGACGCTTTGTCTCGTGTCTCCGAAGTTAACATCCCCGCCTCACTCGATTTCTCGGCTATTGCCAAGGCGCAAGTGGATGACGCAGCACTTCAGAGCCTCATGTCCAACCCCAAATACAAATTTCGGGAGTTGCCCATCTTCGGCTCAAACCTCTCGCTCTGCTGCGAAGACTCGGAAAAGGGACCTCGGCCATACATTCCGGCCACATTTCGCAAGGAAGTGTTCCACGCAGTTCACGACTTGGCGCACCCCGGCATCAGGACAACAAACCGGTTAGTCACCGGAAAATACTTCTGGCCCTCCATGAACAAGGATATTAATTCCTGGGCCAGAGAGTGCATCGCATGCCAAAAGTGTAAAGTCTCCAGGCATGTTAGAAAAGAAGTGGGCTCATTCCCCCGCACTACCAAGCGTTTCCACACCATACACCTCGACATAATAGGGCCTTTGCGAGACTCGCACAGTTATAAGTATTGCCTCACAATCATCGACAGGTTCACGCGGTGGCCTGAGGCAATACCTCTGAAAGACATTACGGCGCAATCATGTGCTGAAGCCCTCTGTCGAGAGTGGATACCTCGCTTTGGCGTCCCTGCAGTGGTTATCACTGACCAGGGAATGCAATTTGAGTCCACCCTTTTCTCCGAGTTAGGCAAACTCCTTGGTTTTAAACGCCAGCGGACTACGGCATACCACCCACAATCCAATGGGATGTTGGAACGTTGGCACCGGACGCTGAAAGCCGCCATTATGGCACGCGACGACCCGTCCTGGACGCAAGTCTTGCCTCTCGTCCTACTCGGCCTTCGAACAACTCGCCGAGAGGAGTTTGCTGCCAGCCCCGCGGAGCTGGTTTACGGGGAGAACCCGAGACTCCCAAGCGATCCGGTCTTCGACAAGAGATCGGGTCTCACGGAGTCGGGGTTGGTGCGTCTGCTGAGAGACAATCTCCGACGCATCAAAGCGCCACCACCCACTCGACACTCGTCCATACCTGCCTGTTCGCCCAAGGAGCTGGACACTTGCACGCACGTGCTGATCAGGACGGATGCCGTCCGGAAGCCGCTGCAGCCTCCATATGAGGGCCCGTACCGCGTTCTCGAGCGGGGAGAACATTTCTTCCAGCTCGAGATCGGTGGTCACAAGAAGGCGGTCTCTTTGTCCAGGCTGAAACCCGCGTGCGCCCCGAAGCAACGTCGTGTCCGCTTTGTGGATTAACGGCGAACGAAGTTCGGGGATCAGTCGCTGAAACCCCTAGGTTTCATCTGGGGGCGGAGTGATGTGGCGCGGCAGGATTCGCAGCATTCGAAATTTATTTCGAATGTTGCGAGTGCGAGCGAATAGATGGTGCGGATCTATCCACTTTGCGTAGCACGCCAATGGAGTGGAAGATCTCAGAAAAGTGTGCGATGAGTAATTTTGTTTTTTGAGACCTGTCACTAAAATTATTAATTATTCAGTTGGACTTAAAAAAAGATTAGAAAAGTTTTAGATATCAAGTTGGGAATTGAGCAGAGAAGTCTTTTTGAGTTCGTTGAACTGGTGGTTGTGCGTTAGGAAGTTCCGGGGTCACCAATTAAGTAATCCAATTACTTTTTTTATTTTAATAATCCGTTAAGTAATTAACACCACTTCTCATTTCAACAATCCATATAAATATTTAAGATATTTTTAAATTAACAATTCATATGTTGTTTTCATTAATGTACACTTAACATTCTTTTTAATTCAACGAACTCAAAAAGACTTCTCTGCTCAATTCCCAACTTGATATCTAAAACTTTTCTAATCTTTTTTTAAGTCCAACTGAATAATTAATAATTTTAGTGACAGGTCTCAAAAAACAAAATTACTCATCGCACACTTTTCTGAGATCTTCCACTCCATTGGCGTGCTACGCAAAGTGGATAGATCCGCACCATCTATTCGCTCGCACTCGCAACATTCGAAATAAATTTCGAATGCTGCGAATCCTGCCGCGCCACAAGGCGATTAAAATTTTAGAGGCTTGCACATTTTTCCCCCACAGCTCCGCCACCCAAACGCCAGAGCTACAGCGAGTGCGTGTGGGATTCGCAGCCATTAAAATCCACCCCCGGTCTCTCCATCCCCAGCCCCGCGGGACCACCATTTATGTATTACTTCACGGGGTAGGTTTGCCCTTAGGCACTCGCCCTTCTCCTACTTGCGGCTTCCCTCCTTTGCTCCTTCACCAACTCCTCCTCCATTTGCATGATTGCGGAGCAAACCGTAATTCACTTCTCCTCGGACTACAGCATCTCCGCAACCAAGCTCTCCGGGGTCACCCTCCTGCCCAGCACCTGGTTTAAGCTCCTCTCCATCGCAAATGTTGTTCAGTGAAACATCAAATGCTCTGGATCCTCCAGAATACCATCGCATCTGGGACAATTTGGAGAATCATCCAACCCAAACCGGTGCAGATACTGCCTGTAGCAACCACCGTGTCCCGTGAGGAACTGGGTAATGTGGAAGTTGGTCTCCCCATGTTTCTGCCCAAGCCACACCCTAATGTTGGGAATGAGCCTGGGCGTTCACCGACCTTTCGTAGACTCGTCCCACCTGCTTTGGCAGAGATCATGCGACTCTAACTTTTACGCTCTGCGTGTCCCTCCATACGTCTTGCATGGTACAGCACACTTATTTCTTTAGCCAGAATGTCGACACGGATCATGCCCGCCACGACCAATACTTCCTCGTCTGATGTGGTTCTAAAAACCCTCAGCTATCAGCCAGTAAACCGAGTTCACCTGCTTCCGTCTCTGAGACTTTGCAAGCGCCTCTGCCCACACAGGTGACTAGTAGAGCAGGATGGAACGCGCGATGGCACTGGCTGCCTTTTGGCATGGATATTCTAGGTGTTCCCTAAAGCTCAATTTTGTGACAATTATTACCCCCAGGTATTTGATAGCCGGCTTTGATACGACCGTATATCCACCGACCACCACTTTCAGTGTTATTTTTCCTACGGTTCGTTATTAAGACCGCTTCCGTTTTCGAGTCCGCCAAGGTCATTCCGACTTGTAATAGCCAGGACTTTACCGCTCTCACTGTTTCCGTCGCGTGGACTTCCACAGCTTCTGAGTGTTTTGCTGCAACAACCACAGCTAGGTCATTAACAAAGCCGACAATCGCAGTCCCCTTTGGGACGGGAAGAGCAAGCAGCCCATTATACATCATATTCCACAACAGGGGGCCGAGTGCCGATCCCTGTGATATCCCGGCTGTGACAACGCACTCTTTGGGGCTCTTATTCGTCCCGTACCAGAGAGTCCTCTCTGAGAGGTAGTTTTCCACAAATTTCGCTAAATATCCGGGGATACCTATGTCAGTTTTTGACATCCAGCGCCAACACGGCACAGCAGCCGCCAGAACTCAGTGCACCTTTTCCTTGGTTTACTACCATGCTAATTGCATCCACCGTAGAGCGGGCAGGTCAGAAACCAAACTGACGTTTCGACGATGGGTAGGAGTCTGTTGTAGATGACTCTCTCCATCATCTTCCCCATTGTACCTAGCAGGCAGATAGGAGATACGATGTTTTTCTCGCGGATGGTTTTCGATAGTGGATCCTGCGCCGCCTCGCAGTAGTTAACGTTGATTTATATCAACCTCATCTGCGATTTGTGTTAAGGACCCTCCTGTATTCCGGGCACCTGCTACCGCTTGCAATGTGCCGAAGATCCGCACCCTCCTTCTCTTTGCAGAGCAGGCAGTTTGGGTCAGCTTTGCATTCCTTGCTGATACGGTCTTCCACTCTGCATCTCCTGCATTGCTTCGACCTGTCATTTGGACTAGTGCATGCCTTCGCAATGTGATCAAAGCCAAGGATCTAAAGCACCGCTTCACCGCTATCTGTTCTCTAAGACCACACATAGCCCAACCTATTCTCACTCTCCCTGCTGCTAACAGTTTCATGTGCGTTCTTTACTGGTAGGCTGATGATGGCGGTGTGTGTTCCTCCATAGGCTTTTCTTAGCCTTTTCACAGCTGACTCATGTAATCCGGCAAGATTGAACTGCTTCTCCAACGCTTCGCGAACCTGATCTCTGGCCTGCTAGCGCTTATGTCGGCTTCCTGTCCTAACAAATTTCCGATTTGGCTCAAGAATTTGTCCACGGTTACATCCTTAGATTTCTTAAGCTCCAACATAAGGTCTCCCTTCTGGGAGCGTCTAATGCGACTGAAATTTTTTTCCAAGTTGGTGAGTCTGCTTTCATTCTCCTAAGAATGTCGACGTATGACCCTTCGCTTCGTTTGGAAATGATAATCACCTGCGGGCGTATCTTCCTCCGAGCATTTCTTTTCCGCGGTTCCACTTTCCTCCAAGCTTCAGCATCTGCCTTTAAAGGTCCGGTCTCTTTTCCGAAGGTCGCCGCTGCAATAGTTTCACTGGCAGGTTCAGTCGTAGTTCTCATGTGCTCCGCCTTTTTGGGAGTTGAAACCTTTTTTTTTCGGGGTTCGATGGCCTGTTGAGTCGTTCACTTTTTCGCGCAGCCTCTTCCTCGGTTCCTCCCCTTTTGTATTTTGAACAGGCGTTACTTGAGTTGCCTGGTTCACTTTTTCAATCGATGGCTCTTCCCCTCGTTCGTCGTAGGCCTTGCCGTACGCCAAACGGATGCCTCTTATCATGGCCCTTATATTCTGGTGAATGTTTCTCCGCTCCTTTATGAATTCACACAGCTCTTTTTACACAGGGCAGCAAAGGCAGCTCCCGACTGATCGTTGCCCAAAGCATCGCTCGAGTGATTCGGCGTCAAGGATTCTTCCTCATCGAAGACTCCCGCTACATACTTCCCAATGGGGGTAGCGATCGCGGGGGCTTGTGCCCGTGTGGGAGAGGATCTGCGAAGATTCGAGCTCCTTCTGAACTGGCTCCAGTTCCAGTCCCTCCCGTACGCTTGTCGCATTAGGTTCCCACTACTGAGGCACTGCGGTCGTCGGATATCGACGGCCGGGAGCCCGCTTGCCCAATCCCAAAGACCGCCGGTATTGGGTTTCTGAAGCCCTGCACCATAATTTTATTCTCCTTCTGTTCCTCCATGTTTGATTTCATTTCTCCTTCCCATAGCCAATTTTTATCCACGGGTGGGTGTTTACTTCCCACCTATCTGGCCTGCGCACACGCACATCTCCGGATGGGTGCATGTGCATGCCCATGACACATTCGCCGAGCATTCCCTTATCCGCACGAAAGAACGCGCCTGATGGGAGACTTGGCAACTCCACACAGGAGGCCTGCACATCTAAAAATGAGAAAAGTGTCAATCAAGCTGTTTTGCAAAGCAAAGGATCAACAAAACTTACAAAAGTTTGGCGTGAGAACAGTATATGCACACTCTCGGGGAGAGCCCCTCATTTCCCGGGAATGCATATCATTGCACCATGAACTCTCAACTCCAGCTCACATTAGAACCCACACCTTGCATACAAAAATTCGTGTCCACCTTCCATTTCATCATACACAATACGCTCGCTGATATAAACATATATCATGCGTAACTTCCTCTCAAAGGAAGCCATTTGCATGCCCTGAACCAGTTTCAGACAATAAACCCCGTCGTGAAGTCAAGTTCAAGTTGATTTGGTAATCGAAGTTGCAATTCAGACTGGCTGAAGAGTTGTAAATCCTCTTGTGTGGTTACTTCCCCCATACTTGATATGATTATCTGTACATGAACATGTAGTATGTAGGGCTCCGGGTACGTATCTTGATTATTGCTACCATGACCAATTTGCTTACTTGGATCACCCTAAGGGCCCTCAAGGGTACATTGTACTCAAAACTTTCAGCCCGCACAAAGAATGTTTCCCGTCTATCACTCATGTGTGTACTACATTATGTTTTGTGAATAAATCCCTACATACGCACATACTCAGTGGTGGGCAGCATTAAATGAGATACATTCAATTCAGTTTAATGAGATTTTCAATTGACTGCGACCTAGAATTCTACAAACCCTTCAATGTACGTCTATAGTAGGATGAAAGTGAGCTCAATTTGATAATATTTTCACTTTCTAGACTTCTATCAAATTTAAGCTTGTCTTAGGCACGCATATTTACCGGAAAACGACTCAATTAGCTAGATTTCTACTAAACCGAGGGATGAGATTCTCTGTGACTGCTGGTATTACGTAAACTTCGATTTTCTTTGTGGTTTCTACGATTACTAACATTCTATATATTATCTATCCACAATCCGGAACCTTTTTCAACCATTAAAAAAAATCCCAGAGAGAAATTGAAGAAATCTTCTTAGAGCTAAATTGCGGATAGATAACGAATATATGTACTTTGAGAAGAAAACCACAAAAGATTTTCTGATCTTTCTTTCTCATGAGATTTAGACGCAAAGATGAAAGATCTTACGGTTGTCCGACGGTAGAAAGATAATCATAGAAGCGTGAGACTTTGGATTAAAGAATGAGATTAGTGGGAATCTCTGCACTCTGATTGGGACTTGAAGGAAATGGAAAGATTATAGGAAACGATCTTCGGAAAGTGGAAATCAAAAGAAAAGATCTTGTAGAAGTGAGAATCTTCAGTAGAGATTTCTTGTCGTAGATATATGGATGCGTGCTGCAGTTAGTGCTTCTTAGAGGTATGAATACCTATGGCTGAACATGGGTATCCATTGCATGCTTTTGATGCGGATACGGATTTCATACCGGCATGTGCTGCGGTCAGCTACTATGCAACCGCAGCGTCGAAGATCATGTTGCGAACACAAGAGAAAAGGTAAATATGTCCGGAGAGCGGAAATGATTCATTCAATAAAGAAATGGAAACTGATCACCAAAACTGGTTTCTTACGTAAATATTTTCATCTTTTAGTCAAAACATTCTCCGCGGTTAGAATGCTCCAAGCCGGAGTTATTTTTGCGTAAACAAGTTTTTCTAATAGAGATACGTGTTCATTAGGTGCTTATCACTCCAAATAATTACATACATTGATGTTCAATCATTGCAACAATACAAAGAGAATTGCAAAAATTGATGCAAATATTTTTAAATTTAACTCTTATGAGTACATAATGCTTATTCATATTACTATTCATTTTTGTACTTATATACTATCTGATCAAATACGTGCTATCACGATGAAGAAGGACCCAAGTAATACAACACGAAACAGGTGAATGGGGCATGAGTCCGCAGATTGCGGTGGGAAAACTGATGCACATCCTCCGGAAATACCATCTTAAGTTTAATTTCAGTAAATTGTGATTTCTTGGCAATGCATTAATTGCATGGAATGATATTCGAAATACCAACATTCACCTGTAGATGAACATTTGCAGGTGAAAACCATTGTGCCCTTGAGTTAATTTTCAATTTCCCAGGACAGGTTTTTCCTTATCGATGTTGCACTAAATTAGTTTAGTTTTTGTTGGGAAATCCAAGAGAACTTCAATTGCAAAAAACATTTGGCAACTGTTCAGAATGACTCAAAATATATGTATCTAAAGAAATTAATGGTTTCTAAAGTATCTGAAGCTGGACGGATGTTGATTTGCAGCCAGCATAGTAACTTAACTGCGAATTAAAAGAATTCCCAACTCAGCCAGCAGGTGTTATTCATTCTATAAATAGCAAGTCGACTTGAGCATGAGTAGAATACCAATTACTTTATATTGAACAAAGCAGCCCCTATGGAAAGTTTCATTTTCCAGTCCCAATTGATCATGTTGAAGTTGAGACTACATCTACATAAAGGAAATCAGCTGCTTGAAACTTTTAATATTTTTCATTATTGTTAATATTTGGGGATTAAAAATTGATCCCTTGGTTACTGCTATGATTAGTAGAATCTTCTTTTGAATCAATTAAAGGCATTGACTCAGTAGCTCTTGGTATAAGCCACTATTATCCTCTAAACCGTCTTCTCAAGCTGCTTCCTGCTTGAAAAACTTACAAGCTTTGCCCTCAATCTCACATTAGCTGCAAATAAACGAGTCTATCATCTCGGCTTTCTCCAGGGGATCATTTAGGACATAATGCCCCACTAGAAGCACTACTTGAGTTTTCATTCCCCTTTTTGTAAGGGTAAGTCAAAATGCCATACTAATCCATTCTAACCTCGCAGAAGAGGTGGCATCAGAGTCATTTTCAAACTTTCTTTACATTAACCTTGAGAAACTGCCGCCACGGGACGACACTCCAACATATCACGTAAAGCTGCCTTCTGGGTTCGGGACGACACCCACCTTAGGGTTCTGGCCCAATGCCGAGGAGACGGTTTTGTCTAGATTCGGTGTTTAGGGGTGACGTTTTTCAGTGTCTATCTAAAAAAGAATGAGACGATGCCGAAGTTTTGACGCAGGCTGAATTATTATTATTATTCTGTTAAGGGGAAGTCGCGCGGCGTTCTTAAAGACCCATCTCAAGCAAACCTTTAACCATTAGGAATTTTATTTCTAAATCCTTCAACTTTGCATCTGGTATTAAGTGTTCTCCCAGATGCCTCGACCTACTTTGCGCAAATGCCGGACACTGTATAGAGGTTTCATCACACTCTGCACAGAACCTGCAGGCAGTGTCCGTAGGTATTCCCAGCTTCCTTAGGTGATCGTTTAGCCGACAGTGGCCAGTGAGAATTTTCACTATGATTCGGAGGTTCGTTTTGGTGAGGTTTAAGCAATCCTTTGTGCGCATGGGTTTGTATCCCCCAATAAGTACCCTGGACTGATCCATTCCTGGTAGACCTAGTATAATTCCCTCAACCGTTCATCTTCATTTCTAAATGTCACCGTTTTCGATTCCACAGAACGGTTCTGGCCCGTATAAAGATGTTTCTGCTCATTTCTTGGCTAGTTCGTCCGCTGCCTCATTGCCTTCCAATCCAACGTGGTCAGGCACCCGGAGTATCCAGAACTTTTTGGACGAGCCGAGCGTATTCAGTCTTTTAAGGCATTTCCATACCAGTTTAGAGTTCACCTGGTTGGAGCTAAGTGCCTTGATCACTGCTTGACTGTCAGTCAGAATAGCAATCTCCCCTATAGTTCCTTCGTTGATTATAAGAAGCACATCTGTCTATGGCGTATATTTCTGCCTGGAATATGCTAGGGTGCTTACCTATTGGCTCCAACTACATTTTCCTTGAACTAATGACCCGGCACCCGCTCCCTCTGCTGTGAAGCATCTGTCAATGTACCAAGTAATTAGTTGCTGGTTTAAGCCGTACGTCCCAGCCACACTCTCCCAGTTTGCCTTGTTACTCCAACGTGTTTCAAACTTCCTATCGAAGTGAAACCTCCTTGACATGTTATCCCTTGGTATCAATAATTCAGGGTACCGTCTAGAAAGAATATCAATCTTTTTTCGTTTTAGGCACTGAAACTCTCGGCCATCCTGAAGATTGCCCTCCTTGCCTGCATCTATATGTGCAGATAGAGAGGGGTCAATCGCAGAAGGACCCCCAGGAATGCCGTTGGGCATGTCCTCATTGTCCCACTGATACACACGCAAGCTAGTCTTTGGAGTTTGTGTAATTGCCTGGCTTGTGTGCTGAGTTCAGTTTTCTCTGCCCAGATTACCGCCCCATAGGTAATCATTGGCCTTACTATTGCAGTGTACTTTGGATAAGTAGTATCTTCGGACTGCAACCTTATTTTTTTCTTGTTATGGACCTACAAGTCATCAGAGTCCTTGTAGCTTTCCAGCATGCGTCTTCCAGAGTAATTGTTGGTCTAACGTAATTCCCAAATAATTGACCTATGTTCCTGGTTTCGCCTTTATGTTATGTAACCTTATGTTTCTCAGGTGATCAAGCTTACGCCTCCTACTGAATGGTACTATCGTGGTTCTGACTGGATTGATACGAAGTCCTACACCAGGCACTAGTAACCCTTAATCCAGTTTGAATTCTATTACAGGGGGGTATCCTCATATTTGCCCCTACAGAGTACATATTTGTCCGCGTAACCCTGGATCTGCATTCCAATATTTGTTAACCAGTCTAGGATTTCGTCCACTGCCATACTCCGGTCATAGTTCTCCGCCCTGTGGACAAACCTGTACCTGTCGGTACTTCTATTTGCCTATTCTGTAGTATTTTCCCCATCCAGAAAGTCAAGGTGTTTCCCACGTAGGCTTGATGCTCTCAAGGACAATATCTTGGGCACAGAGGGGCTGATCCTGGTCGGACTCCAAGGGGAAACGAATTCTTGCAATGAAAATGAGAACAGGACTTGTAGTTTTAAACATGGGATCCATCCCAACGCGCCGGCGCCCAAGCTGCGAGGGAAGCATTCCCAACGTAACCCTTGCATAGGAGTCACTCGTGGCCGAGAGTGACTTCAATGTCAGGGCTCTTGAATTGGGCATGCCTCACCCAGACTCCAGGGGGAAACGAATTCTCGCATTGAAGATGAGAACAAGACTTGTAGTTTTAAACACCGGATCCATCCCAAGGCCCCGGCGCCCAAGCTGCGAGGGAAGCATTCTCGACGTAACCTTTGCATAGGAGTCACTCGTGTCCCTGGTGGACGGGTGGCGAGTTCTGGAAGACTCCTTGGCAACTCTCGGTGTGCGCCAACCCGACCGGGAGGTTTGTCGAAACTCTTGTAGTAGATGCGGCCGCGCTGGAGGGCACTCCAGCAGTTAACACTGTCATAAATTCAGTTATGAACGTAAGACCAAAGGCCTGTGGAGCTTTCTTGCCCAGGAAGGCTTCGGGACATGGTAAAACTTCTATGTGTTGTTGGACAGCGGAAATTGCAGAGCTCCGAAAGGAGTGTTATAAAATCTACTGCTTGACACAACGTCTAAACGATCGGGAGGAGGCATGTACCATAATAACAGAAGACCAATAAACCAAAAGGAGACTCCGCAGTGCAATAATCAGGAGCAATCCTCGCTGCTGGTAGGACCCGCTCGATGAGGTGAATGGGGCTCGTGGGAGTTCGGTTACAAATTGGTGACTTGAAAAATCGGGGCTCTGCGGAAACCCTGTTATTTTAAGCCAAGCAGATCGACCCGGTTTAGTGGGCACTGTTTCATGTGCACTCAGCATGGCGCGGAGAGCGATGAGGACTGCGCACTTTTCTCTATAAAAGGGTTAGAACAGACAATCCTCTTTATGAAAAAACAGGAAGCGTCAGGGTCCGAAGGGATCCCAACAAAGGTATACAAACTGTTGCTGCAACATCGATCAGATCTACTGCTCGGTGTATTCACCGCTTGCCTGAAAGGAGGCATTTTCATTTTCGTTCTAGTCGGAAAGCGGCGAGACTTGCGCTGATCAGCAAGGGTAAAGGAGCCCCTTTGTATGCTGGACACTGCAAGGAAGGTGCTCGAAAAATTCATCAGAAGTAGGCTTATCAACACGACATTTCGGATTTAGAGCGGGGAGATATCCAATTGATGCTGTCATGCAAGTCGTGTGCGTCGTTCATCGAGCGGAGGCACACAGCCGCAGACCTCGACGGGTGATGCTCCTCGTAACGCTTGACGTCAGAAATGTCTTCAAATTGCTAAGATGGAAGGGCATTATAAGCGCACTAGACAGTAAATTCTACGTGCCAAACTATCTCTTACGGATATTGGGGCATTATCCGAGAAACCGCTCCCTGCTCTATGAGTCGGTAGAGGGTCAGAGGAGGAGGAAAGTCCAAGAGAAGCGCGATGACAAGGATGAATGCTCATGATTTCAACCTTCCACTGGACAAATCGAAGTAGTCATCCTGGCTAAAAAGAGAGTTCCGACCCTGCGTTCCATATCGATCGGCGAGACTATAATCGATTAAAAGCCAACAGCAAACTACCTTGGACTGACTCTTGACTCAATAATGAGCTTTTTGAGCAAATCAAAACAGCAGCTAACAAAGCTGCAGCTGGAATTTCGCCTTTAAGTCGGCTAATGGCAGGCGACGACTCCTGATGAGTTGAACGTATTTTGTTCTGCTCTACGGCGCAAGTACAGAGACAGCTTTGCGGATGGCGTCTGCGTTCCGCATTGTCTCTGAATGATGATGATCATGCCCGTCTTGCCAAGGAGCGTATCACCATATATATGCAAGGGAGTTGGTTGCTCATGAACAACGGCAGCGTACACTAGACAAGTGACAACTCTCTTGGCAAAATGAAACTAGAGGCAGATGGACTGCGCTGCTCATTGGCGACTTAAGTGCGTGGCTCAATCGGAAGCAGACTGACTATTTCCTTATCAAGCTCCTAAGTGGGCATGGAAGTTTTCAGTCTTACCTTACCTTACCCTACAAGATTGGAAAGACACGGTCTCCTGATTGTGTGTTTTGCAATAGAGGTGTGGACGAACCCCATTACAACTTTTTTCTTGTGGAAGGTGGGATGGAGTTCGTCTGCAGCTCTATCTAAACAAAGAAGATCTCTCTCCAGAGAATATTGTCTAGGAGACGCTGAGGAGCACTGAGAGGTGGAGCCGTGTTGTGCATTATGTTCGGGTTTTTTCTGATTGCAAAGAAGATAAAGCTCGACCGGATGGCATGAGGGGATCCTTGAAATAACAGTTCCCTTCCTCCTCTCGCTGGTCGTTGGTGAACGGAATTCCCTTGTTTGAAGGCTCAGCAAGACGGGAGAGTTCGGGGGCTAGTCCGAAATAATGCGATAAACGGTTCCAGACTAGCTTCTTCACGATGCGGGGAAAGGTGTTTAGTTGATAGTCCGGCAGCATACCATTGCGGGAGTCCAACTCACTGTACGTAAATACATTCACCTACCCTACTCCAAAAAATGCTTTTCTGCTGGATTTCGTTATATTCGGTACTTCAAGTTATTAACCAGGAGCTTGAGCAGTTTTTGGGATGTCTCACTCCGGACGGGCAAGACATTGCATCCTGGTTTGGATCCGAGATCCAGTTGTCTTGAATATCGGGTTTGAGTCGATTGATTTATGTGATATTACAACCGATGGCTCAGTTGAGAAGCTGGTACAGCTATTAAGGTGATTTTTCCAGATCATTGTTATCGACAAAGACTTGGCTTGTGGGTGAGAGTTCTTTAAAGCGCAAACTCATTTTCTGTAGCTGTATTCTATCTCTGTATTTTAGAATCGACTTCCATTAATTCCGCCTAACATTTGAAAAAGCTACGTTAAATCGTTACCAAAGGTAAACTTCTGTTCAGCGGCTACTGCTACTTTGTGCTAGTGGTCCTGTCAGTCAGGTTGTTGAGCCCTTGAAGTAACCTCGATTCAAGTTACTTTTCTTAATTTGAGCACGTATGCCACCTGGAACAATGCAGTGGCACATCGTAAAGGCCTCTGGAGCGGATAGTGGTGCTACCTCCGGAAAACATCACAAACTGTCCATGATCATACAGTAATGTCACCGAAACTGGATGATAGTGGCGCGAAGTTTCTAGCTGATGGGAACTTTTGAACCTTTCATCGCTAGCAATTACTGTAACCACGGGTCGAATTCCTACCGTCGGTTTTGAGAGACGGTCAAAAGAATCTCTGTGTGAAACAGTGGCATTTATTCCAGGGTGGGTGGGTGGTATGCGCTATTGTAAACGGTTTCTTTAAATGGGGAAGGGTTATAAAGCCAGGTGGTATCAGTAGATACTCACACAATACCTTGGAGCCTGGATTTACTTCAGTCGCAGCCCCGAGTCTCTCTGGTGCATTTTTATAACTGTTCATTAGAAGATTGGGTTGATGCAAACTTAGAGTAATCAATAGTGTGTAGGCAATGGGATACATGGGGCATAAGACACTTAACTCTTTTCAGTAGCTGCTTTCAAACTTCCACAGGGATATCAGTAGTGTCGTCAGTGTGCTCGATTTGGGTGAAAAAAAGACCTTCATTCATGTTCCTGTGAAATGCGCGAACGAAAAAAGCAATAACTTACGGACTTAGTTCAGTACATTGCCTATTGTTATTCTCGCTGTAATTTCTGGAAATATCTTATCGTCCCCTCCACACACACGCGAAAGAAATGTCATACCATTAATCAGAGGCAGGTGCTGCAACTTGCTCGTCACACATAAATTATTAAACGTAATTTGTCTTCTCATCTTCTAATTCTAATTAAAAATTGAATTCAACATTTCCCATTGCCATTCATAACTTTTCCAAGCTGACGGGGCTCAGAACTTGAATAATGGAGTAAAATTCATTTCCTTTTCGCCATCCCTCGTTGCTTGCTGTCGTAAAGACTCAGCTCATCTTATTTCATCAATTTTGCACTGAACTGTTTTTAGTTTAATTCCATTTGCGATTTTGATGAAATTTCATTACGTTTCGAAAACTAATTTGTGCAACCATTACCCAACAAGGGAGCAAGACGGCCGAGTGCTCAGCAGAAACAAGAAAGAAAAACACTTTTCTTGAGGGGTATTGTTCTAACTGTTGACATAATCTTGATTAAAAATCTTGAATCTGTAGCGACGCCCAGGACCAAAGATTCACAATTCGCAGCCATCTGTATTCCCTGGGTGCTGGCAAGGTTTTTTCCGTGATTCCTCTTCTATAAACAATTATATAGATCATTTCCTTTGGCTCCTGCTACCCTCATGAACTTTTTGATATCGTACACTTTGAGCATTTTGCATTGTTAGTCACTGAACTGAATCATGACTCATGACATCTTTGGGGTTGTACAAGCACAGAAGTGGGTAAGCAAGGAAGTCATGATGGCAAGGATATCAATAAAGGAAGAATCTTGTATAGGAAAAGGTTCCAGCAAAAGTGTGCTCGTGACTGAACGGGTAGCCTTCAATTCATCCCTGAAAAGACACTTTGTGGCAAACGTTTCGAGCATTTGCAGAAGTGTTCATCTCGTTAGCATTCCATGGAATCTTCCTGTTGTTGACTGTGTTGTTTGTCATTCTTGATTCCCTACCTTATATTCGTGCTCGAAGAAACTCAGTTGTTGGCATTGAAATCTAAACGCTGCTACATCAACCGCAACTGGGACCAAATTTTCCTCGGATTGGTTTAACCAACTGCTGGCACCATTCCTCCACTTCCTATAAAATCGGTAACACTTCCACGGGGTTGGAATTATAAAACAAAACCGTGACCATGTTCCGCTACCGTTCCACTTCGAAGGCCAGTGAATTGTTGATTTACATTTTCATTCGTTTGAAACTGGGTAGTATTCCCTCTTCCATCCCGTCGTCCACAGTCCTATTCATTCACCTCCCCCCCGTTCACAATCCAGAAAACCCACAGAGCTAAGCGCATATTTCATTAATAAGTAACAGGAATTCCGAGCAGAAAAGATTCTTAATGCGAGGAGCGATGAACAAAGTAAGAATTCACAGCAGGGAAAAGCAGATTCCTTCGCAGGATGCTCTCTGTCGGTAAGAACGCAAGCGAGGGAGGCGCTGCGGGAGAAGGCACCGCTACTTGTAGATCCCATGGCAAAGGGCATATCATCGCGGATCATCGTGTCCTTATTTCAGACGGGAATGCTTACGCTTCTGGGCGGATTGGCATGACTAAAGATACATTCAACCTCTTAGTTGGTTGCGGTTGCTGCAGGCATCTAGGGCTACACAGGACACGTTCCTATGTGGCCTGTGTTGTGTAATTGTGAATGCACCGCACCTTTCATTCATTCGAAATGAATTTTCTTTGACGATCCTCACATAATAAATAGACACGACCTAAACGACTGACGGAATTGTTTGTAATCTAATGCTCGATGCATCCATTTGAATCCTTCCTGTCCGAGGTAGCGGTGAAGGTTCACATCGCGTAGGGAATTGTATTTAATATTCAGACCAAAGACTTTGTGGGTTGGATGGGATGGCGGTCGACTCTAGTCAACGAATTACCATTTTAGACTGAACATTCTCGCATTTTAATTGAAATCTGGTAAACACAAAATGTTTAATTAATGTTACTGTGATGAACAAGGGATGTAATATATTTGGTTGCTGATTGACAACATTCAGCGCTTGAATAATTCAAACTTTTTGGATGACATCTGGCTTTGTTTTGTAACGAAAACAGTCGTATAGTTTGCGTGATTGCTTTTGTGGCTTATTATAAACTGTTGACTTTGGTTAGTTTCCTATCAATTTAGAAATTATATTTCTTATAAAATAACTCAAAATGCTTTCTTTCTTCCACAGGTAAGACAAAGTATAAAGTTGGCTACATTTAAGTAAGTAAAAATAGTTTGGTCTCCAATATAAGTTGTGAAATTGAAAATATGGAACGCCTATTTTCGGTAAAAATTGAATGTTCAACCCCACTCCCATAGGTTATAGATGGAGAACAGGAAGGTCTTCTCTTTACAACAACTCTCTCAAATCGCGATGATGATTGCCTTCGAAATATGCTTATTAATAACACTCAAACAGACCAAATTGGAAGCGTCGGAACTTTCTGGAGACTTGTAGTTGAACCAGCAGTGATCAGACTACCTGCTAGGAGCGAAGGCGTCCTCCGAGTCCTAATCGGTTCTCTTTACTTTTCGGTTCTTCTTTACTTTTACAGGTCGCCACCTTACTTCCATTCTGTCCGAACTTTGGAAAATCGCAGTTTCTACGCTTTCCTCCCCGGCAGTGTCCACCAAGCACGTATCTTGGGGTGCCTCAGTTAACAAAGAAAACGGCAAAGTGCTCTTGGATTGGTTCCAGCCAGGCCCATTCCTTAGGGCGGACATCATTAACGCTAGAGTGCCATCCCTTCTTCGAGGGTCATCCGTCCTAAAAGGCTTCATAATCTCGTCCAATCTCTCTGCATGTGTCACTAGCTGCTCCTCTTCGACCACCATGCCTTCAGCCTCTCTCTGAATCTGCAGTAAATTCTCCTTTCCTGCCACCATCCGCATAAATGCAGATCCTTCAATCTGACAAAGTGGATGATTTTCAACGCGGCTTATGCAGTGCGCTGGGTACTCCCCTGGACAAATGGCGTATTCACGCTAGTGGTGGGCTAGGCACTTACATCTGGAAATTCAACTCTGCTTTCGAAACTGCAATCGACAAACATGCTTCAATCAACGAGTCTGGTTACTGCAAATACGGATGCCTCAACCCTCCTGTTATTCCGCGACAGAAACAGACTGTTTCAGCGCAGGAAATGACTATTTCACCGGCAATTGAACAGATACAACGCTGACTCCCGTATTCTCTCTGAGATCAGTCTAGCAAAATCGATAGAGCTATTAGATCCGAACTGAATGCATCCTATAAGAAACTTCTCAAATCCCTCAAACCTGGCCCACAAGTTTTTTCAATAATTAATCGATTGGCTGGAAGGAAAAAATCTAGAACTCGGTGGTCGCTACTACTGTTAACGATTAAATGTTGAGTTTGGAAGGATCTTACCTTTGTCCAGTTTTCCAGCAGCCGCCCGGCTAATATAGTCAGAATCGTCCAGTTCGCCACCTTTATCTCACGAGAAGAAGTTAAATTTGCAATCATCCCATCCAACAATAAAAAATCATCGGGCACCGACGGTATCTCTAACTTTGTCCTACAAAAATATGCGATTACCATCAGCGAACATCTCGCCATCCTCTAAAACAACTGCCTGAATAACGGACATTTCCTGGTATCATGGAAATTAGCTCTCCTAATAAATATCTCTAAGAAGGGATGCTCGAGTGATCTCAAAGATATGAGGTGTATCTCTCTTCTTTTCAATATTGGAAAAACCTTCAAAAGGCATTCGATTCAGTTTGGAAAGAGGGCTTGCTGTACAAGCTAATTCAGACCAATTGCTGCCTCTCCTTATTCGGAATCCTTGGAGACTATCTCCAACCGAACTTGACACGTGCGCTTGAAAAGACTTCGCTCCATCGACTTCCCTCAATCCGACATTCTTCTTCATGTCTCCCAGAGGAAAGGTTTCAGGCGAACTATCGAGACCTTCTAGGGCCTTCGGCATCGAGGGTAAACTGGTGCGGAACTCGCTCAAATAATTTGTGAGGTCTGTCGTATCGTGGTTGTAATGGCCTCCGGGAAGTGTTGGCCCTTACAAAGATATGCTTGCGCGACTCAGGATATCTAGGGACGTTGGCGACGTTTTCGCATGGTTGCGGGTGCCGGTGATTTGACCTTGCTCACGGCATCGAGAACTGGATTGCTTGGGAGTCTCAGGTTCTCCCCGTATACAAGTTGCGCGGTACTTGCAGGAAACTCCTGGCGGTTGACTACCCATTGGTCAAGTAGGACGAGAGGGAAAACTTGCGACCAGGAAGGATCGTTTTGCGCCATTTTAGTGTCGAGCATCCCGTTGAACTGAGGGTGGTAAGCAGTTGTCCAGTGGCAGTTGAAGCCTATAAGGTTGCCTGACTCCGAGAAAAGAGAAGATTCAAACTAAATCCTCTCGTCAGTGATGATGATCGCCGGCACACGAAACGTGGAATCCACTCTCGACAGAGGGTCACGGCACATGATAGTGCCGTAATGTCTTTTAGGAGAATCGCCTCAGGCCACCGCGTGAACCTATCGATGATTGTGAGGCAATTCCTGAAACCGTGCGAGTCTCGAAATGGGTCGATGATGTGGCGAATGGTGTGGAAGCGTTTGATGGACATCAGGAATACACCTACTTCGAAGTTTTACATTTCTGACATGCGTCCTTGTTTGTGGGCGGCAATATTTCGCAGTGCCTAATGGGTTCGTTGTCCGGATACCTGGGCCTTGAATACTCGCTTGCGGAAAGCGGCCGGAATGTATGGCCTTGGACCCTTTTCTGAGGTCTCGCAGTATAATGTATAGGTCTAGCCGAAAATGGGGAACTCTCTGAAAGGGTACTTGGAATTACTCTTCTGGCCCTGAAGAACTGCGTCGTTCTCTCGTAACCTTCTCAATAGACAGCTACTACGTTGTCTTTTCTAGCTCAGGTGCCTAAGTTGACAAGTAGACGTTTTTCGGGTTTCTGTTTTAAAGGAAAACGGCTTGCCTCCTAGGGAATAGTGAAATTATTTTATTGCGAGGTACGCGCCTAACAACTCACGATAGGTATTCTAGTTCTGTTGGGCGGAGTTCAACTATTTTGAGAAGTTACTGAACGGCTGTCACCTTTGGTTTACCTTTTGCTGAAGATGAGGTGGTGATGAAGTATCGACGAAAACAGCTGAGGGTGCATCTTGTTGAAGAAATGCCAGAAACCTAGCATCCGCCAGCTGTTCGTTGGTTGACTCAAATGCCTGGATAGCTGCTGTGGTTTTGAACTCAGAAAGATGGTTGTTCAGGATCAATTGATGGTGGGCAGCAAACGGCGGTAGAAGTTTAGTATGCTCAAGAACCCCGCTCAGATCCTTAACACTTTTGGGAAGCGGGAAGTTCGAGATTTCTTGTATCTTATCCGGGTACGGCTGTATGCCATCAGGAGAAATATTGTGGCCGAGAAATTGCAGTTGGAGTAATTTGCGATTTTCAAAGTTGAGAACGAGACCAGCCTCAAGGAGACGTTGAAAAATGCACTCGAGGTGCATTATATGCTCAGACCCTGAAGAGGAGGCGACCAGAACATCATCCATATAAACGAAACAAAAGTTTAGATTTCGTAGAACAGAGTCGATGAACCCCAAAAATGTCTGCGCCGCATTGCACAACCTAAAAGTCATCCTGGTTAACTCGAAAAGTCCGAAGGGTGTGCATAATGCCGTTTTTAGAGCCAGCGAAAGAATTCGTAAGGTCATGGATGAGCGCTATGGGATATTGGTCTGGAATAGCTTGAGCGTTTAGGCGTGTATAGCCGCCACAACGTCTCCATTCGCCATTTGGCTTAGGGACCATATGGAGTGGCGAAAGCCAACAGCTGTCTCAGAGTTTGCATATGCCACGCAACAATGAGCTGCATTATATGCTCAAACTCTGAAGAGGAGTCTATGTAAACGAAACCAGAGTTTAGATTTACGTTTAGGCTGAATCTCTGATTATTCTGTGATCTGGCAGTGCTAGTTACGAATTTTTCCTTAGGTTATACATCTCTAACTTATTGTTGAGAATAAATTCAAGAAGGTACTCGCCCCTTCGATTCGTGTCGCTTCTCCCTCAAGCTTCATAATGTGCGTTGTCATCGTAGCCAAGGAGAAGTAGCAGCGGGTTCCTCTCACAGCACTTCACCAGTCCCATGGAACCCGGATGTCATTTACTGGGAAGTACCCCGATACCACGACTGCCTCTCGAGCTTTCCTCCGGCTTCCAGTGAGGCTTGGACAGTCACAAGGTTGCTAGTCAGGAGCTTTGAAAGACATGTATGTATGCTTACAAATGATACAAACTCTTGGTTTTTCGCAAATTACCTGTATGCCTCCTCGCAAGCCATGAATCTGCTCTCAGTACACCAAGGGTTCCTGAGGCAGTACTACTCGAATGTTATACTCAGAACTTGTCCTTGCAATTACTGGAGATGCAGTTTTTAGATGGTGGAGGTTTACCTGGGCTATCTTAGTGCCCTTGGCTCCGTCATTGTCTAGAGCTCTTCCCCACTATCAGAGTATCATTCTCCTCCTCCAACATGGCGCTTTCCTGCACGTCGTTGTCTACCCTAAGCAATAGAAGATCTAGGTATAGGTTGACCAGCTTTTCCTTGTCATTGGGCAGCAGGTCCCTGCTTGATCCAGTTCTTTCAACCAAGCCGCCGAGGTTCCTTCTGGGGGCTCGGTAGGTTTTCCACCCAATGTCTCCTCTGAAGTGTCTTTCCTGGCTTTTGCCCTGTGCACGTGCACAGGTATGTTGCCAAATCTATAGTTTCCATGGCAACTTCGACGTTTGATTGCCTCCAGATATCGGTCATCCACCCCGATCGTAAGGAATTTACCCTTCTGAAGACCGCCCATAAGCTTTTCCCTCTTTAGTGTTGCTACTTTAGGAGGAAACACTGTCACTATGTGTGCTCTCTGTATACAATCTCCAACACATGTCGACAGTTCTACTCCTTTCCAGCCTGGCAGTTTAGGGACTATAGTCCTAGGTCATTCCGTAGCGTCGTCCGTCGCGCAGTCAACCTGTATATGACCTGGTCGAAAGTGGATCCCGGTGAACACAAACGTCGCAGTCCTTCTCTTGCACATCTGCCTGATGAAAAGGTTTTCGATAGTTTCCTGTTCGTCAAGAGTGAGTTTGCTCGGGAAACGTTTTTGATAGTACGGCCAGTCAAATGCCCTCGACCACACTAGCATAGCTAATGGCGGTGTTTCTAATTCCTGCCTTCACCCTTGACCTACCCGGGAGTTCCTGGGTTCAGGTTTGGGTTTTTTTTTTGGAGCATTGCTCTAATGTGAGCTAATCTCCGCTGCTCCCCTTGCCTCTGTTTGTTGTTTTCTCGGCTTTCACTCTTTGCATTCTTGATTTGTTTACTCATTTGATTCCCACGAGTATGGGGTTTAGGACGTCCGTCGTATTATAGCCCCTCGTAGCATATTAAGGTCAAACTAACTCATTAAGATGACCACCTGTCGGTTAGACTCCATGTGAATACAGTCAATTACCATCGACGGCAAACTATCCAATTGGCATGGTTCGCATGACATCATGGATTTGTTAATAGGAGGATCACTTCGTACGAAGTGTGGCTGTCACAACCCACTGACAGTCTTAGTAGACGAGAGGCTGAGCTTCTGGAGAGCCAGATAGCACGCTCGAAAAGAGGCATATCATCCTTAGAGAAAGAGAGAGAGAGAGAGACAAGTTGGTCCCAGGGAGCTATATTCCGCGTCAGTATATGCTCCATGCTTCACCGCAGAAATCATTCTAAACTAATTAATGTGTTTGCATAAAGCAGTTCGCTAAAAATGAAAGGATTTGTGGGAAAGCTACTGGTGCATTTTGGACCGCATTATCCTGCTCCAGGTTCGCCTGATTTGGCTCTTTTTCTATTGAATCGAGTCAAGAAATCACTACTGAGAATTCATTTCAAATATCAAGAGGATGGCTTACTAAACAGAGGTGTTGTTTGGTGTATTGTATTAAGCGCTAGCATAATTGTGTTGCAGTTAGCGAGGATTGTTGCTGATATGAGTAAGTGGAGGGGGACACTTTATTCGATGTAATATGTCGTTTAAAAAGGGATAGGAGGACAGATCAAATCGATTTATCCGTCCAGAACAGAGTTAAACTTAACTATCTTTCTGCAATCATCGAACGCGATTTAAATCAGCATAAGTGGTGCCTCAGTAACTTACCTCCTATAATCCCGCCTGATCTCGTATTGGATGTGAATTTCCTTGGATTCTCCGTCCTATCTGAATGGCCTTCCGAATATAGTCTTGAATTAAAAAAGTCGACCGAAGGTAGCCAGTCAACTATTGCGTCCTACCTAACACTATCTTGAAGAATTCAATCTTTCAACAACGGAGAATTGGTAAGAGTATGCATGATGGGAATCTTGGTCTCGACTTCGTTACCTCCGGGTTCGAATTCCGGTCGTCATGAATGTTTTTGTTCGATGAGTGAAGATCAATCCCCAAAAGCAGTTTACCTTAAAGGTAAAAAGTAGCAGGAGAAGGCTACTAAGATAGTCTGTGGATCCCTCTACCGGGGATGGATATGTGTCTTGGCCTATTTTGTTATTCATCTCACTTTTGGTGAATGCTTTCTATTATGGTTCAGTGGGTGTCATAATATTCGTAGTCATATTATTTTTGTAAATTGTAAACTGTAATTGTAAACACTTAAAAAAAACTGTGTACACACTCTGGGGACCTGACTACTGAAGCATTAACTCTCCATCAGCATCCTGAAGCTCAATAAGCAATGAGAACAGCGTCTGATCCAAATCCCAGAAAAAGTTATAACAGAAAACTCAAATAAGCCACCTGAAATCCACCTTTCGAGACGATGGATAAATAATACAAGCCAGGACAATGTTCCACCATCCAACTATCGTACAAACTGTATAAATCCCTGCTTGCACTGCACTTGCCAGAATGCCAATCAGTTCCAAAATGTTCCTGTACAACTCGAGTATCCAGAAAGCTCCTATTATGCAGACGAGCGAGGATATCCCGTTCACACCCCCCGCGCCTTTGTGGAATAAAAACTACTTCTTCAGGTGGCGAGCGAAAGTGGCAATGTACAATATATTAAAGGTAAAATCCCACCTGCTGCTTCGGTAATTTGAATTTATAAGCAGGATCCTAAAAAAATGCGAAGTGAGCACCAAATTATGTTCCTTCTTAGGGGGCTCATATCGCCGTGCCATCGGGGCTTAATTCGTGTTTTAGGGCAGGTTGAAGTGCGTTATTATATGTGCAAGCGGTAGTAAAACTCAATTTCGTGCTCCCGAATTGAGCGTGGTACCCACGTAGGGATACACTCGGTATTTCTGAAAAGTTCAATAAATATTCGTGCCGGGGAGTTTTGCATTTATTGTTCGATGGTTGTATTGTGACGCCCATAAAAACGTCTACTACATGTTAGAAATATTGTTTGGTTCGCGGGAAGGCAGCTTTAGGCAGTTATTTATGTGCTGGGAAAATATTTTTTACTAGGACCTTTTGCACTAATCATAAATTACTCAGGATGTTTAGGTCTATAAATAAGCAAAACGTTGGCCTTAACTTCATGCAAACGTTTTCCCGAATTCCCATTAGCATTGATTTGTTACTTTTAGAAAGGATCCTTTAACGGAAAACACATTATTTACTAAGGATAAAACTATTTTAGAACTTGTGAACCAACCAGGACTTCATTAATCCCTATCACTGGGGTAGGACGTACTATATATCAGCCATCAGAACAAACAAATTTTCTTCCAAGAAGGCTGCAGGCTGCCTGGACTCCTCTTTTGTTAAATTATTTTACACGGATGACTTATCGTATTTTCATGCAAGTTTACATTACTTTTCTGAAGGCTTCCCCGAAATTCTTAGTAGGTACCTCCTTTTAATTTACTATCAGCACTTCCTAGTGCCCTCTAGGCCATTACTTTGGCACAACGATCTGTCCGTTTCACGTGACACGTTAGGTAAGGGACTATTTCCAAGAGTGTGCTTGGCACTATTATGTTCAAAGGAACGAGGGACGCAGCAAGCCGCTATTGCAAGATCGACTCAGGAGGAGAGAGAAAACAAGTTAGTGACCTGGAGAATGAAAGCTGAAGCTTATGGGTATTTTTTGAAAATTGAAAGGAGGAACGGAACAATATTGGGTGGTAATTTTGAAGCCTTTTCCTGCGTATTTGAGAGGGTCCTCCAGAAAACCTCCCATTCAAAATGGTAGTAAAGGGCAGAGAAACGTAATGTAAACATTTGGAACACAATCGCTATAAACATCAACACCATCAACTCGAACACAGAAGAACTTGGAAGAGAGGAGGAAGAGCACCAGGCTGGAAAACGATCTGCTACCTCAGAAGAGGGTTGAGACAAACGATTAGAAGACTAAGAAGTCAAGAGAAGTTGTTTGATCTCGATGGAGCTAGCATCTGATTTAGGGGAAAAGGAAATAAGGTCAGTAAATCTAATATCTGCTATGGGAGGAGGGGGTGAGGATCGAAAAAAATATGATCAGAAGAACCTGAATTCCCGCCGCGCAGGAATGGGAATTCTTCTAAACGAACGTTCTTCTTTTTCTTCAGCCTTTGTCCCGTTCACAAGCGGGGTCGGCTCGTCGTAATTTCGAGGCTTTTAAATTCCCATCCAGCGTATCAAGCCACCGTTATTTCGGCCTGCCTTTTGGTTGTTTGCCATCAACTTCGATGTTCAGACCAATCTTGGCAAATGAATTCTCGTTAGCACGAATAGCGCAATTTTTTAATGATCGATGCAACCCCATGACAATCGCGTATATCCTCATTTCGGATGTGATCAAAACGGGTGACGCCACTAGTCCAACACAACATCTTCATCTCCATTACCGCAAGACGTTGTTCATTATCTTTTAGAGTCGGCTAACAATCAGAACCATAGAGGGCATTGCAGTAAATTTTCGATTTGAGACGTCCGTTGATACATCAATTACAAAGAAAACTAGCTGTGGAACGCCAGATCATTCAGGTTGCGTTAATTGGTGAAGCAATTTCATAACGCAGTTCTCCATTGACTGATAGCGCTGATCCGAGGTATTTCTAAACGTAAGGTGTTAAGGTGTAAAGTTATCAATCGGTCTTTTTTGAGGGTATTGTGATTACGATGGATGTTGAATAGTGGACTGGAATAAAATTTCATATGGGAGCTACTGAAGACTTGAGGTGGACGAGTAAAGCAAGGAAACTTGGCTCATCAATGGAAGTAAAATTAAAGTTCCCATCGAGGATGATATGATAGAACATCCGACGCAACATTAAGACTGGGAACAAACATGGAAAACATGCAAATTCTTAGGGACTTGTAGGGAGGAACATTGGAAATATGCTACTTCACAACAATTGAGTACCTTGTTCCATAAGTTTAACTGATTCTATAGTACAACGAAGTATCACATAACGAAAAGCATTGCGCAGTTGAGTCAAGTTTCAGTGATGCGGATGAGAATGTGAATTGTTATTGCAGCTGACAACCCGTTCATAAAAACCTCGGGTAGCGAAAACGACGTAAGATTTAACTCTGCCATGCAGACATGCGATTTGGGACGATGTTATGATTTGCACAGTTTGAATTCGATATACCGCAAAATGCCATCAATTGGGATGTTGAACAGATCAGCCGTACTCACAATATGTATATATAATTTTCATTCACCTCTCCAACACACGCGTTTCAGCTCCCCCCACGACTTCCCCAGACGCTCGCACTCTTCCTCTACTGTTGTGCGCCAAACGCCCTTAGAGCGGCCCACTCGTCGGCCAACTTGGGAGAGTGGATTCCACTGCATGCCTTAACCCTCAATGCAATTGTCGCCCCTCCTTTAAGTGTGACCTATCTACTGCCACTTCGATCTTCCGATCAGAGTGCGTACGAATATCAGACCAGCACACTCGGATAACAAGCCACAGAGAGTTATTGACGAAAGGTTGGGCTTTTTGGTAAACAATGGAGTTCACTTTCCATATGCTATTCTCATATAGCAACACAGAAGAAGCACTAGCACAGAACAGCCTCAACTTGATCTTGGTGTTGAGATAACTACATTTCCAGATTTTAGACAGGGCAAGGAAAGCGAATCTAGCGCAACATCCAGTTAGTGCCACCGTCGGCAGAAATCATGATTCCTCGATATACAAATCGACGCTTTCGATGCTCTATTCACGATGATCCGTCAGACTCAGGACTTTGGGTTTCTTGGTGTTTCTTCTTCCACCCTCTGGGAAAGGTCTCAAATTTCCAAGATTTCTGTACGATTGGAAACACCAGATCAGCAGTAACTGCAGGTGTAGCGATAAATAACTCTGCGGAGAGACCGTGAGCCCAGCGGCTTTACTCCGTTGAAGTGCATTAATGGCAAATGCAGCAAGAATAGTCCGTATCCCCATGTTATGGTGACTAGCCATTTCATTCAAAAAGGGGAAGAACTGCACCAGATGTGATACGGTTAAAAACCGTGGTGAAGTGTTCTTTCCAACTCTTCAGTTCATCATCGTGGATGAGAAGTCGACCGGTGACCATCGAAAGATTTGCGACCACATAGAAGCTCTCTCATGATGCGGTATATCTTCCTGAAATGGTAGCGATCTTCGGTATTTTTCGCTTCCCTGACCACCCCAATAGCTTACTAATGCGTACACTACGCTCACCTTTTCGGGGTTTCGCTCTGTATCGGAGTTCGAGTGCGTCACGCCCGGCATCACCCGCAGCGTCCAACAGAGCCGTCAATCCCTTTCGTTCATTGATCCGCTTCCACACCCCTTCGGGACGCAATGCTGACCACATTGCCTCCTACAGTGCACTGTAGTGTACCGTAACGGTCTCGAATGAAGTGCTCCAACTCACTTCAAGCCCATGATCCAATTGGATTGTTGCGCCAACGATTGTTATTATTATTCATCAGATAATGGAAAACTAAGCTAAGGAGAGGATTTTCACACTTATTCTGATTAAGTTGGCGAGATTACTGTCCAGGCAGGTAATGTATGCGCATTTTGATAGACTAGGGGTAAAATTCAAGCAGATCTGGACTAGCGCTGGCAAAGCTGCAGTTGGAAATTTTGCGAAAGACGGCTGAATGCTGGGACCTAAATCCAAACATAGAAAATCCTGTCAGTCCTTTTGCGTAGGGACACAGGCTATTAGCCCCTCTCAACTGACGTCTTTTGGGCTGTATTGTTTGTCCTGGAGCCCTTTTATTGTCGTATGGTCTCCAATGTAAGGTCCTCGTTTTAAAACGATGTCGATGTTTTCTTCCCTGAGCTAAAAGTAGAAAGTTAGCTAAATTTGCGTCGCTCCTAGGAGTGGACGTGGATATCCCCGCTGCAACGCCATTTTGGATTTTATCGACATATGAGAAAATTTCAGGAGGACTGAATATCGCTTGTTACAATGTGGTGCTTTCCAACCAACTGAGTGGAGCCAAACAAGGGATAAGTTCGACGTACTTTCAAAGATGCACTCGATAACCATAGTAAACAATGTACAAGATAAGTGTTCAACCTCTGGCGACAGTTTGCTACTAGTAGAATTACCATCCTTAAGCACTAAGTGCAAGTAACGCATGAGCATCTTGTTGAAGACTCAAAATGGGCTGCAGCAGGAGAGGTACTACCTGGCTGTCAGAAAGTCCCATTCAGGAGATCTCGGCCAGTGTCAAATACCGCAAAATATAAAGCGTAGGGAAAGTTTACAAATGCTAAAAAAATGCAGGAATAGGCGCCCAAAAACATGAGATCTATATATATACAGTGTTAGGGTCTCGATGAAGTGACATCAGAAGGAAAAGTTTGCACTGCTTTGAGGGAATAATTCTAGTTAAAAAAATATACGAAGGAGTCTATTTTGATTTTGCGAAAAGCCTATAGCGGTACTTAAACGGCCAACGATTATCAGTAAAAGCAGCAGAAAGTTTGTTGACGCCCGGAAAAGTTTGGATTGGACGGAAAGTCTGTTGTTTAAGAAAGCGGACTCCAATAAAGAGGTGCTTCAAATGGCATATAAGCATACTTTGTGAAGGTACGCACTTCCGGCGTTGATCAAATCGATCGATGTAGATGTGCGGAGAAAGACATATTACGAAATCGTGCAATAGGCTCTCGGCATAAGAGGATGAAATCCAAATGTCATTGCTGGTAACTTCAACACTTGAGCCTACGTATAGGGTAGCAGAAAAAAATGGAATCTGGCGCAGTCTGTTAGAAGATTTTGCCCAGTTGGATATAGTTATGGCTAACGAAGGGAATGTAAAGGAAGGGGGTCTAACTCGCTTGTTGACCTCACCTATATAAACTCTGCACTAACGCGATATGCTATACATCCTGATACGTCAGGGAGGATAACACTCACAGCAATCACGATCAGGGAAGCGGCATGCTCGAAACTGAAGGAAAGCTCAGGCTGGTCTACAAAAGCTTTAGAAGAGCAGACTTTGAAACACGTGTGGCTAAACTAACCTGCCAAAGCAGACGTTTCAACGGAAAGAGCCAAATCATGTGATGCGTTCATGCCATAAGATACACGTTCCCCCGTGTAAAACCCAATTGCTGGTGGAATAGTTAACTGGCTAGCTTTGGAAGAGAGTGCCACCGAGCCAGACGAGCGGCTTAGATAGGTAGAATCGAGCTCTGCTCGAAGGTGAAAGTAAACAAGTTGAATAGCGTCGTTTACCTCTACTCTCTTGTTGAAAATCATTCAGTAGAAGAGGAAGTACGGAGTAAGGATCTTAATGAAGGATATTTCCTGCGCAGTGGGTGCGATGGAAACTTGTACCGCCTAAGACTAGTAAACCTCCTCGTGACCCATCTTTCTACACGCCTATATATCTTCTGAGCACAGCAAATGCTATTGCGGGTAATCTACAATAGATTACCCTTGTTTTTAGGAGGCAATTAGAACTTTTATCGATCAACAGCATGGGTTCCGTAGTACCGGATCAAACAATAATGCCTTCAAATTAGTTACTGACTTGGCCGAAAATATAATTCATGAAAAGAGTAGTGCTAGTAAATACTCTAGTGTGATTACGCGGTATTTTTAGCGATTAAATTATTTGAAATAATTAAAACTTGCTTTTTCTATTCGCTAATGTTATTTATTGGTCTTGCATGTACCTATATTTCGGGGACCACTTGCTCCCTTCAGCAATGCTAACAAGTCCTTGTGTCGAGAGTAGAAAGGCCACGGTATACTTGTAGGTCGCTTATAAACAGGATGGTGAGGTCGATCTTGTTCTATGCACTTTGTGAAAAAGAACTGGCGTGCTAACATTTTGGAAATGTTTAGAAAATACTGGCGTGGGAATCTTACCCACTAAAATCACCCCCGGCTCCCCCAAGCCCCGTGGAACCACCGTACGGTATTACGGAGTCAGCTCATTTTAGCTTGGTCCCCTTTCGTCTCTACGCGGCGTATGTAAACGCGCTTTTCTAGTCTCCTCTGCCTTTCGCAGTCTGCTTTGGATAGATACGACCATGGAGTTGATCGCATCCCAGTCTTCTTGACATGCTAACATTCTTCGCACCTGATTCTCTGGTACGAGCACCTCTCCTAGAGCCCCCTCTAGGTTCTTCCATTCCTCCACGAACCTTGGACAATGCAAGAGTACATGTTCTGCGTCCTCTGGAACTCCATCGTAGTTTGGAAAATCGAGTGAGGTATCTAATTTAAACTTGAACAGGTACTGGCGATATCCTGCATGTCCCATGAGAAACTGAGTAAGATTATAATTAAATTTATAATTATAATTATAATGTCACCGTGCCGTCTCTCCAACCACTCCTTGATGGCAGGGATAAGCCTGTATGTCCACGGACCCTTTCCCGAGCGTTCCCAACGCTCTTGCGATCTATTTTGAGATCTCTCCCTTCCAGCGTTCTTCGTCTGCGACAAAGGAGAGATAGAATTCGCATTATATATATGCGTCATTTCATCTGCCAAGATGTCAATGGGCTTCATTCCAGAGATGGCGAATGCTGCATCCTCTGAAACAGCCCTGAATGTCGAGCACACCCTTAGGGCTGTTCTTCTGTAGACTGAACTCAGTTTGTTAGCGTTAAATGTAACTTGCAACCTGGAAGCATGCATCCTTGCCGGGGCCACACTTGCGATGGATGCTTTGTCATTAACATACTGCACGTGTCACTTATGTTATAGCTAAGCTTCCCGTCTATTATCACTCCCAAGTATTTGCTGGCCGGCTTAGAAGTGATTATATGATTCCCAATTTGAATACGGGCAAGATTTTTTTTTTGGGCGCTTGGTGATGAGGACCGACTCCGCTTTTTCCTCCGCAAGTGTCAAACCAGAACTCTCTAGCCAACCCTTAACAACATTGATCGCTTCGCATGAGTATAACTCAGCATCTTCGAGGTGCTTTGCGGTGGCAACCAATGCTATATCGTCGACGTAGCCCACCACCGTGACTTCCTCCGGAAGGGAAAGATTAAGTACGTCGTTGTACATGATGTTCCACAGCAGTGGGCCCAGTACGGATACCTGTGGGAGACCCGCAGAGATAACGTACTCCTGGGATCCGTCATTAGTGTCATACCAAAGCCTCCGTTCTTGTAAATAACTGTTGACAATAGCTGCAAGATAAGCGGGAATACCAATCTTCGCCAGAGATTCCCGTATTAGGTTCCAATTGGCCGAATTGAATGCATTTCTCACATCCAGGGTCACTACCACGCAATATTTGCTAGTACTGCCTTTTCCGTGGATTGCATCTTCGGCGATTTTAATGGCACCAACGGTTGATCTGGCTTTATGGGACCTATACTTCCAATCTGAGAGACCTCCCTGGCTCTCAATAACCGGGAGTAATCTATTATAGATTACTCGCTCTAGCATTTTGCCCAGAAAATTCAAAAGACAAATAGGTCAGGAGGTTTGCCAGCCTTAGGCAGTAGCATTAACTTTTATCGTTTCCAGGAAATATCCCCTCGGACATGCACGCTTCGAACAACTCAGCGAACATGTCCGGTCTGGATTTCATGGCAAGCTTAAGGGCCCTATTCCGCACGCCATCCAGATCCGCAGCTTTGTTTTTTCCTATCATAGCGCTGATGTCCAGCAAGTCGTCACTGGTGACTGGCGGCTGGCGGCATTGCCGTGTCGTTCAGAGGTCGCTGGAAGCTGTCTATGCCTTCCTTTTACTGGGGAAATAACGCCTGTGTACTAACACTGCACGGTGATGTAATATATTACTGATGATCCTACCACACAGGGTGGACTAGATGATGGTTTTTGTGGGCAAAATTTCCACACATTAGCGTATCGAGGACAGGGCCTTCTAAAGGCTTGCACCTCCTAAAAAAGACGAACCGATGGATAGTTCATCCAGGGCCAATTTTCCCTACTGTCACCATTTGTCTTCTATTGTTCACTTTGCTGAAGGTAACAATAGATGTCTTCCAAAGGTGTTGCAGTCAAAAGTCTTCTATTAAGGCAAATTTCTTCCTTGGATCTGGACTCGCTGGAAATCGAATGACCTCTTGCTCGCCTCCTTGGTCTGTCAAGGCCTGGGTAACATTCTCTTCTAGACCTTTCAGATCGAGATCCACTTTCACTTTTTACTGAACTACCGCAAGAGGTACTGCCGGTGTTTGCGATGACAACTACTCAGATCCTTGTCTTTTCTTTCATTTTTTAATCATTTCCGGCTTAATCTTAGTTGAGCCTTCACTTTTTGCTTTGACGTCAGCTCACTTGCTGGCATTTGCACGTTTAGTGGTGTGGGGATTTTGAATTTTATGTGTGATTTAAGGGGTCATCAGTCAACTGGTTGCAGTCGTGTTACTCGCAGCATCACCAGCAGGTACCACCTTTCAGGCGCCGCCGTTTGAAATATTTAGTACTCTTCCTCTATTAATCGAAAGCAATAAACTTACCTAAAGTATTCTTAGATATTATTCAATCTAGATAAATTATTTATTATGCCTTATATTACACCATTTCCGATGGCAATTTATGAGCCTCCGTTTCACAGTGGCCAACAATAGACCACTCAAACATGAAATATACATTTCTATAAAAACTGAAAGTAATTAAATCTAAATAAGGAAAGACCTCGAATCTTGTCTAGCCATCTGATAGGAAAACCATATTGTCCAGGATATGAAAACAGTGGTCACCCTCCACGGTATACAGACACCAGCAGTAAAGTTCATACAATTATGACGCCGTTTCCACCCTTCAATTTTCCCAATTAATGTTTGGGAAATGTTTGCGGCAAGCAGACATTGCTCTGATGAACGCCGACATATGTCACCTGAGCAAAAATAATAACAGTCGTGAGGCAGACATACGTTGATGAAAGTCCTCCTTCTGCTTCCTTTATTTCTGTCTAAATACACTCAACAAATTTAAATTCCAAATGAATGTGGCGATTGATTCATCGACTGTTATGACTATGTGTCGCTGAATCATCCATGGTAACAACAGTTGAAAGCAGTAATATTCTTCCACTTTTGAAGCAATCGGGAGCTGCAAATAAGGGCTGTCAGTGAGCATTGCTGGTCTACCGTCTTTCGAAGTATGATCTCGGAAAGAACCCTATCTGCTTTCATGTGGATGGTTTTCCATTTGCGCGGCTGTAGTTGCAACTAGCACAGGTAGTCATTCACCAGAAAACACACCACAGGTGTACCTGGAATTCCTAACAACTTATAACTGAAAAACCGGTTAATGGCCACATACGGGAGATACAAACGTATCTGTCTGCATTGAACGCCGCGGAGTCGCATTATCAGTGAATAGAGCCCTCCAGACTCTGGGCGACTCACCCTAATTGGAACACAAATGACACCCAATTCTCTGTTTTTCAATATCGGAAATAATTTCGATATCATAGGCGACCACCGCCTGCAATAGTGAACAATTTAATCGATGGAAAATGTAATTACTACGCTCGGTCGCGTGGCAATTAGTGCATTTCCATTTATACCAACTGAGGACTGAATCATTTCTCGTTTCCAGAATAATCTACATCTGAACAGAGGCAGACATGAACGTCCCCTACTTCATTATGGCGTAATTAATACAAACGTGTCCTTTTTTCCTCAGGTGGGGTGTGCAATTAACAATGGCGCTAAGGTAGCAGGTTGTAATTTCAGTTTTGCATAATTAAATAACGCTGCGAGCTAAGCTCGTTTTCTAGTCTCGTAATATTCGGATTCTTCTCGTTTTTAGTTGCATGCATAATGAGAAATAAAGGATACTAAATAAAAGGCAGAAAGGCTAGATTTGAATTACTGCGACGAAAAATTATCTTTGGAATTAAGGCAGCATCTAAATTCCGTTAAGATATGGAATTTAGTATTCCCCGGGAGGCATCTTTCCAGGAATCTAGAACAAAGTAAACGAAGCTGCTTCTTATTATCCTTGGAGAATATTTCACTCAAGTAATGTAACGAATTCTTAGCATTTAGCATTTCATTTAAGACATCAGCGTTGAGAGCTCTCAAGGGTAACTTATTGTACTTAAGGACCAAAAGAAGTTGACAAAATCCTTAATAAACATATTCGTTAGGTGGATATGTGCAAATGTAGGTACTGCGAAAACAGCTAATTAGAAAAAATGACGAAAAATGGGGACTGCAGGGACTCTCAAGATTCTAATGTTGTTCTGTTGGTGACAGCTTAACTTTCCTATCTCATTCTTCACATGAAACAAAAAGCATCTTTCATATATGAGCTCGAAATGTTCAAATCCCGTGGGCTCGTCCAATAGATTTTAGGTCGTCTTGTCTCTTGCATTTTACGTAGTGGGGAAAATCAGGCAATACTAAAATGAGCGCCAGTTTTTAATATAGACTTAGAAGGTACCTTATTTTCACAAGCACTATGCGGTCATATGTCCTCCAACTTATTCCGGTATCGCACAAAAAGTACATTCAATTTTCTTTGTCTTATTCCTGTAGCATTTTTCACGTTCCTTTTTCCCTAAATTTCTAGTTTTTGCATTCTATGGCTGCATTTTTTACTCTCCTAATCCCGTCTCGTCCTAAAACCCTTTGCTTTTCCATTTGCCGGAGATTTAATTGCATTCTTTAGTCGCTGATATTTTTAACGTGCCATTGCTATCAGTAGAACAGCTGGGTATGCCGTTTCGAAGCTGGATTTTCTTGTAGTCTATAGCGCCATTTTGATTATCATCATCAACGGCGCAACAACTGGTATCCGGTCTAGGCCTGCCTTAATAAGGAACTCCAGACACCTCAATTTTGCGCCGTGGTCCACCAATTCGATATCCCCAAAAGCTGTCTGGCGTCCTGACCTACGCCATTGCTCCATCTCAGGCAGGTTCTGCCTCATCTGCTTTTTCTGCAATATATATATATCTTGCAGAAAAAGCAATAAATATATATTGCCCTTATAGATTTTCCAGGCCGGATCATCCTCATCGGATTAAGTGACCCGCCCACAGCAACCTGTGGAGCCGGATTTTATCCACAACCAGTCGGGGTATCGCTCATAGATTTCGTCGTTATATAGGCTGCGGAATCGTTCATCCTCATGTAAGGGGCCAACAATTCTTCGGAGCATTCTTAACTGGAACGCGGCAAGAGTTTCTAATTTTTTTGCTAAGAACCCAGGTTTCCGAGGAATACATAAGGGCTGGCACGGTTATAGTCTTGTACAATTTTCTAAATTTACCTCACACACGCAGAGGTTTACTGGACCGCTATAATACGTATTATGGTGTAGCGCCTCTTCATCAAGAAACCGCTTCCTGTCCAACGCTTTTCCTGCAACGCTGTTACATCAGCCCTATATTGGAACAAGGTATCGGCTAGCTAGGGATAGGGAGGCTCCGTCTGTGGCTTCGTATCGTTGGGTTTCCGTGTAGGGTTTTCAGCCCTACCATTTCGGCCTTAAGTGAATAGAGTTTCCGCAGAGCCCAGGGCTACCAGTTTATAATCGAGTCCCCACGGATCCCCATTCATCTCGTCGACCAGATCCTGCCAGCAGCGAGATTTGCTCCCTTTTATTGTGATGCGGAGTCTCCTTTTGGCTGATCTGTACGTCATCATTATGGTACATGCTTCCTCCTGATCGTTTCCAAAGCTCAGTCATTTCCACCACCAACCAACACATAGAAGGTTTACCACGTCTTGATGCGTTCCTGGGCATGAAGGCTCCGCAGGCCGTTGTTATGAGGTTCATAACTGAATTTACGCAGGCAATGTTTTGATGGTCGCTTACCGAGAAGTCTACCACCACTCGGCACCCGTCCAACAGTGACTTTGACACGAAGGTTACGTATGAAATACTTCCCTCGCTGCCTGGACACCGAAACGTTGCGGCGGATCCGGTATATAAAACTACCAGTACTGTTCTGCCCGCCATTTCGAGAATTAGTTTCCCTCTGATTGAGGCATGCTCCATTCAAGTACCCTTGCATAGAAGTCATCCCCGACTACAATCCGCCCATCCATGCCTAAGATATTGTCCTCGAGATTATCAAGCCTGCGTCGAAAGTCCGGCATCGTCTCATTCGGCGTAAGATAAACACTGAAAAATGTTATCTCTGAACACCGAATTCAGACAAAGTCCCCTCGGGCTTGGAGTAAGAACCCTAAAGGACAGTGCCATCCCAAACCCATATGGCAGCGGTATCTTATATGATAGGATGCCATGAAACTGGGTCCTTGTTTCAGTATGTATACCGAGGGACAACATGACAACAAGGTTTCACTTCAATAAGAAGTTTGAAACACGTTGGAGTAACAAGGCAAACTGGGAGAGCGTGGCTGCGACATACGGCTTAAACCAGCAACTGATTACTTGGTACACTGACGGATCCCTCACAGCAAAGGGAGCGGGTTCTGGTGTCATTGGTCCAAGGAAAATGTACGTTGAGCCAATGGGCAGGTATACTAGCATATTCCAGGCGGAAATTTACGCCATAGACAAATGTGCCTCCTTTAATCTGCAAAGGAACTACAGGGGGCAGAACATAGCTATTCTCACCGATAGCCAAGCAGCGATCAAGGCACTTAGGTTCAACCAAGTGAACTCTAAACTGGTATGGGATCGTCTTGAGAGACTGAATACACTCGGCTCGTCCAACAAGGTCTGGATACTTTGGGTTCCAGGCCATGCTGGGTTGGAAGGCAATGAGGCAGCGGATGAACTAGCCAAGAAGGGAGCAGAGACCCCTTAACACGGGTCAGAACCCTTCTGTGGAATCGGAAACGGTTTCATGGCTATGAATCTAAGAAACGAAGAGAAACGGTTGAGGGAACTATATTGGGCGGGCCTACCAGGGATGGAGCAGTCCAGGGTGCTTATTGGGGGATACGAACCCATGCGCACAAAGGATTGCTTAAACCTCACCAAAAAGAACCTCCGAATCATAGTGGGAATTCTCACTGGTCATTGTCGGCTGAACTATCACCTAGGGAAGCTAGGGATATCTACGGACACTGCCTGCAGGTTCTGTGAGGAGGAGGACGAAACCTCTATGCACGTCCTGGGACAGTGTCCGGCACTTGTGCAAAGTAGACCGATACATCTGGGAGAACACTTAATACCAGATGCAAAGCTGAAACTTCTGGAGGTGGGGAACATACTAAAGTTCCTAACGGTTACAGGCCTGCTTGAGATACTATGATCAACAGGTACACTATAACCAGTAAAAGGGGCACAATAGTTCTTCAAGGACGCGGTGCGACTTTCCCATAACAGAATAATAATTGCATATTGATTTGTAAGATGCGAGTCATGTTGACCGCGTCCTGGCTCTCCGTTCTGCTCTGAAGACTGGACTCCGCCTCGACCTCACAGTGTGCGCAACGTTTTCATCAGGCACGAAGGTTCGGGCATAGGACGTAGCTTTCACTTGCAGGTGTTCGTTTTATGGCATGACTGACCGCATTTACGTAATTTGCCCTTTTGTCAGGTCCCCGAAATTTTGCAGACGAAGGTGTGTGCATTATCCACATTTGGTTGGGGTGGTCCGGATTCGTATCTTACACATTACCCAACCAACTCTAATTTTCACGCTGTTTAGAAGCATCCTCGCGTATTGCACGGCAACTTCCACCACAGCGAGTTTTTGGCCTCGGGAGTTCACAGAGGTGATACCAATTCGGACATTGCTATCTTCGAGTTTGATCTTGTAACGGATTTTCACTGAGACTCCCGCAAAAGTCTTGCCTTCCGTCGGTTTAATAAAGAAAGCTGGCGGGCTAGTCCTCCCCACCTTTTGGTGCACCGTCCTCCGTGTCCACCTTAATTTTAAGCGGAGGTTTTTCTGATGCCGCAGCGTGTTGTTGTTTCTTGTCCCTCTTCGCGAACTTCTTTTGGACCTGGGTGAAGTCTCCTTCAAATGCCCCTTCGTTGTTCTCATCAGGAGGCGCGATTGTTTCTGTTTTCCGCGGATTTTCTCCTACTCTCCATGCCGCCAATAATATGAAATTCTGCCCAGGAGCCTTTGCTGACGTTTTTCTGGAGAAAAATCGGAGACCGCATGCGCTTCACAACTGCCGCGCACTTCTTAATAAGGCTTACTTCTTCAACTTGCGCCAGAGTAGTTGACAATGCTCCCACTCGGCTTATATTCGAAACCATTTGGTTAGTTTCGGCAGTGCTGCATCACTTGGCGAGTCCTCCTCTCCCTTGCTGCATCCTTCGCTGGGCGCTGGGGCAAGCGACACATTTTCGCTCACTCCCCATTTCCACTATCTCCTCGTTCGTTTTTTTTGCCAGTAGAAAGGATAGTGTGTTGCAGTAGGGATTACGAACTTGTTTCCCCCTGAACCGGAGGTTCCACTTCCTTTTGTCTGATTTCTCTAGGCATTGCCATACCTGGTGGTATTGCAGCAACGCTGGTGGCCTTCTTAGGTTCACGGTGTTCAGTACATATGGACCCGTTCTCACGTATCTAGTTGCAGTTGTTTCTCATAGATATGGAAGAGAGGATTCTCACAGAGGAGATTTAGCCTGTAGTCCTTTCTCCTGAAGGTTTCTTCTGTCGTGCTTTCCTTTTCAGGCGGAAAACATGGTTGAGCGGCGAAGAAAATCGCGATGGCAGTGGCGAGTAACAATCCACGGGTAGACTTGGGTTTCCTGAAAGAATATTTCATTTTTTTTTTAAATCCGGAAACGCAGAGATAGCCGTTTCATATAAAGGTAGAGAAGAACACTCCTCTGAAGCTCCGACGGCAATACCTTTCAGCTTATATCCGCAAAGGCCCGTAGATCCAGAGGCTTCTGGAAGGCAATCACCTACACAACAAGCGGATAGCTCTTATGGTATTCTACCAAGGATAGGGCATGAAAATCTACGTTGCAGGGTGGGAAAGGAAATTGAGGCACTTGCTTCCGGGGAAAAAGGCGTGAAACCTAAAACTAGAAATGTGAAGGCAAGTCTACGTGGAGCCTAGTCGGAAACAATGTTGAGAATCTATTGATTGATTGTGAGCCGGAATAGGTCTTCCACTTGATTCAGACTTGCAAATAAGAATTAGGCTTCAATCTAGGAAATGTTAGGCCCCACGTTGGGCGCCATTTGTAATGAACTTAGATGAATAGGCCCCTGAGGCTCCCACCCTCCCCTAATTTTCCACTGTACTTTAACTGCAGGCTTTCCACTCAAGTGGAAAGCATATCCTCCACATATTTCCCCGAATTTGGCGAGACCTCTAAAATCCACGCCCCGATCGTTTTACTTTGACAGTTTCAGAGGAGAGACGCTCGCAATTACTTAATGCTTTCCTTTGACCCGAATTGTCGGTTATTGTATTGAAATTGCTGATACTGCCATTAGCTGGCAGCCGTCAATTTTCGGTCAAAAAAAGATAAAAGTGATTAAGGGAAAATGCAAACGAATGCTAATTATAAGCGAATGTTAACGAAATGGAAATAGCTCGCTGGGCAAGTGGCCGGTATGCATCTTTTTGTGAAAGCAAATTAAGTTCAACGGAATTCAGACTTTGAAATGACGTGGAAAATAAGAGAAATTTTTAATATGAAATATGATAGACTTTTATAAAACGGGAAACTACATTTCTTCCAAAATGAAAATGTCAGGAATTCGGAGCTGGAAGATGTATTGCAATTGTAGCGAGTCGCTGCCAACGTACCCAGATACAAAGATGGGGAAATTCGAATACAGGAGCGTCCAAGATAGATGGATACTTTTACTGTATACAAACGTGCAACGTTTCCGCGTTCCGCTGTCTGTCCTTCGTAATAAATTTCCCAAATTATAGTGAGAATGCTGTAAGCAGCAATCTGGCATCTCTCGTAAACGGACGTGTAGCCTAATTGTTAGTTTAATTGGTGCCAAATTAATAATTCAGGTTTTCTAAATGGAAATTCATTATTCAATGGTGCCTTTGTAATATCCGGTCCAGAAGTGGACTAAGGAAATTTTACCCCTTTAATGAGAGTTTATACATAAATTGCTGAATTCATCTGAGATGCCTGAAATTTGCTGCTTTATCAATTGAGGAATGTCTGTTTCCAGAAAATGTAGCTGTTGTACGAAAAGGACAACTGAAATTGTGTCATGCCATGCGTCAATCCTTTTGGGAAATTAATAATGCTAATAAACAGAACAATGTCACCCACCTTGCGGCTGTTGTACAATGACCGTCCGAAATAAATTAACAAGATGGAATTCGGAAATATTTGAATACAGTTCCTCTGGGTTTCGGTGTCTTGATTAGAATCGATCCCTGGGAAAGGCTCATGCAGTAGCACCGATGTCTTTGCCCTGGTACTAAAATTCCAATGTTTCAGGTTGGTAATTCGAGAGCATGCCATTCCAAGTCGAATCTGATTAATCGTATCGAGCAAAAGCTTTACCAATTATGCCTGAAATTCAGAATCTTAATTATCTCATATTTGCAGAGAATTTGACAAAATGCCAAGAGCTTCAGATATTCCCGCTCCAAGTTGATTTGGTGTATTGAAGGTTGTTGAAGGAAAGCACTACATTTGCATATGCGAGCACATTATCCCAATGAGTACTTTCCGAATGTAACATGAGCCATGTTACACATCTATCAACCCTTCAAGCGTGAGATACTCCGTCAACAAGGCGACACATTTTCAAAACTGGGCTATGAATTCAGCGTATCACACTCGCTGATGTGAGAGGCAAAGAATTCATTTTTAATTAACAACTTCTAGAATCAGCTCCCGCTCCATGGCTCTGTCTTAAAGACGCTTTAAAAAACTTGACGTCGTAATTCAGGGCGTTCACGTCGTCTTTTGCGAGGAAAATTTCTATTGGAAACACAACAAGGAGCCTAGGATCGTTTGTGCATAAAAAAGAAACAACTTTGCTCAGATTTCACTTCCCAACAATGAAAATTTAGTCGTTCTCATATCATCTCTCTGATACTCCCCCTCATCTTACACGGTGTCGTCACCATGGGGTGGGTGAATTGTATGGGAACTTTTCAGCCCTGCTTGACTGATGTCTTCACGGGGCGGAATCAATGACAAGCGAGTAGATTTAATTGGACCGTAAGGAAGAGCGTATTAAGTGGATGTCTTGTCCAATTAGTGATGTTGTTTGTGAAATAAAACCTGTATGAGGGTGGCATCTCGTCGAGATCATCGCAGAATAGTTAGAGGAATAATCGATTGCTATGATGATGGCTCCTAAGAGAATTAGGAGCAGATGCGCCACCTCGGAAGAGAGTGATTAAGATGTCTGAGCGTATATTGCTTAAATTACTTTGGTATTGATCCGGAAACGGGGAAGCATGTTTTTGAGGTGTTTTGAAGGAAGAAATGTCAAGCACTTGAATGTCCAAAGAAAAGTCGAATTTTCTAAGTGAGAAAGTGTAATTGGCAACGCCATTTATTCAAGATATTTGCTATCCGGAAAAGGCGAAGATATTACTCTTTAGCTGGTCTGAAACTAGTCCAAGTGGACAAAATTAAACAGCAATTACTTACGAATATACAAGAGGCACACATGGTCACATCGAGTCTGAGAAACAATTTCGGATCCGAGCTTGCAGTATGACCACAATTAAAGTCCCCTAACTCCATGTTCTCCATGCAAACCACATGTGCTCCATATCGAGATGAAATCAAGATGCCACTCATGCAAATATACTGCACGCAGAGACAACTGGGGGGACAGCAATCGAAATCGAATTTGCTTTAATTACACCACTCTGGTCACTTGCATCTGCGGTCTATTAGAGAATGCCGCAAACAGGCGTGTTTACTTCATATCGAGGGGGTTCATTAATGCTGTCTGAATTTTCGATGATTAAATTGATTTAGGAGGAATGCGGGTGTGATATACGTACCTTCCTCGTTTTTTATGGTCCCAATTGAAAGAGCGCTCTTGTCAATGGGTATACATTAGTTGTTAGAGTACATTCACACTCTATTTTGCATATGATTTGTCCCATGCAGTGGCGAAGAACAATTTCAGTTTGCGGTCGTTACTCCAAATCCAAAAGACCTTCTAACCAATTTTAACCCTAACAAATGAACCTCTATTCCTCGCTTTTAATTTGACTTTCTTAAAAGACCAGTACATCACTAAATTTTTGTTTTTATTTTCAGGTAAAACTCCATTTACGCTTTAACATAAATAAAAAGTACATCAAAAATGGTAAGCAATACTTAAACTGTGATTTCACTATATACATACATGTGAGCCATGAGGTAGTCCGGTCTGGGCCTCCCTTATCCATTGTCCAAAAATCTCGATTTTGCTGTGAATTCGATTAGATATCTTAAGCAGCTGTTCTAGTTTACGCTATCGCCTCATCTAAGTCAGGGTCTGTCATGTCTTCTTTTTCTATCACAGACATTCCCTTTACAGAGTTTGCGATCTTCAAATAAGTAGCTAATGCGGGGTGTACCACAAAAGTGATATCACATCAAAGTGTAGCATTACATTACCATAATCAAGAGCGATCTAAACATCACAAAGCATCTTCATATCACTTAATACCACAACATCACCGCATCACCACCCAGCAGAGAAGTGTTAATTGTATAATACTTGATATGACATCACACCACATTTCGCGGTTTTTCTTCGAAAAGTCATTTTGCATTCCTAGTTGCTGCTGCCGTACATTTCACGCTTTAGATGTGATAAATGCAGGGCAAATATCATTATAATATTTGATAATATGTTCTACCTATTATAGATATGATGATGGTGATATATCATCATATTGCCTCTGACGCCCATCATCCTGCTCTCGAGTTCGATGTTCAGATATCCCGACTCCACTCTCCTGTCGCTAGTAAGCCTGCCAAGTTCAACTTTCGTAAGGCGAACTTCGAAGGTCTGAACTCAGCCATGGGGTCAATGAACTGGGTCCCCCTCCTCTCTCCATTTACGTGTGACCAAGCACTCAACACTTTCTTCTTGTTACGTTCCTTCGCCTAGGGGCTTATGCTCTTATCTCGTCTGGCTCACAAAAAACTACTTCAAAAACAGACTGCGAGAAAGAAATTCCTGTCTTCTAGAAACGTTGCTGACTTAGTTTTTTTCAAATCTCTTCGTTTCTCGGTCAAATCCTTAATACGTAAGTCCAGGAACGAATAACGAAACCGGAAACCTTTCGGAACCATATTCGCAACTCCCGCTGCCCTGACCAATTATGCCCTTCGTCCATTAAATTCTCTGGGTACTTAGCTAACTCCCCCCAACTATTTTGTGTTTTACTTTGCCGCTACTTTTCGTCAGTCTATGTTCCCCCTCCTTTCCTCTAATCCCTCCCGATAGCGGATGTAGCCTGCCCCGCATCGCCTACCATTCCCCTTCCCTATCCTTGTCGAATACCTCGTTGACAAACTTGATGCCAATATCGGACCTGGCTACGATGGCCTCCCAAACCTCTTTTTGCTCAAAAGTGGTAAGTCCATCTCCCTTCCCTATCTCCTATTTTCAACAAAAGCCTCGAAGAGAATTATTTTCCCGGCTTGTGGAAAGAGGCTCTCATCATCCCCATTCACAAAAGTGGTGATCGTTCGCTTGCCGAGAATTACCGTCCCATTTGCCTCTTCTCCCCCTGTTCCAAAATCCTGTATACGTCAGCGACTGGTTCTCCACCCACTTTGACCACCATATAGTGAAAGTGCAACACGGCTTCGTTAAACGTAGGTCCACTACCTCCAACCTGCTTGACTTTACCATCTTTGTCGCCAAATGTCTAAATTCACGGCAAGAAGTGCATACCATTTACACTGACTTCGCTAAAGCCTTCGACACTGTAAATCACAAGATACTTCTATCCAAACTCGTCCCTAAACGTTCCCACACCACTTGTTTTATGGCTTGCCTCTTACCTTTCCAACCGATCCTACCGCGTCTCTTTTGACGGCTGTACTTGCCGCTCCTTCTCCCCCTCTTCTGGCGCCCCATAGGGATCTATCCTGGGTCCTTTGTTATTTTTATTTTTTATTAACGACCTTCCTCCACTCCTTACTTGCCCCTGTTTGCTCTATGCAGACGACCTTAAGCTGTTTTCCGCTATATCGTCGCCTATGGACTGTATTTCACTTCAATTTAACCTGGACACTCTGGTTCGTTGGTGCTCGACTAATAGTTTAGCACTAAGCGTCAGAAACTGTCACTCTATGTGCTACTCTCTAAAATCCTCACCCACTTCTTTCTCCTACTCTCTTAAGGGACATTCCTTATCCTGCTTAAATTCCACTCAAGACCTCGGAGTCACTTTCGACAATAAGCTCCGCTTTGAAACCCATTGCCTCGATGTCATCAATCGGGCAGCAAAATTGTCAGGCTTTATACTTCGCTCCTCCTATGATTTCGACTCCATCCAAGCCTCCTTAGCTATCTTCAATTCCCTCGTGAGGAATACCCTCGAGTATTGCTCCGTGATCTGGTCACCCTTCCGTAACTGTGATTGTCTTGCCCTTAAAAATGTGCAACCTGAATTCATCCGTTCCCTCTTTTTTAAGAAAAAGTTCCCTCGTGTGGACTACCCCTCCCGCCTTCCTACAACAGCGTAGATCCTATCTGGATCTATGCACATTTTCTAAACTTTCCTCGGGTCTGATGGACTGCTCCGCCGCTGACGAGATCACGTAGCGCGTTTAAGCCCTGCGTCTTATAACATACGTAGCGCAGATATTTTCAACGTGCCCTTCGCATAGCTCGAAGTCTACTTTCATTCCCCGATTCCTAGGCTTTGCCGAAATTATAACGCAAAACAGCTTGGTCCTTTTAATTTCTCTACTTTAAGTAGTTTTAAACGTAAGATAAGTTTTTTTGCTTTCTCCTTCTCCTGAGGACAATAATTAATTGGAATTTTCTGTTTTTTGTCCGTTAAATTAAATAAATAAATGTGCGGTTATGTTAATGAAAGATGATGTATGTGATATTGCTTTGTAAAGTTTCTTCATTATGTATAGATCATAGGATAGCCTATCCTTTTCCAGCTGGCCAAAAATTCTTGGAGGAGTCTCTTCTGGAACGTAGCTGACAGTACCTCTAAAAACTGAGGAAGTGATCTTTTCTTGTACAGTAGAAGCTATGAGATCAACTTCAGCGAATTGATAATTGCTGCTCTCCTTCGTAGATAGTATCGGTCACAATAGGTCGTCTAGCGGCAGGTCTATCTTTTCAACGGGCTTTATAAATCTGCAATTATTCATAACCTTCTGAATTTCGTGTTTCATTTTCAGAAAGGGAATTGTTGCTCCAAAATGTGCTCCATCTTTTTATAAATATATGGTTGCCATTCATCTCCTTTTGGGTTTATAGCGCGTCAACCACATCTACGCGTTACCGTTCGCTGTTATCTGAAATACCCTTCAGTACCCACCACAACTTCGCAAACGCTCGCGTTCCTCCTCTACTGTTGTGCGCCAAGTGCCCTTGGGGCGACCCATTCGTCGGCTATCTTGGGAGAATGGATTCCACTGCATGACGTAGTCCGGAATGCAATTGTAGCCCTTCCTTAATGTGTGACCTATCCACTGCACCATCCTCTTCCGACCAAGTTGTTCGGTTGAGATAGTCCCAGGTCAATGCAATCCGATGATATGACGCAGACAGATGTTAACGAAAGCTTGGAGCTTTTGGGTAGCATTGCAGTTTACTTTCCATGTGCCACTCCCATATACCAACACAGACAAAAACACTAGCACAGAACAATCTCAACTTGGTCTAAGTGTTAACATAACTCAATTTGCCGATTTTAGACAATGTAGTGAAAGCGGACCTAGCGCTGTTAATGCGTCTGGCAACATCCAGTTGGGTGCCACCATCGGTAGAAATCACGCTTCCTATATGTACCAATTTATCGACGTCTTTGATGTCCTGCCCAGTAATGCAAATAGGAAGAGTGTAATGATCCGTCAGGCTGAAAACCTTGGGTTTGTTAATGTTTATCTTCATTGCAACTCTACTTGCCTCTCTTTCCAAATTCAAAGCCACTTGGCGAAAGTCCGTGATGCAATGGGAGAGCAAACAGATGTCATCAGCGTCCTGGAAGTTTTTGAGGAAAGACATCATCGTTTATATCCTCCAGATAAGCCAGCATGAAACACGTCATCGACAACAAGCAGAAATAATATCGATGATAGGATATAACCCTGGCGAACTCCGCTTTCGACCTGAAAATCGTCCGAAATTTTGCCTGAGTGCAGCACGTGCATTGATAGCCAAAAAAAATTTCTCTTTTGCTTGGAGAAACAGTCCGTCTCCATATTTTATGGTGACTAGCCATTTCATCCACAAGAGAAGGAACCTCAACGGATGTAATATGATTAAGAACCATGGTGAAGTGTTTTTTACATCTCTTAAGTGGATGAGAAATCGGCCGTTGACGTCCTGCACAGGACCCTCGAAGCATTTGCGACCACATGGAAGCTTTTTCGTGGTGCGGTATACTATTTTGGCAATCATAGTCGTCTGCTGCACCTTCAATTTCCCTGCCCAGGGCAATAGTAAATTTCCTCTTATGGTGGCGTATCCTACCCTGAATTTCTCGGGATTTCGCTCTGTATCGGAATTTGCGCGCGTTATACCTAATAGAGCTTTTGACCGCTTGCGTTCATCGATCCGCTGCACGATTCTCCAGTCAGCCAGATCTTATGACGCCCCTTGGGAACGTGGCCGACGACGTGTGTAGTACCCTAAATCTACTGCTGATCGCGAAGTGATCAATCTGAATGCTGGTACGGTGTAGGTGAGTTGAAACCCAACTGTTCTTACGGCAGGCTTTGTGCTCGAACAATATGCCACCATTCACGGGGAGGCGGAAGTTGTAGAAAGTCACGAACCTATACACTAAGTTGTAATATGGTCATATCGTTAACATTCGAAACATCTCTTTCCCTCTAGATCTGTTCTGAAAATGTCCTTACTTCCGCAATTTGATCAATGTTTTTCAGTCTTATTATCTCAGACAGCTTTTTGCTTCGCCCTTGTGGGTGGATTGCAACATTTTGGACATTTGGGGGTTTGCGATTACCTAAATAATCCCCTGTGCGTATATCTAGTCTACCAAATCATGCCTAAAAACTGCATCCTCCAGCTCAGGAGGTTCTCACATGCACTGTATGCCCACCTCCTATGGACCCACTTGCCCAGCTCACGAACCTTATTGGACGGTAAGCAAGAAGTTACTTCGGTATATTGAGCCTCAGTTCGATATAGCAAATCCAACAACCTGTCTTCCGTTAAGGAATTTTCTAACCATGCTGGCTAGTAAACGTATCAACCTCGAGTGTGGCCGTTATAACTACGCTAATTTGATTCAGATGCTCATCCAAAACAAATGCAAATCTCAGTGCCACCAGTGATATTTGACCCGCGGCTACAAAACCCTCGCGCTCTAATCACTAGAAAGGGTTTTTAAATTACTCATGAAGAGTTTCGCGAAATGGAATCCACGCGATTCATCCTATCGATTGGTAGCAGTCCTACTACAAAGGGCACAATAGTTCATTTAGGACGCAATGCGACTTCCTGATGGCTGATGTTTTGTAGCCTGATGTACTGGGGGTATGTAGTATTCGGATTTGGGTACTGGAAAGCAACTTATTTCACCCGATCCAAATCTTCACCCCGTGACGCGATGAGCCATCCCGCCCTTTCAGCCTGTGCAGAAGGACCGTCCCAACCTATAGGATCTTTCCGCGTAGCCTCGTGCTACCGTCAATCAGTGCTCAGATTAACTCATGTGACCTGAGGGTGGAAACGAAACATTATCGAATGGAAAAATAGTCACGTCGATGGCATATAGGGGAAAATCGAAGATATCGCAATTGCACAACTTCGAAATCTGGAAATTCTTGCATGCAGCGCCTTATGAAAAGAAGAAGCGTCAAAAGAATTGCTACCCATCTTCAGCAGAATATAATCTGTCTCCTGTGGAATCAGAAAACAGGGTAAGGGTGGGGCTTAAGCCGCGTATCTCCGCATTTGATCATAGCTCCTTCTCAAGAATGCGTCAACTTAGGTGAACAAAGATGTGGTTACTTAACATATAGGTAAAGAAAGACACTCTTCGGAAGCCCGGATAGCAATACCTTTCAGCATGCAGCCACAAAGACCTGCAAATTCAGACACTTCTGGATGCAATCACAGAAATAATAAGACTCAAGACAAACACATGAATGACGGACTCTTGAGGTGTGTTAACGAAAGAACGAGAATAATAACTCTCCAAGGTAGGAATGAGGCTTAGGAACAATTACTTCATGAGGATAAGCCTTGTAATCTGAAATTTTAAAGACAAAATCAAGCGTACGTGGAACCTTGAGAAACTGATGTATGTATCTCTATCCAATACAACAAAATGGGGTTAGGAACCGGAAAAAACTACCTGCCACAAATTCACTTAATTGGAACTTAACAAATAATTCATCCCACGTAGGGCGCAACTTGTAATGATTTGAAAAGAAGGGGATGACCAGCATGACTACACGGGTTGGCCATGGTCAACCACAGAAGCAGAACCATAACAAAACCCAAAGGAAACTGCCGAAAGTTGGCCATGTAAGTCCGACACTACCTAAATGCAGCTCTGCTGAAGTGTGCCTTCAACAAGCACTTGCACACATATGTATTGTACATTTTCTACACTCTAATGGGGTCTCAACGCACCAAATTAAGGGCAGATGGAAATTGCGTGAGGGAACCTGAAGGGTCCAAAGAGACCCACGACTAGCACAGAGGCATTCAAACGAATGTCGACGATATATTTCGGCACAGCTGCATGGTCACCTTTTGCTAACTTTCCTTAGGCTTTGGAATGGCTCCGCTCTCGTGGTTGACAATAGTCAACCAGGATGATCATTTAGCCCACCCTACACTTTAGATAAATAAAAACTATATTTCGTAGGTTGGTGAGGTTGCCTATCTGTTTAAAACGACAGATCCAAATAGGATGTGTGTAGTGAATACCCACTGTGAGTAGGTCTGATTGAAGCAACGCCAACACCATTGTAGAATAGGGTATAAAATTTATTTGTCCACGTCAATTTCTCCCTTTATTTTGAAAAGACTTTCGACAACGTCTCTAGGGTAGAGATATATAATGGCGAAAATGATACTTGCTTAATCAAAGTCAAATCTCGGAGAAATTTAAAGTCCAAAGCATAGATCGCGACTACGCTGACGACGCCCACTTCCTCTCTCATCGAGTCAACCTGAGTAACATTGGTGAAATCGCTCTGCATTTGAAGAGGGAAGCACTGTCAGTTGGACTGAAGATAACTATCAGCAGAGTTTTTCTGTCTAACAGATCATCACACTCTTCCAATTAGTGGCAGTGGATAGGTCATACATTAAGAAAAAGCAGTGACTCCGTTGCCGGCTATGTCATGTAGTGGAATCCACTATCCCAGGATAGCCGACGGATGGATCCCCTAGAATGACATGACGCTGAACAGTGCGAGAGAGTTGCAGGCTTCTCAGATAGCCCTGGAAGTAGTTGAACCACATTTAAGCGAACCCACTACGCGCGCCCCATAATACCAGACCAGAGCTCCGGACAGATACTGCTACTTTCACGAAAGGCTCATTAGCGTGACTTTTATTAGCATTTCCTTCCTTTCATTGATGTAATAATTGGCCTGGCACCTGTTCGGAGCTACTGATCAATAGATATGAACCAACCAGAAATTCAAAAAGATGGTTTTGCTAACTATTAACTCTGCCTTCTTGTTCGGACTCAATAGGGCCCGTCGGCTAACTTTCATCAACGAAAAGATTTTATCAAGAAAAATAAATAAAAAATCAAATATAAAACGGACGTAACGAAAGATAAAATATATTTGTTCCAAAGTTCCAATAAACCAAAACATATTTCAACATATTTTACGAAAATATCTTGAATTGTTCAAATTACAGAACCAATTCTGTGTCCATTAATTTTATATCTGTTAAAAACCATAAATTACTGAGATAAAATCTAGGTATCTACACCAAAGTTCAGTACTATTTGCTCTTCCAGAAGCTGCAGCAACGAGTGATGACAATTGTTACACAACATATCAATTTCTATAAATTAATATCGGTTTATTTGATGTAGAAAGATAATTATTGTTTGTTAGTAAATAGAAACGGAAGCGATGCAATACTCATGGAACTCACAAATATTTGTTCGTCTGTGACGCAGTTGTATCTCAAAAATGTATTTATTGAAAAAATATGATTTCTCCAAAAAAGAGGAAACAATTCAGTCATTTGATGTACTAATTTCGTTGAGTAAATTTAGATATCATTGTGGATTTTCTATTGCATAGATGTTTGCGTCAATTGTGAGGATCCGTTCTATCTCGTGACTGGCGCATAACAAAGAACTTTTTCCTATCTTTTATCTGAGAGCTCGAATTGGTCCCAATGCCAAAGCTATTGCTTAACCTCTGGCGATCCTTATATCTCTTTCACCATTGTCATGGAGAATTGTTTCAATTGGGCTCGAATAACACCACATTGCGCCAATGATTTACTGGATATGGAGTGATAGTTTCTAGCCACGAAGATATAGATACGGAGAAGAGCACGGGACCACAGCTCATTGACCATTACAGTTTACAGCTACTGATTCACGGAATCATCAGTACGCGGTCGGCCGCTAGCCTAACCTTAGTCAGAGTCATTCATTCATTCATTAATTAATTCATTGAATCATCTCATTCTCGGATGATGACATGAGGACTCCACTAAACAATGCGCTGTTCACGTACTCACATAACGCACTTGCCTACGCATTCGCCGTCTTTTTGGGTTGTTGTAATTCAACATGCATCAGATTGGAAAGCACAGAATAAAAAAATCTGCTAATTGAAAATGTCTTTCCTGCGTACGATGAAGGGAGCGTAATTCTCAGTGTCGCCAATCTGGTTTGTGTAATTTGAAAGTCTTATCTAGGAAGCTCCATCAGATTGAGTTTCTCAACGAGGCAGTTCCAGACGTTCATTGTTGTGTTTTTGTGATAGGCAGTGAAGTTCTTGGAATTTTAGCTTTTAAGATACAGATCCTTCCTACAATCGAAGGAGGCAATGGAAACGAATCCTTATTTAAAAAAATCAATTCGCTGTCTATCATGTGTCTGTGTCACAAACAATTTACTCCAGAACGACTCGCCAATTCTCATAAAATTAAATTCCGCTGAAGACAGTCTCAAGTTCCTTCGAAAAAGGAGGAAGGAGGGTCAGTAGTCTGAGAGACCGAGAAATGTCTCAAACATCCAATTGTGTCCTACTGAGATACAGACTCCTTGTTTATTTCTCGTAAAATGCGACAATCTAGGATGGAGATTGTAAGCCAACAAAGTTAACATTTCGAAATTTAGTTGCCATGAATACAGAACTGCCAGCCAGATTCGAACGAGCTTGATTTTCGGACTACAATCCTAAGATATTGATAGGCATTATGAAAGTGATATTATAGATCCCCAGAATAAGTGGGGTCCTTAATTGGAGTACAAACTTCAGGGATAAATGTAGAACACTTTGAGTACAAACAGATACTTTTGGGAACGAGTCTCTCCCCCTTGCAAAAGTATCTAATGTATCCTGGTAAATCCTGCAAAAGCAAGCATGTATAATTTCGAAAGGCCTACCAAGGAACACTAATACTTGTCTTGTTGTTGGTCAGCTAGCCTCTTTCTCTCGAGGTCTGTTGCGTTTACCGTATACTTTTTAGTCTGGTGACTCCCGTTTTGCATCGACCCCCCTTTCTGCACTGACATCAAAATACAATTTTCGCCGTCTAAAATTGTTTTTTGTTCGTTGGACACGCAAGATGCTCGCTCCGCCACAGCACTGCACTTCCAGCTGAAACCAAAAGGGGATTTAACGAGGAACCAAACATGGCTTCCTCAACTCAGCTGCCGTAAGTCAAAATGGGTTCGTCAAGCACCTCTCCTCCTGGTTGCGTTTTCTTCCCCGAAGAGAGGCTTTAGCCGAACCAAGGAAACCCTCTTGACCGTGCTCCGACGTTGAGGCTATAATGCTGTGGATCTCGCTCGACAACTTCGAAGAGGCCATCGCAAGATGGCTGCAGCGGCTTCCGATAGGAATCCATCCCACTTAAGACAAGCGTACTTCACTTTTGATTAACAACTTCAGCTAACTATCTTAATGACATTACTCTTCTTTCTTCTCTCTCAGTCTTTTTGATACCAGCCTAATACGTTGAGAAATGCCAATTACTACAAACGCAGGTGAAATTCCCCGGCCACCTGATTACCCCTGACCCAACCGGACCTAGTCAAAGTGCAAGCAATTTCAAGCTTCCCGTTTCCGAAAATTGTTAAGAATCTCAGAAGGTTCTTGGGCATGTTAAATTTCTGCTGTCGTTTCTTGCCGAAGGCCGCCCACCATCAGGCGATCCTTCACGTCTTCTTGCTTAGACCGCGAAAGCGCTTGCTTGAAACCCCGCTTCATGCACACACTTCAGATAGATAGAGGATGGTGAGCCGAAGCTGAGAAACCCTTCAACTTGTATTTGGAGTCCGATTGCAGGCTCTGAAGAACTGCGTCATTCTTCTGGACCACAGTGATTGCCACAAAGTTGACTACGGCCGGGATGTTGATCTCCGAGGGTAAGCGTCAGCAACTGAGTTGCCTTTACCGAGCATATGTTGAATGTACTTGTACTTGATGCTCGGATACGCGGCTACTAATTCACGATTGCAGCTGAAGTAATTGCTCTGAGCGAGATTCAAATGTTTTGAAAAAAAATCCAACTGTTGCCAGCTTTGTTTCACCATCGGAAGAAGAGTAGCGTCTACCACAATGTCTCGGCATCGATGGACACGGCTTGGGATGCATCCTATTGAGGGAATGCCAAAAATGTGCGTCTACCAGTTGTTGCTTGGTTGTTTCAAACGCTTGGACGCCTTCTGAAACCACACCACAACCTCCCGCGATTTTTTGGTCGTAGGACTAGACAGGAAGGCTTGACGGTGAGCGCCTTGGGGTAGGAAACGATGGTTGGACTTTATCAAGATCCTTCAAGCAACGATCGCGATTGCTTGCACCTCGCCTAGGTCGGGTTGTGTGCCGTCAGGGGTGATGGAATGGTCTTGAAATTTCTCCTGCTGTTGGAGAAATCTGCAGTTTTCAAAGTTGGCCATTGCCAAGGAGGCGTTAAAAAATACACTTGAGATGTGGCAAATGCTCGGACTCGTTGAAAGAAGCGACAAGAATGTCATCCAAGCAGACGAAACAGGAGTTTTGTAGTACACAGTAGATGGCACAGGCCAAGAGTCATCCGTGTGAACTCGAAAAGCCCGACAGGTGCGCAAATCGCGGCCGAGGGAACACGACAGTTTGCTGAATAATGCGTAAAATTTGGATAAGTGTAATGGGGTACCGGCCTGGAATCATCTGAGTATTCAGGCGGCTATAAGCTCTACAAGATCTTGGGGACCAGATGGAGTAGAATTGACCAACTGCTTTTGGAAAGTCAGCACATACCCTGCCTAAGTAGTTGTTCAAACTCTTTCCGCTCAACAGCGAACTTCTGGTGTGGTAGAGGACGCACCCTCGAGACGTTTGGGGAACTAGTAGTGCTGATGTAATGCTGAACATCATGCTCAACTGGCTGAGGCATACTACATTCGCGGGAGTGGGTCGCCAACGTCCTCAAAAATAATAAAAAAATGTATTGTTTGAGCATGTTACAATTTTTCCTGACCCTCAACGAACTAATTTTTTTCGGGTCGAGGAAAACGTGCATGGACTCGCACGTTTAGTGGCCTGATCTGCAAATATACAGTGGTACCAGCACACGCCCATGCGGAGTGGGGTGCGCGGTTACCCGAATGTATTTGCGACCGCTCTCTCCAAATTTCGGTCATTTATCGTCTCAGCTCCGCCACATCGACGGTCTCGCGTGACACCTCCAGGACACATCATCATTTTTGGCCGCCCATTCTCGATAGAAAGTGTAAGCTGGGGACAGGATGTCTTAGATAACAACGTATGTTAGGCGGTTATCCAAGAAGAAGATAAGCATTAGCTCGACATGAGCGAAAGGAAAAAGTTTTAGAGAGCTTATGAACAACTGCATGCTACCACACTAACTCGAATACTTTTCGCATACCAAGATGACAAACTGTCGCTAAGATATGCGATTGAGCCCCAACTCATTAGATTGTATAATGTGTAGGGCATGCGAAATCATGCCGATGTATACTAGTTCAGAAATAGAGTTCTCGGCTCACCGTCCTCGTCAGTAAAGGATTCCATAGACCGTTTTAAGCTTTTGACGGTTGAGGAGGAGGTGTGTAGTCATCCGAAAGTGCAGATTTTTATATCTCTGTTTCCATTTTGCATAATAAGGTAGGAATGAGTTAATTGCTTTGGAGCATCTTTTTAAGGAAAATAGCGAAAGTTTTGTCAAAATCGGTCGTTTCTGCTTTCCTTCCTTTATATAAAATTTTTACTATAGAGGAACAAGTGAGTCAGCGATGAACTCATCGGTGACTGGTATTACTATTTAGGTCGAGGAAGAGTGTTAGGCGCTCAAATCCCCGGGAGTAATGTGACTTCATGATTCAGTGACATGGTGTAGTTCAGCGCATGAACTGTCCTACTATTACTCTTAAGTCCAACATTTGGCGTTAAGACTTAAGATGAACGATCCACTGGATAATTATCTTTTGGAAGAGAAAGTTAACAACAACAAGAAAGAGTCGACTGAGGTCGCAATTTATGATGCAATGTAGGCCACTCCGACCGAACTCTATCAAAGCCTTTACCATGTCAAGCACCTGTGGATCCTGTTGCAACACCATCTGTTTTTTTTTACTTGAACGTCAACTGAAGCCTCATTAGTCGAACCTCGAAGTGTTCGCTTATAGATTAGATCGGGGACGTGTTTGCACATTGCACTTAGATGAATAACATAAGTAACTTTTATATGACTGGGTTTTGTGGCCACGTGGCAATTGCCTTATTGTATATCCTTCAAAAGTTCGTCAAAATGAATAATCCTCTCATACTTGTCGGGTTCCTTAGATATTTGATCAGGTGCATCTGTGCATCTTCTAGAATTCGTTATACTTACAGCACACAAGTCAAGGATGATCTGTTATGATATGCGAGACAGTCTCATCCACCGCCTCCAGAATGAACACCCATTGTGTGTATTCACCTTTGTAAAGGACAAAGGTTGGTTATTAGGTTTACCAGTATCCCCATTTTGATTTTAGTCAGTTCGATGATTTCGCGCGATTTGATTTGCCATTCATCCAGTAGCATCAATTTTCTGTGTCTGTAATCCACTGCTGTTCGTCAGCTGACGTTTCTAGCGCTTTGCAGTGCCTACTTCAGCTTTACTTCGTTTTCATTTGTTAGAGCTTGTAGGTTTTGCTGGTATTCCCGCATCAATTTGGACATATTTTGAGTTGATACAATAACTTCTAGGGGGAAAATATGGACATCTGATCTTCCTCGTCGTATTTCGAATTCAATCCAAGTACCCCTGTCCCTGAAGTTGGATCCCTGCCCATTTCCAGAGTTTGGTTTGTGATTTTGTGAATGGCATTTCTATGCCCATGTGCCAAATGTGCCTATATGTCTCGCTTCTCCCCTTATTATAAAGTCCTAGGGTGAAAGTCGCGACAACATCGTGAAGGCCATAAGCGTGTGGCGCAGCCGGGTTAACAACATTCGAAATTTATTTGCCACCACCGGTGTTCTCTGTGGCTGGGAGTAGTCCTTGTTGGTCGAAAAAAATAATGAAAGTAAAGAGTGAGTTGAAATTTAGATTTTCAATGAACGCGAACATGAGATAGTCCCTAAAGAACATTTTTGGTGTCTCTGCAGTGATCATCACTGACCAGGAAATGCCATTTGTGTCCACCCGTTTCTCGGAGTTAGGCAAACTCCAGGGATTCAAACGCCAGCGAACTACGGCATACCACTCGCAATCCAATGGCATGCTAGAGCGTTGGCACCGGACGCTGAAAACCGCCATTATGGTTCGCGACGATCTGTCCTGGAGTCAGGTCTTGCCTCTCGTCCTACTCGACCTACAAACAACCCCCCGAGAGGAATTTGCTGTCAGCCCCGCGGAGCTGGTATAAGAGGAGAACCCAAGTCTCCCAAGTGATCCGGTCTTCGACAAGAGATCGGGTCTCACAGATTCGGGATTTCTGCGCCTGCTGAAAGACAACCTCCGCCGCATTAAAGCCACACCTTCCACCCGACACTCGTCCGCACCTGCCTGCACGCCCGAGGAGCTGGACACGTGCACGCACGACCTGGTCAGGACGGATGCTGTTCGGAAGCCGCTGCAGCCTCCATACAGAGGCCGAAGCATTTCTTCCAGCTCGAGATCGGGGGACATAAAATGGCTGTCTTCTTATCCAAGCTGAAGCCCGTGTGCGCCCCAAGTCAACGTCGCGTTCGCTTCGCAAAATGATGGGGAACGCAATTCCAGGTTCAGTCACTGATACCCCTAGGTTTCATCTGGGGGCGGAGTGATGTGGCGCAGCACAAGCGTACTTTTCGTGGGAACCGCGATGCCAAAACAATCGGGTCTTTGGAGCCTGAAAAAGTCCTCCACTCCTCATTTTGGTAACTTTCCCTTTCTGGTTTCGTTGATTTTGTTCAGGTTTATCGTAAGATTTTCCAGATCACACCAATTTTCTACTCTACGGAATATTCCCTAACCAATTCTCAGATTGTTTCCGGAAATTTTTGCATAATGAAAAATAATGGTTTATGCTGGATGGCTTAGGGTTTCGTTCAGGGCAGAGAGGGAGAACTCAGATAGTTACAAAGTATTATTCGTGGGTGCTAATTATGTTGATATGAAAACCCGAACTACGCCGGATGCCCGAAAACTAAATCTTTTGTTTTGCAACTAAGTCTTGAACACATCATCCACTTGATACTTAGCACGCTCTCCTATATGTGTTCCTCAACTGTAGTATCTTTAAAGTTTTGGCAAAGGGAGCGGTTAGAGTAATTAATTTATGTGCATTGGTTTGGATAAGGTCCCGCCCTGACTTTGCTAGGAAGGCCACCTGCTTCATAAGTAGTCCCCCACTGTAGGATAACAGTTCGATTCGTCCAACTGAGAAGTGGGTTTCTTGGGAGTTTCCAGAATTTCTTTCCCAGTTTTTATATATAATCCCTTAGTTTTATTTAGCGCCCAAACGCGATTGACCGGATCTTTAGTTAGGTTTAATCACTCTGACAGTGTCTCATTTCCTCCGTGAGATTGCTTGATAATAAAATCGTAAAGAAACTCACCTCTTCTGCACCGGTGATTACCTGGAGGCTGAACGCTTAATTTCCGCTGCGGATTATAAGGGAAGTAGATGCATGCCATTGGACAATCCCACTCACTCCCTTCGTTCGTCCTTATCACAGTCATTTGGTGAAAATATTTGAGTATCGGACTACGCACTACACTACGTAAGGTTTTTGGGTTAACGCTATGTCCAAGCCGCTGGTTCAAATTATCTGGCTAATTGCGACCCTTGTAGAAGGAGTATCTAGGAGCTACCTTCAAACTTGCTGACATTTCTGAAGATTATTTGGAAGAACGCAAGGTAATTTTTTCAATTGCTTCCTTCCAAATGCTTCCGGGCTATCATCGATTCTTCGGCTGAGGCTTACTTCATCCAGATTCCATTTAGAACTCACGACATCCCAATCTTTCCTCATATTTTCGGTTCTGAATTCGGCTAGAACTTTCTCTGTACGGTCCGCATGAAAGTTTTCCTCGTTTAGCAACCATACCACTACCCTGCTTATCTTGATCGTATTCACGATCTGGCCACCCACCCGGCCCGTGTGTAACAGCCTATATTCCTGGCTTGCAGCCAATTCATAGCCGGTTGATGACCGCAACTTCTGATTAGGTCCGCTTTGTCTAGGTAGCTGTTCATAAAGTGAGAGTCAGTTGAGAGTCCACATCTCCATATCTTGGAGAAAATCGCACCATGGGACTGTCTGGCCCTGTTATGAAGTTAGTTTTACCTTCAAGTACTCTGCAAGCACCTCTGCATCTGCGACGTTCACCCATTAGCACCGAGAGTGAGAGAGAAGTAGAGGAAGGGACTACTGAGCTTAGCGACGATTTTGAAAAAAGTTGGGCACTTTCATTGGCCAGCTTATTGGACACCAGTTAACAAGCCAGGTCTTCTTGAAAAAAAAAACTGAAAGAGGGTGGATTCGTATTTAATGTAGTAGTAACCAGGATAGTAGTCAGGTATTATGCGCTTGATTCTGTGGTAGATCTTCTATTGTCATACCTGCCGGTCCCCGATTTTTTCAAACCTGACCAAATATTTTTAGCTATTTCTCAATTAAGAAGGCATCAGAATTAATAAGGCAAAGATATAGTGCCTGATTGTCGCATTTGGATCTTATAGTATTTTTTGTATCTATGTCACTCCTGAAGATAGATTTCTGTTGTAGTCGCTTGCTAACGCAATCCTATTGAATGCTAGTTTCGGCAAAATAGTTGTGCAGCCAGTCAGGCACTGAACGCTAATGATGACGCTATTGGCTGATTGGATAGTGAAAGGATATTTGACTGTACATTCTGAACGAGATGAAGATATTGAAGACAGCAACCTTTAGGCCGACGATAGGGGCGCATAGTTCCGTGACGCTGGTAAGCACCCTCTTTACTTCATTCGTCAATTAATGTCACTTAGTGGGAAAAACAACTACCCCACTTTAGGATAATGCCTAACTTCCCGCCCTTATATCATCGGAAATTAGAGACAGAAACAAAATGCTGGTCCAGGACAAGTCTCAAATGAATTCTAGTGGTGGATGCGATGATGAACATTTGGTCCTTTTAATATGTGATGCTGAAAGAAGGGAACTTCGTCAAAACCAAATTGTCCTTTCATAAGCACACACATCGCAAGCTTATTTGCACTGGAGATGTAACCCAGCCAACCATACATTCATAGCAAGAATTTGTCCTGAAATTGTTCCGAAATTCTTGTTCCGTGAACTGAAATTACGACCCAGTTCTCGTTAGTCACTTCATGTACATTCCAGAGTGTATCCAGGCAATTTCCATTGATTGATCACTCCCGTATTTAAATTGACGTCAAAGTGTGACTAATCGACAAGAGGAAGTTGTTCAAATTACTGGCGTGTTCATTCATTAGAACACTCTCCAATTTTCGATGTTGCATGCGAGCGGTATCAATGCCTCGAAATGGAACAAAAACTTCGCCGGCCAGTGGAGGTGGTGGTAATGGTCGTGGACGATGATGATGGTGTGACCTTTCTTCATTCTGGTCAATTAATTGATGACGGCTGCCCCCAATCGCCAGCTGGGTTGAGTTCGAAAAAGCGTTAGATTGCGGTAAATTTCAGCTCCTTCTAGAGCCACTTCCCTCTACTTAAGTTGTCCGTTCTTTCTCGGGAAACTAATTGAAATTAATTAAGTCATAGTGCACTTTGCCAGGCAAGTGCACTAGCTTCGCTATTTGCCTTCTGGGTTCCGACTATCTTTTATGCACTTGAAGTGAACATTCACTTGGTCCATGTTCGTGGATGGAGGTCGCCGGCTTCCCTGAGAAAACAATTCCCGGGAACAAGAGTGTGATTACGGCTGACGATGGATAGCAGGATATCCACCATAATTTCACATTATTAGAAAACTTTGGTCGATGTTATTTGGCCTTATGACCGGGTGAGTTCCTCTTAATGGTTAAGAATATTCAGGAAGTTCACCTCTTTTGAGGCAGATGACTCTCTATAGAGGTATTTATCACTTTTGAAGAAGATAGAAGTCGTTATGATCCCATCATTTCCGCAAGGAGTTGTTAAAACGGAAATTCTTATGATTATGCATACAAAGGAAAAAAAAATAAATTAACCCCTCCGCGCTATAAATGCTGTGGCATATTAATAACAACGAAGTGCTCAAAAGTGATAATAAAAACAATCTAAATAGAAAGTGAACTTCGGTGGGTAAATTTACTTAAAGGATTTCTCTTTATATGTTATGTAATATCATTGTCGTAGCACGAGGCAATGGTTAATTGGCAAATAAACCTCAGGCGGGGGGTTGAAGGAGGCTCCTGCTGGGTTTACGATTGCGTGCTGTCACCATTCAAATATCGGAAAGGAATTAAAAATAAACACGCAGAAGTCGAAGGAATGGATTCACTACTCGATTAAATTATGGCAACGTAGAATGCCTCATAAACTAACACTACGTTCTCAATATCCTCTCTCGCCCTTAAGCGACGAATTACATAGGTTAACCGCACAAATCGAATAGAAATTGGCGAGGACATGCAAAAAACCAAGAACCGCCAGGGCATATATTTAGTGCCTTTTCAGTTCTCAGTGGGGTGGTGTATAGGAGGGTCATCAACTCCACTGGGGAATCGACCTTATCTTTACCCTGTGCCAAAATTAGAGTGATACCGATGAAAGCCTGTCAACGCTGAAGTTGAATTATGCTTTGCCGGTCGCAGAGCTGATACATCTAGTGATGTCGACGTTACAGCTAAGCGAGTCTGCTAGTCCGAACCGCGACTACGTTGCAATCCAGGTTACAAGAATACGAAATCTCTGTGAATAATCCTAGATTTGGGGTCAAATCAAATTAAAAGAGGAATCCTGTGAACTGAATTTCGAGAGGCTACTTAGTTATTAAGGCCTCATGTCTCTTGGCAAGGCCCGTCGTTACCTTCAATGGCCGTTTGTTCGAGCGATAAGGAATGCTTTCGAAGCTAGTAAAGATTGTAGCCTACATATCTGGGCCGAACCTGAACAAAGTTAGCTCAAAATTCTGCTACTATTCCAAAGCAAAGGCTAAAGAGCCTCACGATTTGAAGACCACAAAGGGTTATAAACCATACATCCATTCTTTGAATAGGAAAAAAGCTACGAGATGCCTACATTTTCAATGGCTGTAAAAATCCGGTTCTCCTACAGAGGTCGCGTTACCTGCCTAATTATAGGAAAGACTCAACGAAGAAATTTTTCTTGCGGTATTCCTATCATTTGGGGCTATTTGCGAATACAGTATTCGATCCTCAACGATCAGAAGGTGATATGTGACGAAATGCGAAGATTTCTCATTTGTGTGAAATGTACGGTTCAGCGAAGTCAACCAGAAATGGGTGACTTACTTCCCGTCCGTATTTAAGCGGGCCACTAGACGAGGGGAGGAGCTCATACCAGCTATTACGTCACATTTTGCGGGTACTTTTGAAGCCGTCGTAAAATGAACGAAATGACAATTAAAATGCTCAGTGAACACCATACTTTTTCAGATTGAACCCTGTCTGCTCTTATCACCATCAACGGCGCAACAGCCCCCGGTTTTGCGTCGAGGTCCACCAATTCGATATCCCCAAATGATGTTCTGGGCGTATGGGGCTATCCGGCCTAGCAGAACTGGAAATAAGAACATGTTCTTTGCTACACCACCAAGTGTGGCGATATCCAGAGAAGTCGGACACAATAAAGTGGAACTTCCAACGGAAGCTGATGGCAATCTGGTAACCCCGATGAGATCCACACTGAGCGCAGCTGACTTTTTAGTTAGCTATGGTTTACATATTAGACTACACTTATGGCTACAAACATGAAGAGGAGCGACCCAAGGTAGTGATGTACCAGAAGAACTCCGAGGCGAACTGAAAATTCATCGACTTGAGAGTCTCGGGAATAACTTTTCTCATTCACCTCAACACTACACCTAAGACACATATGTTTGCCAGCAGAGACAGACAAAGAGAAAACATGCAGTTCAAAGCTCTTTTAGGGATACCATTCAGACCTGTGAAATTTGTTAGTGTGCCATGCCATACCTCTCATAAACGCTTAGTTATCTGCATTCGAAACTATGCTACCTGCATGGAGTAGGTCAGGGTGCCTTTAGTGACCTTTAGCACGTCTGGTTTTAAGTGAAAATGAAAGTAAAATATCGTCCTTCATTACTCTTTGAATACCATGAAATACAGGAAGAGGACAGGCCTAGTTTTAGTAAAAGAACAAGACAGACAGATAATCCACTAGCAGATCAAATAATTTTTGGAACGCAAAGAAAACCCTCATACCTAGAGGCTGCCACAGAACTGTACCCTGTCTTTGAACTTACCAATGAAAAACCCAAAAACTTTATTTTTTATCAATTTTATTTTAAAAGTAATCAAAATACGTCAAGGAAGTAAAAAAACAAGTTATCAACTACGCCTCTGTAGCAGGATGGCCTGGACACCATCCGCCCTTTTTCAAGAGCTACAATCTGGATGCTCTAATAACATTCTGGTCGGAAGAAGAGAGATGAGATTGAACCAAATGATGCTGGACCTCCAGGCTTGGGAAGCAACACCAAATTTGGCCAGGGAGTATTCCTCCTCTTAGGCACACCTCGGAGGAGGTGGCAAAAAGATCGCCAGCAGCTTGAGCAGCCCAACTTACTTGCCCTTTTTTCTCAAATCTGTTCTGAGTTGTTGCTGCATCTTATGTTGCCCAAGTAGTTATTCGGCTTTGTTTTCTCCTTGCCGTACCCCCCTACACTCTTCCCCTTAGGAGTAGCATTTCCATTCACGAGGACGTGCGCCTGTGAAGAATCGAGCTTCTGCTGAACGGGCCCAGAACCGTTTCTACTCCATCCATCGCGCTTGGAACATCTAACAACCAGAATAGGCGACATGACTCTGGTTCTTCAGGTTTATTACTAGGAAGCAGCACCAGTTTGCGCTGCGAATATTCCTTCTTTTAGGCGCCACTCGAAGCCATTGGTGAAAACGCGCAGTCTTCACCGCCAGCGTCAAAGCTTTTTTAAGAATACCAATCAAACCTGTGGACTTCATTAGTTAGTATGTCTTTCCTGATGGAGAAAATCGTATTGACTTCAGAGACTGGTTTCTAAGAAAAACTCGAAGAGGGACATTGCGTTCCGTTACCGTTTGAGTAGGAAATGCTATGTACTACATCGCTTCAAAATGGTAAAGAAAAATGTAGGGGAAAAAATTTGTTAACGAAAAACCAAAAAAAATATTATTTTTTTCATGAACTTTATTTCAAAAATAACTAAAATATGTGAAGGAAGTAAAAAACCAAAATATCAGCTACGCTTCCATAGCACGATTGCCTGGACATCATCCGCCCTTTTTCAAGATCTACCATCTGGATGCTCCAATAACATTCTTGTCAGCATTTTATTCTCAGTCTCTTCGAACAACCGTAGGTACTCTTCTTCATCCTCGGAAGAAGACGCACCACCCTCGTCATCTTCTTCATCTGAGACAGAACCTCCTTCACTATCAGGTTCGTCCTCTGAGCAACTATCATATATCTCTTCGTCTGAACTGAATCCTGAACCATATTTCAAGGTTGTGTCTTGCCTACTGGCTCCCTGTTTATGTAACTCATAGATTTCTTCCTCGTCAGAATCAAGTAAGACTGTGCTCTGAGTAACGAACTCATCGTCTGATGAAAAGTCTTCCGAAGAATCTATGACATTTCCTGAAGCAAGCTGACTTGAGCCATGCGACCTCAATGCTGATTCCGGATAATCTTCGGGGTCCATACCAGTGGTCTGCTGGGCTACGTAGTCATCGTCGTCTGAAGAACTTTCTTCGGAATCATATTTTCCCAAAAGAGGTCGATTGGAGGCATACGGCAGTGATACTTTTCTCCTTATCTCTTTGAAGAGATTGGTTCCGGAATGAGAAAGTTTCTGTCTCTTTACTGTTGCAATACGAGCCCTATATCTTCTGACTGTGTTTCTCAAAGCTTCACTATATGTTCTTTTTGAGGTAGATACAGTATTTGACAACGTTGATTTGGGTGACTTCTGCTCCGAAAGAGCTACTTGTGGACGACTGATGTTTCTAGCACGTGGATCCATATTATCGCTCGGTTCAAGAAATTTTCTCAGTTCCAAGAAATTGCTCAATTGTTCAAAGTAAGCTGAAGACTGATTGAAATTTGAAATGCATCCTTTTAAATAGGGAAGAAATATAATAGTCATTATAATATCCCTTAAATGGAGCTAACATGTCCAGGCTAATGTATTTTTAATTAATTAATTATTTTAATCCTCCTTGACTTGGCGTAGGTGATAAACCTTCACCATTTGAGGCCTGCGGCTGTTGAGTAGTGCGAGTAGATTCCGTCTTCTTTTACCATAGATATTGCCCTAATAGACTTTCCGGGCTGGATCATCCTCATCCATACGTATTAGCTGACCAGCGCATCGTAACCTATTGAGCCGAATTTTATCCACAACCTGACAGTCATGGCATCGCTCATAGATTTCGTCTTTATGTAGGCTACGGAATCGTCGATCCTCATGTAGAGGACCAAAAATTCTTCGGAGGATTCTTCTCTCGAACGCGGCCAAGAGTTCGCAATTTGTCTTGCTTACTTACCCTATGAGTCTGTATGCTCCACCGCCGCAAGAACTAAGGGATCTGATAGTATATGCAGAATCAATTGGCCTTGAGCTCTTAATTGGTTGTAATTCGCACGCACAGCGTATTTGTTGGGACAGTAGCAGCTGGTCTGATGGCCGTGAACGTTCGTGAGACCAAGAAGAAGTGAGGTAATTGATCTAAAAATCTGCTATTCAAAATTGTTAGAGTTGATTAGAGATTGGCGAGTGCTAAATGAAGTCTCAATCTCAGATCACCGATTTAGTCTGACTATTGTAGACGAATATTAAATACTACAAAGACGGAATCCTAGCAAAACGGATTGGAAAAATTTCAGTGAAACTCTTGGCGGTGAAGTGGAGCTCCCTAGGAATTAAGGACTCCTTTGGCGATAGAAGATCAACTGGAAACTCTGAACCGCTCAGTTTTAGGGTGCGTTGAAGAGGTTTGTTCTATTTCCCGAGACCATCGCGGTAAAACGGTTCCATGGTGGAACCAAGAACCGCAGAGACTCAGGAAATCACTCTCGAAGGTGAACTAGAGACTTCCAGGCTATGCAGAGTCCTTATTAAGGATAAGTGGGCGAAGTTGAACTCTCCTAGAAAGCAGGCTAGTACTTTCACCAACTCCAGAGTTGAGTCTATACAGACTCTCTTCGAAGTACACAACCCGCGAGAACAGGTCTCAGAAGTGGAAGGAAGAGAATTGGCGATCCCTGCAAACTTTTCAACGAAGCGGTTCTCACAAATGAAAAGGCGAGAGTTCTGCTATACTATCATTTGAACACTTCAAAGCCCGTGGCTTGGATGTCATGTACTCAGTCATGCTAAAGGAGGGTGTAGAGCACTTAGAACAACTTTTAAGAAATATTTTTCGAGGATGTCTGGCTCTGGGCTACCTACCTTCCTTTTGGCAGAAGAAAGATGACTAATCGAAAGAACTTCAAGTGAGTTTAGCACGTCACATTCGCGAGAAGGCGCTAAGGTCACATCCACTACATAAATGAAAATCAACCCGCTTACCAACGTAGAAGTTTCTGTAAGTCTGCTTTTCACTCTTTGGTTTCAAAGATAGAGAACGCAATTCTGAAAGGCGAGTATACCACGGGGGTGTTCGTGGACATTGACGGGATGTGTGCGCCTCCCAAAAGCTCTGTGATGCCACCAGAGAACATAGTGTTGATGAAACTTGAACTAAATGGATCTACGCTATGTTGACGCAGAGATTGCTGTGTGCAGCAGTGGGTGTTGATCGCTACCTAACAACAGAAGCGACGAAAGGCTGCTCCCAAGGAGGTGTGCTATTGCCACTTCTGTGGAGTATGTTGATCGACTCAATACGATGCGAACTGCAAAATCTGCCAATACACGCTCATGCTTATACGAATGACGTGACTACTGGAGTTGATCGAAACCTTAGAGCGATGTACAGAAATACACAACGCGCTTGATTGATTGACAGTTGGTGACTCAGGCATAGACTTTCAGTAAATCCAAATAAAACCAGAATGGTACAAAAAGCAGGAAACTAAATGGTCTTTATTTTCCAGAGATGGGGGGGGCCAACCCTTCAACACTCCGAAGAGGAGTTATTCTAGACAATAAGCTTCTTTGGAACAAACCGATAGACCGATGGTCGCTTATGCATCCGTAGTGTTGTAAGTTAAGGTGGAACAAAAGAGTTTACAAACTAGCCGCACTGTAAAGAACTGTGTATCTAAGTATTATTGGTGCCATGAGAACGACACCCGGTGTAGCTCTGAATGCATTACTCAATTTGTAGCACTTGGAAAACAATGGACGTAGGGGCACAGAACATTCGAACAGTTATTGGGAGAACTGAATTCAGTTTTCGCAATTCCTTCCGATTCTCGGATGCCCATACATCTGTTTGGTAGAAGATATGAGGTTATCGTGAAGCGAAGTGAAAACTTGGATGGACCAGAAGTTCAGGATATACTGACGTACTCCGCATACTGACGTCTTCCACACTGATGGCTTAAATACAGGACAGGGGTGTACCTCTCGAATAAAAATGAGAAGTGGACTTTTCAATTGAGACAATATACAACGGTCTTTCAGGCTGAAGTATATGCGATTCTAAGAGTGGAAACCTGGGCGACTGACAAGCGGTTGAAGGGCAGGCACATCGCAATCTGTAGTGACAGAATAGGAATTCTTCAAGATGATACATATTCTTCCTGTAATAATGAAGCGGAATCCACGGGACATATTTTATGTGAATGCCCCACCTATGGACGCATCAGATTTTTGGTGCTGAAATACTACAACTGCAGCCGGTAGCATCACATCCACTAAGGGAAATTCTGCGCTACATAAACGAATGCGGGATATTCCGTTAGACGGGAGAATCGGGTACAATGGCTTGAGTGCTCAGAGGCTTTGCCTGTCCCCACCTCAAACATACACACACGCCTACAAGGCTTGGTTGTCTACTGCGGGAATTCGACCTAGCCATCAAATCAGACGACTATTGTCGGTTATCCGTAGTAGTCTTTAAATGTCCTCTTCGCCTCATAAAATAGTACATGCATTTTATACCCGACTACTAGGTGACATTGTAGCTTCTTCAGTGGATAATAGCCCAAATCGTAAAATTCTTGCACGTATGGAGTATCTTAGTCTCAAGTCTTGTTATAGTAAGACTTACGTCTACACCACATTTTGGACAAAATATCCGAAGCTGACATCACAGATGACTCCCAGCAATAACATAATGATGGCTGGTTCTATGCAAAGTTGTAAAATGTGCCTATGGTACAACCCAGGAGCACCTTCCCTATTAAACCATTAACTACTTTGCCATTGTTTATTCGGGTGTAGCGCCTCTAGAATCAGAAAGATTCGCCCCAGGATGCTACTATCTGTCACTTAGGAATATCGTTGAATTTAAATGACATAAATAAAAATATTCAATTTTAGTAACGACCATATAGCTATATTGAAATTGAAACACAAGCCCACGAATAAGGATGGGATTTTATAGTAAAACTTTTACTTACATCTATCTTTTAAAAAACCCTTTTCGCTAACTAAAAGCCCAATAAGAAGCGACTACATCCAATCCCAGCAGAGTTTCAATTTCAAATATTTACTCCTGAACGAATATTGCCTGCAGCCTCGATTTCTACCGGAGACAATACATCCAATTAAGGCTAAGTACCTTTTAACAACCTTTGTTGTCTAAAAACGAACGATACACATAACCCGCCTGACATCGAACGCTTCCTAGGATCTACGAACGTCAGTGAATTAGCTTCTGTATCTCCTCCGTTGCACACAGACGTACCCTCCAGACAACATTGCCTTCTTGAGCTTTATCGTGAAAAATAATGATTGCCAAGCGTGTTTCACTGAGCCAGTCATAACGTACGAAACCAGCAAAAGGAAAAACATCCTTTTGAAATTTTTCCTGTGAGTGAAAATGTTTCTGTTTTTTATCATTCGCCATTTATCAACCTGGCAAGCGTGCATTCCTGTGTAGAAGGGAATCAATTGATTCTCACTTGATGTTCAGGAAATCGAAGGACACAGAATCTGTGGTGAAAGAAAGATGGAACGTATGAATTTGCTTGTGTAATCATTCTGCCACACTTGAGCTTGTTTGCTTGGTGAATCCTTGAAAAAATATGAACAGGTGTACTTCTGGGTTGCTAGGAAGGACATATGTAGTTGCAGGTGTGTCGTAGGGTCTATCAGAGCAAATTTCTTTGACGTCAAATGTTTGGAAATTTTTTTGCATCTATGATTTTTCATTTAATGAAGGATTGTAAGCGAGAATGTATCATGTCATGTTCAATTTTTTCCTGATGTGATCCTTATAGCTATAAAGTGTTGGTTACCATAGAGAAAAATAACAGCGAGGATATGAGCAGGCGAATATCCAATAAAAAACTTGTTATAATTCTGGACGGTCTAGTATAGTCTCTTGTTGCACACTACTGGTTAGTGTTCCTTAAAATATCGGTCGTCATGGAGAGTTTTAAGTTTCTAAAGACCTAATCTCTTAGAAGGACTTCATCTAAAATTCTCACTCAATCTTGGTTAACAGCAATGAATTTTGGGCCAAGAATCAATGCATATCAAAGAATATTCAATCAACCCCTTTGAACGGTTAGGTTTATAAGGAATTTTGAATGCTACAGAGGGGGAGGGAGAGAAAAAGAGTGTTACATCGGTCACATGGTCAAGTCTGAATTGCCATCCATATCGAAATTCGAAAGCGTGATACCATATGGGCATAACAGATGATATGGGTGTCTATGCGCAGAGGGCAGCAAATGGGTCAGGGAGGTCCTCTTAAAAGTGCCCCCGACGTCGAAACTAAAATGGTGTAGCCCTCGCTTCAAAGGACGGAAATGAGGAACCCGACGCATGGCTCGGCTACTGCAAGTCAAAATGAACACGTCGCGTGACCTTTTTCCTGCCTGCGTCTTTCTTCGCCCCGGGGGCTTCAGTTTCTGCACTACGTACTTGAGCAGACGGGGGGGGGGGGCTATAACTTAGTTTTAAGATCACGTTATACCCATATATCAACTATTCGGGACTTCCAGCAAATTCTTCACGACTGTCTGTTCGAAGGTCAAGAAGAATGAGTGGCTGGACTTGCGACCGAAGAGGTTGGTTTTGAGTCATTTAGCGGCGCTCAGCATCCTGTGCCACCTTTCAAACCTCCTATTGGACCGCGGGTGGTACGCAGTGGTCCAATGGCGCTTGAAGCCGAGGAGGTTTATCGGTATACTGAATCGTGGAATTCACTCTCGACAGAGGACCTAGGCACCGGATTGTGCCGTATCAATGACTGTGAGGCAGAACCTGAAAGCGTGCAAGTCTCGCAAAGGGCCGATTATCTCAAGACCGATTGTGTAAAAGGGCATGGTGAACTGAGAGAACACGCCTACCACTTTTCTTCCACTTTTCGTTGTTTTACACTTTTCCCATGCGATGCAGTGTCTTGCTAAAAAATTAATGTCCTTGTTCACAGACGGCCAAAAATATTTTGTGGTAATTAATCGATGTGTGAATGGCATGAAATGCTTCCTGACGGAAATCAACCGAAATATATGGTCATGATCCCTTGTTAGAGGTCTCGCAGTATAATAAAAGACGTTAGGATAGAAAATTCGTTACATGTGTATTGAGAATTAATTCTGGGTCCCTGAAGAGCTGCGTTATAATTCTATACTCCTATGGCTACCGGAAAATCATCATTGTTGGGGGATCTTGACCTCTGCAACATTTGAAAAACATCGGGAACTATGTGATCCTTGAGTATCAGAAGTAAACTAACAATCCTCAGATGCCAAAGTTCGCGAGGAGACGCTTTGTTGGCCTTTGGTTTCAAAACAAAGGGGCGCGGTTTATGGTCCGTGGACAGCGTGAACAGCCTATGCTAAAGGTGATATCGGGCGTATTTAATTACGAAGTACGAGGCTGATAACTCGCACGTAGATGCTGTAGTTCAAATTTCAGTTTCTTGGAAAAAAGCTTAACGGCTACCAGATTTGGTTCACCTTTTGGTGCAGGTCAGCACCGGCATGTCTGAAGCATCGAAGAATACGGCTGGGGATGCATCTTGCTGACGAAATGCAGGAACAGTTGCTTCCATCAACAGTTGCTTGATGTCCTCAAATGCCAGGATATCCCTTGGAGACCACGCAATTGAGCGTGAATTTTCGATTTTCAATCTAGACAGGTCAGCACTACGGATCGATTGGTGATGAGCGGCCTTGGCCCAGAAACGACGGTAATGATTTAACATGTCCAAGAAGCTTCTCAGATCCTTATCTGCTTTTGGAAGTCGCAACCTCGAAATCGCTTGCACTTTAACTGGGTTCATTTGATGCCTTCATGAGTTATTAGGTGGGCCAGGAATCTCATTTGCGGTCGATAAAAGTTGCATTTCTCAACACTGAGTATTAGACCAGTCTCAGGTAGACGTTGCATTCGAGATGGTCTAAATGCTTGGAGTCAGAGGAACGCGTGACCAGAACATCATCCCAATACACTAGACAAAAGGGCAGATATCCACAGTCTTGGAGACGCGCATGAGTAGTTTTCACATCGAAAGCGCTCAGGCCCGGCCGTAAGTCCGCAAGAGACTTTCGACCAATCAGCCTCACCTCTTTCGTGTTGAAGACCCTAGAGCGCGTCCTGGAGATTCGCGAAAACGATTATGGAGAGAACGCCTTGATCTAAGTCCCAGCATGCCCACCTCAAAGGCAAATGCACGAGATAATTGACACGATTGAGCGGTCACTGCAGTACAAGCAGTGTATTCCAGCTGCCTTCCTGGATATAAACGCAGCGCTCAACAATGTTAGCATCAACGCCGTAAAGAAAGCCTTGACCAAAATTAGAGGGGTATCTTAGGCATTGGATAATATCCATGCTTATAATAATAATCGCTGGCGCAACAATCCATATTGAATCAGCGCCTCGAAGTGTGTTAGAGCACTTCATTGAAGACCGTAAGGGTGTACTACAGTACACTGTAGGAAACAATGTGGTCAGCATTGTGCTCGCCCGGGATTGTTACCCTGATCTGATTCAGGTACCTATTCACAACTGAGTCGACTGGCATCCAACATCCAGTCATGATTAATCCTGTCGGTTCTGGGAGGTAGCCACGTGACCAGAGCTGTGAACACAGACACGTCCCAGGGTAGCGCTATCTCGCCGATGATCTGGTTAATAGTGGTGGATGGAATTTCATGAACATTGGAACGAAATGAAGGTTGTAGTGTATGCCGAAGACTTCGTGATATCAATGTGAGAAATGTTTCCCTCCATTTTGAGTGACAACATAGAGGAAATATTGGGAAGGGTTTGCCTGTCGGCATAAATGCAATCAAAACGGAACTGATGCTATTTACCACGAAGGCAAGGATACCCGAATTCCACTTACCGCGGCTGAATGAACAAAGATCAATTTTGCCGCCAATGTAAAATATTTGGGATTAAGAAGGCCTGTATAGACTTATATGTCTGCAAGAGAATCTTTGCAAAGAAATGGAATTTCCGGCCGCAGATGGTTTTCTGGATGTACACAGTCGTAGTGCGTGCCATCCAAACGTACGGCGCTATTGTAGGGGGAGGAGAGGGGAGCAGAAAGTACAATAAAACAAAGCTTAATAGGAAGAACCTCGTATGCAGGCACAGCCTTGCCTGTCAGATGCTCTCAATGGACTCCTCCATTTTCTTCCACTAGACCTCCACATTAAATACATTTTACAGTGCAGTGAAGTCAGACTATCTGAACCTGGATGCTGGACACCGAAGCCGTATGGCCATAGTAACATCCTAGATGAAGTACCCTGGGAAATCTGGGCATTCCTCACGCACTATGCCACACGCAAGCTGAACTTCACAAGAGACTTTTCTGTGGACTTTCTAAGCAGGGCAGAGTGGAAGACCGTTGCATGTTGCAAGGCTTTTCGAACTACTTAGCAGCGGCGGACCTCACATGGTGAACCAAACTCAACCGCGAGAGTTCTTGTGCCGGACGTGTGCAAATGCATACAAAATTACAGCGGTCTTTACGGTGCAATGGCCTATTGAGAACCATTCCGTCAGACTCTGCATACCCTATAATTCGCATCACTGAAGCTGCGGTGAAGAGGGAGAAACCCCCAGGCATTTCTTTTGCGATTGTCCAGCTAAAGATTACAGACACTAGGTGAACCATTCTTTGAGCATCATAAAGAGATCTCTGCTCAGCTGCTTTTTTCGTGAATGCTATGTGCTGGTTCTGAAGGTCTGAGCCGCCTGAACTCTGTCTAGTTGCTCTCGTATGAGCCGTCATGGTCTCTGGAGATTATGCATTAAAAACGACGGATACCTACCTATTATACTTACCCTCCGAAAGGTTTACGCTGCATTGCACAGTCTAAAATTCTTCCCTGGGACGACTTGAAAGAGTCTGAAAGATGTGCATATTGCCGTTTTGGAAATGTTTTGGGGCGTTACCGGGACTTGGTCATATGTCTTCAATATTCCGAAGGTTGAAAAAAACACCATAGTCTGCGATAGAATGTACAAAGAAGTGGATAAATGAAATTGAGGCATTGTCGTCAGCTGGGAATTTAGGTGCCTTTAATTTCCACAAGGTACCAATTTTTCATTTGGCTTAGGGACCATGTAAAGTGGCGAAAACCAACAGCTGTCTAAAGGTCTGCAAATAATCTGATTAATAAGTTATTCCAGAATGCGAGAAGAACTGAGATTTCAATGCCTGTATCGACTAGTTAGTAGCGCTGGCTCAAAAATTATCAGGCGGCGCGGTGCTGGATTTCTTATAGCCGTCACCAGAGCTCCCGCCAAGTCTAGTCTTTCGTCCAGGATATGCGTGGTCTGTTATAATTCGTGAGCTTCTCCGTGATCAGCATGCACTCGTGGAAGCTCTTCACAACCTACTGCCAGATCGCCCCTTTTTTAATGGCACATTTATACCGTGGTCTAGTCCAACTTCCTGAACGCTAAGAATCGATTGTCTCTGTGAATTTAGTAATTGTGGCTGTTAACGTTGCTACCGTCTGCTGCAACTGCATTGCATGGTTTCAGATGTCACGAGATAACTCGCCAGCCACGAGTCGCGCGATGACGGTCAACGTATCCTGAGATCTCGAATCTGCATATTCTAGGATGGTCTGTGTGCCCTTGAAAAGTCTCTGTAGCCAGAAAGATTGTAGCAGCTCGATGTCGCATATTCGAGGGATACTTTACCCTTTCACTTCCTGGGCGAGGGACGGTGGACTTGTCTACTTGGATGGTCGTTTACTCACTTGGACTTAATTCCGTTTCGACGACGACAATTTTTTTTATTGGTCTGCGCAGATAGCGATTGCGAATCTCAACTCCAGCTGTTCCCTATAGTGGGGCTTGCACAAGCCAGTTCAAAACTCAAATCACACAAAAATCAATTCAACTTTACACTCGCAACACCTTCACATAATGGCTGCAACGCTACTCGCTGTCTCGAATCCGAAAAATCGTACAAATTCGACTGTCGTTCACAGTTGGGTTCACCAATGTAGCTATTTTACTTTTGATATACAATTAATCACTATTTCTTACGGGACGCAGAGGTC